>NW_024508213.1:153745-653251 GCF_017590135.1 Pyrgilauda ruficollis | reverse complement strand
CCCCCCCCCCCCCCCACTCTTCTGTATCGGAATTCGAGAGCCCAGATATGCAACCTGTTTGTTTGACTTGGTAAATCTGAAAATAATAAGTATATTACTAAAGCACAGTAAGACAAATAATCATATATCAGCCTATTCAACAATGATGTACACTCTTTCCAAATATATATAGAATCCTTAGACAGAAAAATCCACACATATATGTGTAGAGACAGACAGGAAGATATCATTTTTGCTTATGTGTATATATACATATTTACATATATATAGAATATTTCAAAACTAAAAAGGAGATTTAGTCACACAGCTCCTTGATGCTAACTCATACTTATGTCTATCTGCATACACACATGCACAAAGCCATCTGCGCTTGCACTGTATAGCAGTTTTAGTCACATTTCCCAAGGATAAAAAATTATTTAAGAATTCATTCTCCTTCCACCTGCTTGCTCTCCTTGCAATCTCAAACCTTTCTGACAGCTCCAAGCTTACCTGAAAATGGCTGGTTTCTTACACAATCAACAAAACTATGCACTGAGACACAGGAGTAAACCTCAATCTGTATTGTGACTGAGGCAAAGGACGTGGTATGAACTTACCCTCACTTCAACCCACAGAATCTGCAAGAGACAGCAAATCTGAAAGTCTAGAAATCTGAGGAAAATTAAATGGGAACTTTCATTCAAGAATCAGATCCAAAACAAAGGGAAATCTGATTTCATTGGTTTCAGTGCTCATGGGACTGCTTTGTTTCTGTTGATCTGAAGGAGGGTGTTCCTCTATCCATTTCTATATTGGATCTTTGGCAAAAGCACTCATTCCGTACCATTCTGCTTTGACCTCTGTTTGTTAAGGTGGTGAATGACTCATTTACAGATACATTGTTTCAGATTTTGGGTGAGTGATATTTACTTCAGCCAGAAGGAATTAGACCAGGACTCAACTGATGGGGGGGTTGGGGGGAAGGGTCCAAGTATAGTGATCATCTCTGGGTCTAGCAGATGGAGGAAAATTAAGCATTACAAGAATTTTCAATGTCTGGTTTTCTTGTTCTAGATCCCCTGCTTTACTCCCTTCACGAAAACATAGAACAGGGTGAAAAATTATGCACAACTTAGCAAAATATGCTAAGAATGGAAAGGGAGATTTAGAGTCCACACAAATTTGTAGGAGAGTCTCAGCTGAATCAGAAATTTGTGTGTCCTGTAGGTTGTTCCAGGTGATGATGGGGAGAAGGTGGTTTCATATTTCCCAAACCTTCTCAGACTTGGGACCAAAACCCTGGCCAAGCTGGGGCAACACAATGTGAATTGCTCCTGCACAGAACTTTCCATATCCCATACTCCTGGAGACACAGGGGCACATGCTCAGGGACTTAATACAGCAAGGGGCTCTGATTGTGGATTTTTCAAGTTGTTTAGAGTTAGACACCTGGACCTCCAAAGACCAGGAAGAAAGAGAAGGAAAGAAAAAGAAGGAAATCATGCACTTCCACGCTGTGTAAATATACCCATAAGGGGTTTGCACATGATGGCAAGATAGAGCTCATTGGGATTCAAGTCATCTCGTTCCCATTAATCATGTTAATAATTGAAAACATATGTTCAGCTTGAAAGCACAGCAAGAGAGTCAGGCAACCCTACATGGAAGCGCATTGTTATCCAATTCTAATGATACTCATTAACACACCTTTACCAACCTCAAAGAGAAAACCCTCCCACCAAAATCAGGTACAGTATTTGCTGTCAGCTTCATGTGTTCCCACCTGAGAAAACCCTTCCACAGCCACTTGTTTCACCTTAGAAAGCCTTTTTCAGTTAAGTCTGTCCCTTCTCCCACAGTGTAAGCACAGTGCTGGTGCTGAGCTCTTCTATTCTGGTTGCAAAATACTTGCACAGAAAAGCATTCAGACAAGACTACCAACTGCAGGGCTGGTCTGGCCATGGTCTGTGCCTCCCTCTCCAGCAGCTCTGTCACAGGGACAGGTGCCACCCACAGCCCTGCCACCACACTTCAGCCTGATGTTGGGCTAGGGCCCCTGAGGAAGTTCTTCAGATTTCCAATACCAAAAATAGTCCAAACTAGCTTAAATATTCACAGGCATTGATACTGCCCTCTCAGTGCTCCCATTAAAGTGAAGACAATGTTCCCATTATAAACTTGCTTTGGCAGAGCTCGCATGATGGAGTCATTAAAATTAATTCCAGGTGAAAATCTGCAATGCAAATTCTAACCAGAGCAGTGAATTTCAGAGGAAACCTCCCTGCCTGTAGGCAGACAATATTCTTAACATCTCAGCCTTTCCCAGCTCCTGAAACTAAATGGGGGACCTTTTGCTTTCAACAAGGCAAAGCTGGGCTCTTCTTGGGGCTGGACACACTATCAAGTTACCACTGCAGCTCCAGAAACTACACTAAGTTCATTGTGTGTGTGAGCCCTGAGGGAAAGATGAAGAAAAGAAAGTTTGGATACAGGTGGAAGGAAGGATGGATGTTTTTTTCTTTTCAGATGCGCTTATTCTCCCAATGTGCATATAAATCACTTCTGCTGCTAATAGTAACAGGAAAAAAATAAGCCTCTTTGGAAATGAGTTTTGCAATCCTGTAACTGGAAGGCAGGAGAGAGGGAAAAAAAGAAAGAAAAGAAATTTTAAAAGCAAGCCTTGTTTAAATATTAATAATATGGTTTACACAGACTTCAAAATCCTGACAAACACTCTGGTTTAGATTGCACACTTAGTTCTCATCATCCCTTTTCTCCTCCTACACCCTTTCTCCACTGATCCATAAACTCAGCACAAGCAAATTCCTCCTACCTGGACAGAAATGCTCAGATGCTACCTACATTTGTGCTGTTCCTTACTCAAAGGAACACAGTGCCTTGCAGGGAAGCTCTGGACAAGGAAACAGAGGGTGATGAGGGTCACAAATGTGACATCCAACTAGTGCCACTCTAGAAACGAGCCAGGGCAAGTTGGATCCCATGGCTGACCTGCTAGGGCTGTTCATATGCAGGGGTGGGTCTGAGGCTCCAGCAGAGCAGAGAGGATCTCCTGACCTCTTTTTCCTGCCTCCTGCCAAATAACTCCCCCCAGCAGGTACTGGCAAAAGCAGTGCCTGTTTCTGAGCTGTACAGCAGCAGGAACATGGGGAATAAGTCTGGATCCTACTGTTGTTTCATCTGACTTGGGAAATGGGATCTTGCAGGCCCTGTTGCACTGTCATCTCATTTTTGCCACTCCCAGAGCTGAATAGAGGCAATGAGAGAAGGATTTCTGGGATGCTCTTTGGGCCTGAAGGAGTTAATCACTGTTAAGACTTTTAAATTCTATGCCTTCCAAGGGGTGCCCCACAGTTTTTGAAAGTGGGAGCTGAGTGCATTGCTGACAGTCTTCCAGAGGGTGTGAGAGTTAGCAGATAAACTTCAGGAGTACGAGTGCCTACAGACTTCATCCTGCACCCCTTAAAAGGCTGGAAGGGATTTCAGCCAGGGCTTCCCTGGGGGAGACTGGGGAGAGGGGCTGCCTGCATTCTCCAGCCTGCTCATTGAGGTAACCTAACCTGATCCGACCACTCTGGTATTTTTCATTAGAAAATTTTGGAAAATTCTTTGGAAAATAGAGGCCAAAGCCTCAGGCAGTGTAAATCAGTGTAAACCCCCCCGAAATGTATCACCAGGGATCTATCACGTGAAGTGCTTGGGATTACTATTGCATAAACAAAGTGTAAAGCCTTGAGTCAGGCCCAAGAAGCTGGAATCCCAGACAACTCCATCATCCTTTCCCCAGCATTCCTACACCCCAGTTTGCTCAGATCTTTCTGTGTGCTTTGCTGGGGCTGCTGAGCTCTCAGCAAAGCTTTAGTGGCATGCCTGGCACAGGGGCTTTGCTCTGCTTTGAAAGTAGCAGGGAGGTTGTGCATCGACAGTGAGACAGAAGATATTCCAGCTCAAAATGAATTGACAAAACACGCCCTGTGTATGTACTCACCTCACTCCCTTACTGCAATAATATTTATTTGCCAGCAGCTACTGCTTACAGTGGTTCTCCCTCCCCACAGTGCACACACTAGCTGGATTTTAGAGGGCATGGGGTGGGAAGGGACCATCTTGGGACTGCTGAGCCCAGACTCTGGCACTGGAGGCAATGTGGGGTGAGACCCGGGGCAGAGGAACGGTCTACTCCGCCCTACAATGCTTCTCAGTGTGCCATTATAATTTCAAGTCTTGTAGTAAAAGACTGCAAGTTATTCTTGCAGGAGGCTATTCCCACAGAAAGATATTCCCACAGAAAGAAGGCCCTGGGAGAAGGTCTAAGTGGTCTGGGGGCACAAACTGTGCTGCTCTTTGCAGGGAGGGGGAAACTTAGTCACTGCAGCTGACCTGGGAGAGAAATCCTTTTTAGCTCCAAAACTGGCAAGAGGTTTATCTGAGCATGTGAGCAAGGCGTACAAGCCAGGCACTTCTGCTATCAGCTTGGAGAAAAGCCACACTAATGATCTCATGCAGGGGGTGAGGGGTGGTATTTTGCCAGAAGGAGCAGAATTAGACCCAAATTGTTGTTTCCTCTCTGCTTTCCAAAACTCCTCTCACTGATTAAAACCAAACTTATAGCATCCTCTTCTTCCAAACTCTAAAATTTTGGCTACATCTTTTCCATGTCTGGCAAAGGACAGAACTGCAAAGGCCAAAATGTTGAGTAAAAGTTTGGGGTTTTTTCCTAAGAATCTCTCTCGCTACTATAGTTTATCCCAAAACTACAAACCGTTGAATAGAGTAAAACAGTTGAGAGAGAGGTGATGACTGAGACAGAGACACAGATCTGGGACATTTTTTCCTCTAACCCTGGCCGTGCTACAATGCTGTCCACCTCCTGAAGACTCTCCCTCAGCCCTGAGCCAGCCAAGCATGTGAGTTTCCTCATGAAAGTCACAGGACTACACACACCAAGAGCAAAGCACGTGCGTAGCTGTGTTGCTGAGGTACAAGCCAAAGACCCCTCTTCAGCAGAATTCTTGAGTGTACATCAGTGGGAAAACACACACACTTAAAATAAAGGCATATGTTAAAATACCTTGCTGGATCAAGGACTTAACCTCTCTTTCTCACAGCAGAGCAAGTTTTTGAAAGGCTTTGAGTATGTTTATCTTTTATTTTTTTTTCCCCTGGCATTATTTGGAGCATCAAGACTAACTTAAATCAGCATGTATAAAGGACAACTCTAATGGGAATGCCACAAGCCTAAGGGGATAAGGGGAATGAATGGATAATAATTGCATTTACTAACCCCATGCCTTTCTCCATTCTTTTTCTCTTGACAGGAGGAGCTTAAAATGTTTTTAAATCTATTTTCTCCAACATCCTTTCATGGATAACACAGGAAAACAAACAAGATCAAATCATGTCACAATCACATGTACAAGCATTTGTCTCCAGTTTTGATCTTCTCTTCCCCAAAGTGAGCCTGATCCTGTTTCCCGTGAAGATCATAGTAAGAGCTCCCATTGACCTCAACAGAGGCAGAAAGACTAGTACATGTTAATTCAATTATTCCAGCCCTCAGGATTCTTTGTTGCCTAACTGCCTTTCTACCTGCCTACTCTTGCAATCCTATCTGGACAGGATTGGATTCTGTCTGCTTCTACACCTGAAGCTGGTGGCACTTCACAGGTTATAGAAGCAAGCTGCTTCCAGGTGACCAGTGCCAGAGATAAAGACAAACTACAGGTTACAATGCCACAAAACTCACTCTTTGGATTCCTTCCAGTTAAAGGAATTTTCAAGAAATTCCATATTAATGTGACATCGGGTTGGCATGCATATCACTGCGAGGCAACCTGCATGTTCAGAGGCATGAAGAGTTTTGCACTGGGTACAGATCTCAGGGACCTGAAGACACTCCCACCATCCCCAGCAGACCCCATCACACTTTACTGTCTCGGTCTCACAGCTTACTACAATTTTTCATGGCTACTACAATATTTCACAGGGATCAGGACAGGGCCATCAGGCTCAGTCAGTGACAGCTCTTTGTGTCAGCTGAGCAAGCCACAGTCAGCTGGGAGTCTAACATGGGGTGCAGAAGGCCTCAGCAGGGCCAAACCTGGCTACTCACTGCAGTTCTGCTTGTGATTGTACAGGCGGTAGATAAAATTGTTTTCTACTGTCTTTCCATGTCTCTATTTTATTCCCCCCCAGTAAGGTGCTCTACAGAGCATCTCGAGATAAGACCAGTCTTGCTTTCCCCTAATACAGGTTGACAGACATGGCACAAGTCAGATCTCCTGTATGAGAGCTAAGAAGCTTTTTTGGATTAAATTATTTCTCTTTGCAGATACCCTCAGGGTTTGCTGCATTTCCTTTTGTCCCTTTTTCATTTGCTTGATTTCTTTTCTTTATGCTGTGTCTCACATTTTGTTCAGGGTTGCACTGAGGAGCAACAATTTAGGATGATGAATTATGGATTGAAAGAAAGGTTGGACTATTTTGGAATCACTGTTCAGTGCCTTCTGCCAGGACAAAGGAATTCCAGAATGAGTTTTCCAAATATCTGTGTTGGTGAAGAAGGAGAAGGAAGAGGCAGAAGAGAAAGCAAGCCAGGAAGGATGGGAAGGCAGAAAGGGAAGGAAGAAAATGAGGAAATGTTAGAACAAAAGAAATAAAATTTCTTCTGTTTGGAGCACGATAAATTACTCCACTCTCTGAGTTTCCTCTACCATGCTTTCCAGGGTAAATTCTGAAACCCATGAGCAATTTTAGTTGTGCTTTAAAAAGTAGTCCCTTGAAACTTCTGGGAGCTACTCACAGGAGCATAAGCCACTCAGCAGCTGGGAGGGTTGCAGAAGTATGTCCTTCACTACCATAGCTGAGTTCCCTAAGCACAGAACTATGAAATAACCCATGGGGGGCTTCACTGGAAACTTACTTAGAGCCATAAACAAATATTTTCTCAATTACTCTGAGCAATATCTGTATAAATATTCCCTCCCTTGGCTGGAAGATTAAGGGAAGAAAAAATGCAATTTTGCTTACTTCTGCTTTTAAAAACAATTAATAACAAGGCATGGGGAAGCTGCCGTGGTGGAATAGAAATTGCCATCTCTTTACAATGAAATTTACTGAGCTCAGACAAAGATGTCCTTCAAGATCTTGGAGGAAGGAAAATGCTTTATAAGAATATGAGGGTGACATTGCAACAACTGGATTTTGGAGCAAAATCTTAGTCTCCCTGTTAGCTCAGTATCAATTTGGTTTGTTAATAAACTCTCAGCAATGTACTCATTTCATGGTCCACTCCCCCGTTTCTGTGACTCTGGCAATACAAGTGTCAGGAAGACAGAGTTGTGACCAGCCAATTCCCCGCTGCCTGCCCCTACAGCTCTCCTCTAATCTCAGCTGAATGGTTTCATTACATGACATGTTAGTACACCAAAAGAGCTGGAAAGGCTGAGTGCTTCTCTAGGTGTACACAATGTAAAATCATTAGGTTGCTTAGGAAGCTTCCCAAAAGCTTTCTGTCAGCAGTTAGATGGCAATTACAGAATTAACTGGAACAGGCCAAGTCTCCTCCTTTCTGACCCAAAGCCTGCCAACAAGGGGATACCATTTAAATGGAAAAAAGGTATCACAGGTCAGAAGAACAATATGAACATGAATAGCACATGGGAAACATTTAACAGCTATCACAGCACTCACCTAACACCCTGCAAGTTTGAGTACTCCTTGGACCAAGCTGAGGTCAACAGACCTGCCCAACACTTGTGTTGCTCTTTCTCTGCAAACCATGTGGCTGAATAAAACTGATTTCAGTCACTTGTGCTGACGGGGCAAGGGCATCAATGACCGAGGCATGGCAAGGAGAGCTCTGGGGCACCCCACCTGCCTGCCCTCCCCACTGCCAGGAACTGTGTTGCTGTCAGAGGATGCTGAAGGCAGGAGGTGAGTCTCCCTGGCCTGCCCTCCATGCAAAGCAGAGAGCTCCTCCAAAGAACTGTTTGGAGGTCTTGAGGGAGGAACCCGCTTCAAGTTACTCTTTTCAGTCTCTATCCCTGATCTCCCAGCATTCCAGCCACTACCAACCCACTGTCTCACCAAGCCTGATGGCACAACAAATGGAGCTGCTCTGGTCATGAGCACACTAATCCTAGCCAGATGTGACTGAGTGATTAAAAGCCAGACATAGCTTGTGATTTCATACTGGGTCACACACTTGCTGGGCTGTTGCTGTCACTTTACTCTTGTTTCATAGGGTAACCACAATCCTTCCCTGAACCATAACATGTATAAAGCAGTATAATGGATAACCTCCTTTCCTAGCTTTTCAGTCTTTTGTCCTCTCTTGGCCTGGTCCTTTGCACCACCTTTCTTTCCTATATCACATCCCAAGGCTCCACGTGCTCCCATCAGCTCTGCCTTTCCCTGCACCTCTGCCCCTTCCCCCTTAATGCTTTCCCTTGCTGCTTTTCCAGAAGCACTCTGGGATGCTGCTTCTCATTCCAATTTGGTGCCATCTGTCTAGTCTCCTCCAGCCTCTTGGGCATTTTCTCACTACCTCTTCAGCTCCTTAGGGTAACAGGATGAAAATCTCAGGGTCCACCAGCTGGTCTTCCTCCAAATGTCTCACTGTTGTGGGTCTTTCCCACTCACATTTTTCTGCATTGCTTTTGCCTGCACCTTAGTGTGTCACCTGGAGAGGTCCTGAGGCATCTGCAACTGGAATACCAAACTCAGCTCACATATAGAGCAAATGCAGGCTACCAGGACTATTTACCTGGTCCACAGACTGCTCCTGTACCTTTTCTCTTGTGAGTGACCAAGGAGTTTTCCCAGCAGCTGTCAGGGCAGCTACAGTAGAGAGTGCATTCCTGTCTGCCTGCTCTGAAGGCATTTCTCAGAAAAAGGGTGGTGGACACCAGGCAGCAGTCCTGCCCTGGTGATGGCCACCTCCTGGAAGCTCCCCAGGAATGACAAGAATGTCGTGGGCAGCATCCACAACCATATGGCTGGAGGGACCCTGGAGCCATCAAGCCTCATCCTGCGCTGAACCTGCAGCCCCTCCTGACAGATGTCTGTATAATCTGCTCTTAGGTTGCGGTTCTGGGGACTGCTCACTGTCCCCAAGCAGCAGCCACTGACCTGTGCTGTCCAATGCACTGTAGAGGGTTTGGGATTTAGAGTGTTAGACTGTATGGTGCATGGGCAGGATATCTAGTCAGATAGAAAAGAAATGGGTCTGGCATCCAGCCCACCCTGACACCAGAATGATATCATGACCCACCAAGCTGAAAAGTTTGGGCTCGCTGCTCTCTGTTTTTCTAGGCAAGAGCTTGTTAAGTGTTTTTACACTCCTTGCTGATGCAAAGCGCCATGTGAGTTAGGGAAATTGGTTAAAAATATTCAGTTCTGGTTTGTTCCATGAGGAAAAAATCCATCATTTTACATTTTTACATCTTTTCTTTTACACTTACTCCCTCCAAAGGGAGAATGAAAATAAATAAATAAATAAAAAGACTAACAGTGGAGGAGCATTCAAATAAAGCAGAATGACTTTTTTTTTTTTTTTAAATCAAACCCCAAAACGAAAAAAAAAAAAAACCAACAAATAAAAAATGCTAAAGAATACATTTTTTTGATTTTTTGGAGGGGTTTTTTCGTGGGTTTTTTTTTTTTTTTTTTTTTGCCAAAGTACACTATTTGTCTCCATGTGACATTCACAATAACTACATATATTGGTTTGTGCTGGTAACAAACTCACTCATCAACCAGCTCATCTGGGTAGACACACCAACCCACCCAAATGGAGCCTTTTCAGCAGGTGAAAGACATGACAGTGCAGAGATGAGCAGGGTTTGAAAAGAAGGGTAGAAAGTCCACTAGGAAGACTGAAGTATGTAGTTACTCCTTCTGCCAGCATGCATCTGTCTCGTAAATATGGAAATGAACTCTTCCACACTCCAATTTTTATTCTCACGTACAGTAAAAAGTAAAAGAAAATCAATTGGCAATCCATATAGCTGCTAAAAGGGCAGCTGTGAAGAAGGACAGGGTTTGAACAACTCAGCACCTAAAATAATGAGCATCTTAGAAAAATATAGCCAGCAAGAATGCAGACATAACAGCTGTCCAGGCTGCAGCTGAGTCCTGTCTGAGGGAACACAATGAATGTTAAGTTCACTTTTCAGTCCTCTCCACCACTGTTCTGGGTGTTAACAAAGTGTCCTGGAAGGGAAAGCAGTGCCAGGAAAAATTCTCACCCTATTGTCCAGCTCAATGTCTGCTGGCTGTCATCTGTCCCAGGCACCTTGAACACCTGGGCATCCCAAACCTCTGACCTCACCAGGAGCTCAGTGCCACCCAGAGAGACTCCCAAAGCCACCTGGGGACCAGGTTTTCTCTCATGCTGCCAGAGGGATCCTCCAGTTCCTAAGACATGGGCAGGTGGAGCAGTGCCTGGGGACTCTGGACCATTCCAGGTCACCAGCTACAGCTGTGGCACATTATCTGGGGCACCTCAGTTGTCTCCAAACATCCATATGGGGCTTACTGGATCAAGTCCAGTGGTTTCCAAGTCCTCTAAAGCAGCATGGGCAGGTTAAGTGGGGTGCCTCTGTAAATCAATGCAGAGCTGGAGACTGAGAGGTTTCATTTTCACTGTGAGTTAGATTTTCTAAATTTGTATGTAAAGTGCCCTACACACTTTTGATGGTACACAGACAATAATTTTAAAGCCAATTAATCTCCTCATCCCACATCAGGTACGTTCTAGTCACCACACAAAATTTCATACTCTGTGTATAAAAAATGTATGGCAACAGACTTGCCTGCCACATGCCTGCAGAGATAATCAAATGTTGATGCCAGAAAATATGAAGCTGGAGGTTGGCAAAATTTCTCTATGCCTTTTCATCCCTGACTTTTGAGTTCATGGAAAAGGAAAATGGGGGTTTGGCAACGACAAGTGATTTAAGGGAGTCTGTAGGAACTGTTTTTTCTGTGAGCAGAAAGGGAAGATTTCATTAATCTTTTTATCTGCCAAGGCACTGCACTAACTTATGCATAGCCACGAATTTTGCTCAGCATGTGCTATTATACTACGCGATTGCCGGTGGGTTTTTTTTTTGTAAAATATGTTTTCATTTATTGAGTTGCTGTACCAAATCATTCACGTCTCTGTTTTCACCCTCCTTTTTTTAATAAACATCACCTGCCATATATTATGTAAAGGCTCTCCCCATCTCACACACCACAAAGCAGAGGTGTAAATCCAAACATGAAGAAACAGAGAAATGAAGCAAAGTGAATATAAACATAAACAAGATGCTGTCACAAACCATGAGCAGAAAATATAGGATGAGTTTTAAAAGTCCCAATGGTTAGAAAATAGCCTGTTTCAGATGTGCACTTCGGGGCAGAGGTGGGTGATGTGCAGAGGAAGAAGACCACAGCAGAACCAATCCTTTCAGTGGACACCAGCCCCATGGTTTCAGACCAACATCTTTGTTCACAACTTGCTCTGTCCAGCCTCTTTGGAGAAGACAGTGAAGCAGTATTGTTGGATGCAGCACAGGAACCAGGGGCTACTGTCTACACACACACAGGGATGTGTTGGCATGATCTTGATATTTATTTGTTTTCCTCTCCCTCCTTGTCCTGATATTCTTGATCTCTTGGTGGATTTCATCAGCTCTCTTGCCAATTGTGTTATTGGCATTTCAATTGTTTTCCTCATGTTTCCTCTTCCATGTGCTTTAGGCGACCTCAGCACCATTCCTGGACTCCCCATGCTTCCTTTTTCAATTGCTGCTACTGCTCTTGGCTTCTACAAGAGTGTTGAGGAGAACACTCCATGTGTGGAGACATGAGGCTTGATTCTATTTCTCAGAAGGTTGATTTATTATCTTATATATTACACTAAAATACTACATTAAAACTATATTAAAAGAACAGAGAGAAAAGATCATTAGAAGGCTTGAAAGAACAGGAATAGAATCGAATAACAAAATCTTGTGACTCTCAGAGTCCGAGCCAGCTGCATCTGTGATTGGCTCTTAATTAGAAACAACCAACATGCACCAATCACAGCTGCACCTGTTGCATTCCACAGCAGCAGATAGTTATTGTTTACATTTCTTTCCTGAGGCCCTCAGCTCCTCAGGAGGGGAAAAATCCTAGCAGAGGATTTTTCATAAAATATCATGGTGACACAAGAGCTCCCTGCAGCTCCTTTCTTCCTGCACTGTGCAGCTGAGAAGGTGTGAGCAGCTTCTAATCCCTCCTTTTCCTCTTTCCTGAACAATCACAGCTCTCAGACAGGGATGCTGCTTTCTCTGCACATCTGCTTATTCTACCTGCCTGTGAATAGCCTTTTCTGCTTTACACATAGGAATTGAGGACATGAAAATGATATATTTTTGCTCTTCAGATATCATTAGGGACATGATTTGGCAAGGGATTTACAGGCAAGTCTTAATGACTGTTCTAAATCAGACTGCAAGATTCCACCTTCCTCCTTATCCATTTTCTTGGCTGGTCCATCACTCTCAATGCAGGCAGCTGCTGCATTTCTTTCCTATCCCTTCAGCTGGGAAGTCTTCTCTGTCCTTCCTTCATGTTTGGGGCTCTAAGGCCCTCCACTTAGTGCCACAGTCTTTTCTTTCTGAATCATGTATTCTATATAATACGATGCAATTGCCCAGAAAGAATCTTACCCTGCTCCTCATCATCTCACATCTCTGTTGGTCTAACACATCCATTTCCATGGCTAAATCAATCATTATCTTTCTGCAGAAACAATGCTGCAGAGACCCACATCCCCTGCCTATAATCCTGCCGTGTCACTATTGCTATGATGACTATTGTTCCTTTATCTCATTCTGCTGTCTGGGTTGATTTTATCTTGGGAAAGTAAATCATTCAGGGCAAGGACTTCCTTTTTGTTTTGTCCTTGCACAGCATGTAGCACAGTGGGTTTTCAGTCCACAGTCAGAGTCTCAAAGCACTATTGCTAAGCAAAGTGATAAAAAGATAAATACACCAAAAGTGGCAGTAGGTGTAAGCAGTCTGGTTTAGTTTGTCTCTTCTGCTTTCACACAGGTGGTCAAAACTGAATGATAGTTCTGCTGCCAGTGAAAAGATTTACAAGCCATAGTAACTGGCAGCAGGGACAGCAAAATACTGGATACTGGTGCACACAGCCAGGAAGCGTGGAGTCTCTACATAATAAATTCACACAGATTAAAAAACACACCAGGTACCTCTCCAATTATTATATTCAACAGGCTGCAGACAGCTGGGTTCATATAATTTCAAATGTCTTTCTGAGGTTGTAGTCAGTGAAAAAGGCTACCCTTACTTTGGCCACAAACTATAATTTGCCACAATAAATCTCCTCTCCTGTCAGCATCCTTCCTGTGTATTTGCTAGACATGATGAAAAAACAGAAATAGTCTTTTACGAAACAGAGCAAGGTCATGTTCATTTGACCGAGTTTTAAATGGAGGTGTTCTCCTTTTTCCTCAAATACTTCTCATTTTCCTGGATTTTGCCTCAACCACTTTTTTTAACCAACCCTCTTTTCCCATTAAATTATACATTTGTAAGAATTTGATTGAGATATCAGATGACGCAGAAAAAAAATTGCACTGTGCTCAGTCCACTCTCTTTCTCCTGCTCCTGCCCAGTGGCTCAAGGGGAAGACAGTAGTCCTTCTTGCTCATCCAGCAGCCTTCTACATGAGTGCCAGAGGCGTTTGGTGTTAGGAGCAAGACGGTGACTGGAATCAGATGCCAGGAGATACCACCCCATGACACTGTCCAGGATGCAGCATATGGTGATGTATGGTAGAAAAAAATGTAGGGGCAAAAGGAGGAGGGAAAGGCAGGAGGAAGAGGAATGGTGTCTTTTGACGTCAGTAAATATTTGAAGTAAATATAAGATTGATTTTGCAATCTATCTACATATGAATCCATTGCCGGATGTGGCTTGTTTGGTTTTCATCTGCTAAATCCAACAAATGCTATCAGGGTGGAATTTGGCCATACTTGCAGGATTCCAGTAAAGAAATGATGGTCTAACTGTGGGTACTGAAAAAAATAACAGAATAGCAAACTTCAGAGTTTATAGGAAGAAACATGAGTAACATTAGAACATGGCTAGAAAAAGAGGGGAAAATGCAACCAAGAAGAAAGTGTATAAATATTTACAGAAAGGAAATTTCATCATTAAAGAAAGGAAATGTCATCATTAAAGAAAGGAAATGTCATCAGCATAGTGGAGGAATGAAAACTGCAGAAATATAATGGGTCAATAAATAGAGCTCTTGGGGGAAAAAAAAAAGAAAGCCAACTGGATGTTTTCCTAGTCTCTGCATTAGTTAATAACAAACCTGTGGAGGACGTGTGGATACTGAGTCAAACCAGAGAGTACTGAGATTAATGAAAGACTTCAAAAGAACTTCTCATGTACGATACAGACACAAAGTGCCAGGCAAGTATGAGTTAATCCACGGTTAATATTGGAGATTAGGCATCAAACATTTGGGCCACAAACTGTACATTCTGAGAGAATTATTTATTAATCATGAGTCAGGAGAGGTTTTTGAAAGGCAGATCATGTCAGACAGATGTGGGTTTTCTCCACAAAATACCTTTCTTTTGGAAAGATGAGGTAAAATATTGAAGCATATTTTCAGTAAACTTCAGATGGCATGGATGTGACAGCCAGGGGTGACCTTGGAAAGCCTGACCTGAAGGAGACCCCCGGCTCATGCAGAGGTCAGAGTTCAATGTTATCAGTCCTGATTTTCTCAGGGGTAATAAAGAATGAGGAAACACCAGAAGTTTCAGATAGGTGAATTAAAAAGTAAAAATGTGATAAAATTTTTGATGGGCTACAGAATTAAATTGCAAATCAAGTTCCAGATCATTTCTACAAAACAATATTCATAAGTAAGTGGTTGCTGGGGTGAAACACAATTTTTTTGCAGGAATTGATAAATTGAAGTACTCTCTCTGTCAAAAAACAACTACTTTTGGAACCATGGTATTACTGATTTTGACATAAGAATAATGTGCAAAACATATTTGGAAGTGATACTAAAACAGAGTTGTTAAGAGACATTCAATGTTGTATGTCTTAATTAGTATAGTAACATGAGCAACAATAAAAGGCTCTGAGTTACAAATTAACAGCCATCACATCAGTCTTGCTTTTGCTGCCACAAATTGGAAGCATTTCTAATGAAACAATAAAAAACCCCCCGCTGATATAAAACACACACATATGTGTGTATGGTGCTTGGCTTTGTATGATTATACAATTAGGGAACATAGTATCCCCTCAAGGACATAAAAAGGAAAACTGTAACCTTAATTATGGCATTTTTTATTTCATTTTTGCAAACTGAATAATTATCTTCTAGTTAGTTTTGTTTTAAGAGAAAGTAATGACAGGAGTTAATGAGTTGCAGACAAGCGAACACATACAAAATGGGCCTTTAAGAAAAGCAAGAAGGGACAAGACAAACTGCAACCCTCTCAGTGATGTTGTATGCTTTAGCAAGAATTTCTAATTGAGGTCATTTTACTCTCCAGAATTAGAACAGCAGCCAAGGGGAAGACAGAATATGTATCTAAATAATTTAAGGAGGATTATTTTACATCAAGGGCAATCAGGAGGTGACACAGTTATGCAGCAGAAATGGAGAGGTCAGACAATGCCGATGTGAGCAAAATCCTGCCATCCACATAGAATTTAACTGATGTATGCTTGAGGTTAGCCAAGAACCCAGAGTACTGCGGGGAACAAAGAATATGTCAACCATCAAATTTTTCTTGCAGGCTGGCTGTGCAGGGCTGTTTGCATTGTATTGATCTCTGGGAATGCTTTTGCCCTTTGTCACAGGTTTTCCACATTTACAGGCCATAAAAACCAGATAGAGTCATAAGCCATGTACATGTTGTTATAGAAATGGTATTGTTTATAAAAGCAGAAAAGATAATTCAAATTCACACTTTCCAGCCAGTTTTGTGATTGAGAAATGCTTTCTCTGTCATGAAGCTCCCCACATCAGAAAGAGAACATGACAGAAACATTTCAAGTGGCAGAAAACTGTAGTTAAGGAGACTTTACCTTCCACACCTAGTCCAAACACTCTGCCCAGAAGGGCTGGCAAACTTACATTTCTTCTTACCTGTGTGAAGTCACTGTCAAACAATTATTGTGTAATATTGTAAGGCTTACCTAAAAAAATAAAAACCATTTCGATTTGGATTAAGTCATCTCATGGCTGGTGAAAGAAGGTTCCTGGTTTACACATTGATGAAACTATATGAGAAGCTAATATCCATCAAAACTCATGAAAAGGATTTGTGAAACTTCATTATGCGACTTAGTACTTGGTTTTTTTGGCTTTCATTTAGACCCCTCCAACCACCCTCAACATCATGTTATCCCCATTTGAGAGCACTTAAATGTAGCCTAGGAAAGAGTTCACACGGACTGCCTGCAAACCCAGCAAGAGAGTTTGGAACCATGAGCCAAGGGAGTCTCCTTCCCCTGGTTTCCCTGTTGTGGTGTCTGGACAATGCTGTCTTCTGTTAACTCCTTATGCACACACACACACAGCACACACAGGTGCAAACACTGAAAAGAAGGTCCCCTCTCTCAAAGAATGGCTCATTGAGCCCAAACAGCTTTGCATTTAGACTTCAGCCTTCTTGGCTTCCACCCAGTGCCTGCTTCCAAAGAGCTGGGAGCCCAAATCAATATTGTCTATAACTTCTCAGCTTGGCAATTCCACACACAACAAACAGGCACTTTGTGTGCTTCTGCAGAAAGAAACAATCCTGCACCACTGAAGAACATTTCTTCTGCCTTTCATTCTTTGTCTCAGTTGAATCCTGGCTTTGTCACTTATTGCTGTAACAGAGATAACTGAGACAGAAGTGTTGTCTAGCAGTCCAAGCAGGAAAAACAAGCTAAGTACAAAATTGCCATCCTAATCCTAACATAATTTGTTTGGTCAAAGCTGAATCCATCTCCCTTCAAAGTCAAAGTCTTTGTAGATGGTAAAGAATTAGGCTGGACAATAAAGAACTCTGCTTACTATCAGTTTGCAAGCTAACTGCATTTACTACTGTTATCTGAAATAAATTATTAAAATCATCACTGATAATGTTCTGGCTGAGCCTAAAAAGGAGGGAGTAAGATGCAGTGAAGGAGGCAATTAATTTATACATAGCAATCCAGGGAGCTCATAACATAGGAGTCAGATCATGTCTGTAGGAAGAAAGAACACAATGATACCTAAAAGCTGGACAGGAGGACACTGAAAAGGATGAGAATGATCAGCCTGGGCACACACCTTAACATCCTATGCAACAGTATGGTCATGCAGTTGACATAAGAAAACACCAAGGAGGTGGAGGAATCCTTTGTAAAAATCCAGTGGAACTCTCACAGAAATACTGTGCCCATTTCAGAGACTCATGGAAATGTGTTTGTGTGCAGAAGGGGTTGATAGGCCAGTTTGGTCTCCTGAGGTGTTCTGGGCTAATTCTGGAAGGTCTGTAAAAGAGCACAAAAAGAGTAGGTATATGGAAATTTTTAAAAGTCCATTTACTGAATAAAGTGAAAATTGCTTTTCTGGAATGACCTCCTGTATAAAAGAACTTTATATGCTTCTATGGCAACAAACAGTCTGTGAGAAATCTTAGGAAGCAGTTAGATGGCTAGGAACTCCTAGTGTTAAAAAGAGTGGAACTTAGCTCAAAATGGAGCTTTGTAGCTGCAGCTCAAACTGTTGGATCCATCCAGGATCAGACTTCTGTTCTTGGTGTAGCTATGTAGGCGGTGGTCAAGTCTCTTCTGGGGTTGCAGTTACTCAAAGCATCATCCCCCTTTCTGGAAGTGCAGCCTACTCATCTTCTCCCTGCAAGAGCCACTTCACTTTTGGCTGTACTAAAGTACACAGTATTTGCAGGCTTCCGTTGTAAGAAGTAATTTGGCTTAATGGTGTGTCTTTATTACCCTCTCTCCCCACCCTTCAATAATATTTGTAGATTTGCTTTTAAGACATTCATACAGCCAAAGGTTAGACTGCACAGGTCAAGAAATCCAAGAGTTCCCTACTGAATATAGCCCTATACTCAAGAGCATGTTTTAGACCTAGAATGTTACCATATTTTTAATATGACTTGTTATTTGGAATAATTGTTAATTAAAAAAATATATATTACTATATTGAATACCTTAGACAAATATGAATAAATTGTTCCCAACAATTCTGCCACCAAACAAATAGATGTGGTGCCATGATGGTATTGAACAATTTGTTTCCCTTAAGCCTAAACTGATTACTGTTAAGTGTAGTTCTTTTTTTCTTTTGCCTTGTTGTTAACGAGACTGCACTCTTTTGCTCCAGCTTGCTATGTCAGGCTGATATGTCTATAATTACCAATATCTGAATCTTCTTTTTCTCTAGGCAAGCCTTTCCAGCATTCCCTTGATTTACCAACTTTAATAGCCCACACATCTCCTCATCCAGCTCTTTAAAGTTCTTGCATTCAGACCTACTGGTTAAAAACAGCCGGCTTATTAGCTCTGCATAATGCCAAGTTACTGTTGGAAGGGAACAGATTTCATCTTCACCCTCTGTGAATTCTTCATGCAGACTTTTCAAAAAAACACTTGGAACAACAAGATATATTGAAACTATTTGACATTTCTACATTAAAAACATGTTTTTATAGACTAGATTCTTTGTTAGGATTTTTTTTTTTTTTTTTTTTTTTTTGCATTACCAGACATAGTCAAACCTTTCCTTTATTGCCAATGGCTCTCTTACCTTAGGTTTTTCTTTGGTGTCCTGTCACTTCATTAAGAATTTTTCTGGCTTTCCATCCTTCTAATTGATATTCTTTACTATCTCCTTTCCCCCTGTGTGTGTGCATTTGTATTCAGCTACATTTGCCTATTTCAAGCCAGTCTGGTTTTTCTTACCAATGCAACATTTTTTCTCTTGGGGAGCTGTGTGGCTTTGGGGCATGCAGTAAGCAACTGTATGAAATTCCCAATTACACTTCCCATTTTAAGACCACGAGAACAGCTGGAAAGAGTGCAATCAAAAGCCCCCCAAAGAGACCCTCCAGCAGCAGCCAGCTTGCCTGGAGTACAAAAACAGAGCAGCACAAACACCAGTAGCACCTCCCTGTACTTCCCCGCCAACCCTTCCAGACCCCGCATGTCCTCCCAAGCTGGCATTGGAGGCCTTCACTGGATCTTTCTTCCCCTTCTGGAACATATATAGACTTTTAGCAGCCACACAGGCTGCATGGCAGAAAACATCAAAGCGAGTGAGAGGACAGATGAAGAAGCTCCTCTTTTTGTTCACTCTGTCTTTTCATTTGATGCCTCCCTCATTATTGCCCTCAGTCACTGCCATTCACCTTTTTTGCCTCATTTTCAGTTGCATTCTGCCACCTTCCCTCCTCAATCAACTCTTTTCCAAGCTGGCAGAGTCTAGTCTCTTTAATCACTCTGTGAATGAAAGTATTTTCACTATATCTGTGATCATTCTTCTTGTCCTGCTCTGAACTTTTCTACCTCTTCGTTTGGAGCTGCAGGGAAACAAAACTACCATGATGTCTCACATTTCAAATTATTTCTATAGGATAATTTGGCTTTTAAATGTTTTTGACATCAGGAAACTGGGTTTTTACACTACTAAGCTTTCTATGTTACTGACTTGGATTTTAGCTTCTATAAATGTAATAGGGACACTCAAGCCACCATCCCTGCACTCCAGAACAAGGCAAGTTTCAGCTCTGTGACCACTGCACCCTTCTTTCTGAGTTCATGACTAATTCAGAGCTATTTGAGGCTGAATGCAGTCCCCCAGACAGGGAATTGCCAGCTATAGATTTTGGCAATTCTAAGGAAATTTTGTGCCTGCATAATAAAAACCTAAACCAGAAAAGGTTCAGGTGGAAGCTGCAAGAATAATCCAAGATGGGACAACCGGGATTTATAGTAAAAGACAAACAAAGCTTAGTGCTTTTAGCTTATTCAAGAGAAGACAAAAAGTGACTTGATCCTGACTTACAAACCATTATGAAAGGGATTTCTGGTGGCAGATGGATCTGTAATCTGGTGATATAAAGGCATAGTAAGATTCCATGGCTGAAAGCTAAAAGACCAGAAATAAGACAAAAACGTTAGCAGCCAGGGTAATTATCCAAACAGCTTAAAGGGATGTACTGGATTCTGTAACACACGATGTTTTCAAACCATAATTAGCTGTCTTTTTAAAAGATGTGCTGTTGCTCAAGCAAAAATTACGCTCTCCATGCAGAAAGAGTTTTTAGCCTGCATTAAGCTACAGGTCAACCTAGATGGTCTTAAATACCCCCTTGGCCTTAAGATCTATGGATCTAGAAAAGTGGAGATAATGGCATGTGTTTAACTACCTTGCATTTTGAACGTGAAAAACTGGGAGAATTGTGCAGAGTAAATAATTCATTCTACACATTTAGGCCAATTTTTTGCTCATAACATATCTAGGGACAGACCATTAACTCCTAAATCTATTTCTCAAATGTGACAGGCAGCTATCTTGCCCAATATTTGACTTAGAGCTTGTGCTGCCTAATTGGTTAGCTAACAGAAAATGGGCTAGTTCACCTCTGTGATTGATTAACATGAAGGAAAAGCAGACATGCATATTTAAGCATTTCAAATTCAGTTTGGGTGCCCATGTGTAGAAACATTATTTTGAAATCCTTTTCTTTTAATCAAGCTCCACACTGTCTCCTCATGGTGACTGAGAAGTAGGCAGAAAAAAAAAAGGGTAAGCACTACTTAAAGGAGATTCAATTATTGTAAATGTTAAGGTCTAATCAAGCCACAGTCACAGCACCGTGTTGCTCATCAGTCATACAGGTCTAGGCCTAAAGATACATTTTTTTTTTGAAAATTAACAAAGTTCCTAGCCCCTTGTTTATACAGTAGGTATACAGTGAGCTAGGGGCTAATGTAATCAAAACAGCAAACACTGAAGATATCAGGTATCAAAAAAAAAGACTGCCTTTACTTAATGCAGGTTGATATTCAGGGGAGGAAATACAGCATAAAGGGAGAGAAAACAGAAGCAGGGGAAACTCACTTGGGTTTCAGTTAAATACTACGAAAGTCAAGACTGGAGTGTTAAGATAGGGTAACTACAAAGAGAAATATTCACTAAAGAAAAACATCTCTTTCAAAGCAGATCCTCTTTTGCTAATGAAATTATTTTAGGACTGTGGAAAGACATCCCTGGTGGTGTTGAGGTGCATCTGAGAGTGGTCCAATGTAGAAAGAGAAGGGCTTCTTCAGGGCTGGGGAACCATCAAGTCATGCCAGCAATGCTGGACCCCAAAAGGAAGGCACAGCAAAAACAAAGAAGTAGCTGTTCTTTTAGGAGCAAACAAGGAACATGAAACAAACAAGGAACCTACCGAACAAGGCTTTTACTACCAAGCTCTGGCAACCTGTGCTTGTTATCCATCTGCCTGCCCATCCAGCATACACAGCATCCAGCATTCTCCCCACACACCACATGCAGGGCTCATCCCGCAGCCAGGACCCCACTGCATCAGCTCCCAGGCAGTGAGGCCAGGCCGTGCCAGTGGTGGGGATGCTCCATCCTCACCAAATTCTGAGGGCCTGTTAGCAACCTGGACCATCAAAATGTGAATGAAAACTCGGTCCCCCTCCAAGTGCCAAGTCCTTGCTGTCTCAGGCACATGCACTGCGCTGCCAGGAGGTGCAACCGCGATGTGCACAGACACAGCTGAGGTCAGGAAGGCACAGGGGAGTACCCAGACTGCCAGCAAGCTTTTACAGCCCACAGCAAAGTCTGTGCTTCTGAAGCATCAGATTTTGCAGGCCACCCTGGAGTACCAGCAGTCTTGGGTAGTACAGCACGTGCTGTCTTCCAGCAGCAGTGTGGAGATATTCCTCACAGGAGCCCAATGCCTGCAGATGATTACAGCAGTGCAGTCAAGGGCGATTAACAGCTGTTTAGCCTGCAGTGAGCTTGTGAAATGAGAACAGTTAATATTACACAGAGACTTCAGGGAGCAGTGGGGAAAGCTGTGACAGGCAGGAGGGATTAACTGCCCGTGTCAGGGGCCATTTAATTTTTCACCTGTTAGATGGCTTTCCTATTACGTCTCCAGCCTGATGTGGAAATTACGCTTGTTCTATGCCTCCGGTTCAATGCCAAATTGGAGGAAATATATGGCTGCCCTCATTCCATGCACTCTCTGATGGGAGATGTAACATCAGTTACCAAACTGCTCGCTTCTGCCAGCTCCTGGGGGGGAGTGGTACCCCCTGATGCCGGGTAAAAATGTGATGGTTAGGACCAGACTAATCTCTGCCCTGCTGGTATCAAGAGCTGTAAGAGCATCTGTGCTCCCAGAGACACGCT
This sequence comes from Pyrgilauda ruficollis, assembly GCF_017590135.1. Lineage (NCBI taxonomy): Eukaryota > Metazoa > Chordata > Aves > Passeriformes > Passeridae > Pyrgilauda > Pyrgilauda ruficollis. The sequence continues at coordinate 630,786 of NW_024508213.1, read as the reverse complement.
GTGGTACACAAACAAGAAATAATGCAAATTTCCCTTTTTGCAACCCATGAAAACAAACTTCTGAGTCATAAAACCTTTGAGATAAGTGAAAAATACACATGCAGAGCAATGTTCAGCCAGCTGAGCACACCTCCTGCTGTCCTGCCTTGCAGTCAGGCAGGCTGCCTTCTTGTCTCTCCGGTCACAGTGGCACACAGGCCACATATCTCAGCTACTTCCTGGTGTTTGGGACATACAACATCCAGGTGTCTGACCCATCGCTGTTGGAGCCTGGGTCTGCCCTTGCAGAAGGAGGCTGCTTTTACACCTGCTGAAAGCCACTGATGCCAGCAAAATCCTTCCTCTTGTCTCCAGTGACAGCATGAGGGCAGACACACACCCTGACAAAAGGTCTGGCTGTCCTTGCCCAACAAGAGGAGCACTTACTGACACGTTTGCAGCCTGTTTACAGCCCATGCAATCTTGCAGCACTGGCAGTAAAGGCACAGCCTGTCAGGTCGTATTTAACTTATTGTGTCCTGAGCAGCCAGGACAAGAACAACTGCCCCCACAGCGTGCTCCTGGCAGGCAGAGCTGCTCTTCTGCACCCTTCTGGGTTTGGTGTTTGAGTTAAGTGGTGGCTGGGTTGACCCTAGCCCTGGATGATGAGCCACAAAGAAATTATTTATTTGACAAAAATAATGTCCAGGGCTTATTCTGCCTTCACCAGTGGTGGAACAGTGCTAATTTTTTTCAAAATTGGTTCAATCCTAGACATGACCAGGACAATCATATGTAATGCTGCCTCTAAGGAAACAGTCTCAATTTTTTCCAGTTGTGATCCAACCCCATAGCAGGCTGTGGATGGCAAAGGTTTTTTGTGACAGAGAAAGGGGACTGGGTGCCTTAGTCCAAAAAATTAGACAGGGGTGGCCATGGCAGGCAGAAATTTAGTCCATGTCTAGTCCAGGTCCACTGCATCAATTCCTTCCCTCCACTTCTCCCTTCACCTTCCTGAAGTTAACATAGATGCTCTAACAGGCCAAAAATGGGCCCTGGACAAAGGCCACCTTTCCCTCTCTTGCTCTCCCTCCCTTCCTCCTTCCTTTCCTTCCCTGGCGCTGACTCAGACCTTCAAAGCCTGCCCTGAGCCCTTTCTATACTATGAGGCTAGGGAGAGCTGGCAGTGAGAAAATGAGTGAAAGTTCATGGCTTCATTTTAGACATTTTGGAGGGTTGTTGCACATCAGTGGGCTGACAGAGATGCTCAGGTATAGTTCACTTGGGATCTGTTTATCTACAAAAACAAGCACAATATTCCCACCAGCTGCTGTGTGAAGGCCGAGGAAATGGGAGATAGGAATGCAATACCTGTTCTTTGATTAGTGTGGTTTGTACATCAAGGTTTTATTAGCTTTTACTGCCCTACTGACTGCTGCCTGCAACTGCCTCACACTTGCCTCCTCTCTAACAGCCCCTCTGCTCACTCTGCTCTCCTTCCTGCTGTCTTTGTGTGAACCTCTTTACTGCCAGCTCCAGCCAGATGATAAAATTTGGCATCTGTTGCTAGAAATTTCAGGTTTATTAGATCTGTTAAAAATAATCTTTTACTCTGTAATGTGCACAGGGCTGGGTAACGATGGGGAAGCAGAAGGGTGGCCTCAGTGTCCCTGTGCATGCACAGGGTCAGTACTGGGGGCCATTACCATGGGGTGAGCAGAAGGAGGGGCTGGGAGGTGATTTTCAGGCCGGCTGTACACACACATCTCTCTACCTCCCTGTCCATGCATACATGCCATGTCTACAGATACATGTTCCAGATATGCACATTCACCTCAGAGCCTTTCATGCCTTACTCAATGCCCATGCCTCCTTTTAAATGCTATTATTCCATGTATTACCCTTATTTTTCCTGCGTGCCTACATTTAGGCTTCTACCTTCTACTGAGCTGTGGAGAGCTCTTGGCTCTCCTCCACAGGGGTCTGCCTCACCTCAATGGATGTACAAGACTTCTCCTCCAAACTTAGTTAAATACTAAAATAAACACCTCCATCTTCAGCCTGTTGGTGATCTTGGTTCTTTCTTTCCACAGGCCCATATAAAAAAAAAGTGTGCATAGAATAGGTCTCTAATGTGGGAAATAAACAATTTTTCTTCTTCCATTCCCCTCCAGCAATTAAAACCTGGAAGAACTGGGATGTTTCTCTCCAGCATGCCCAGATATGTGCTACGGAACTGAAAAGCTGCATAAAACTTTTCACACCAGGAGAAACACATGCTCCAAAATGTCCTGAGAATGTGGAAATGAGAGATAATCATGGAAAGCGCTTTAAACTTTACAGAGTGGTCAATGTTGGCAATTTGCATAATAACCCTGGGAAATAAGCTATTATGCGTCATGACAGCAGCAATAATTACATGCTAGAGCTGGTCATTACGAGAGTTAACCACTGATTAATTAGTCTGTTTATATTAAAAAACAAGGTTGGCTTCAGTAACTAATAAATTGCCTGTGTACAGCTGTTACCAAAAAGATCTCTTGTGAGAAAATTAAGTAATTCTTAAATTGTTTTAATTAAATTTCAGTAATTAGACTCCCCCAACTTATTTCCCTCTTTTTTATGGAATGGGGAAGAAATAAACAGGCATTGAGTATGTAGAGGTGATACGAGGCAACAAAAGTATGATTGGAAATCTATAGGAAAACAAATATCTATTGCAATCCTCTTGTCCTCCTAAAGGCTTGTGTGAAACAGAGAAAATTAGATTTTCATTTTATTTTATTTACTTTGCCTCATGGAGGCTTGGTGCCTACTTCATTCCACATGGTGAATTCATAATAGGGACAGAAATGCTCAAACCAGTAAATCTTTCTGTGCTCACTCCATTTATTATGCAAAATATTAGCCAGCCAAGCGATGCTACAGGGGGTAGTTTACAGCTTAATCATAAAGAAGTCTCACAGCTTCACAGTGCCAGATCCTTTCTGGAAAGTTGCTGTTTGTCTTTTCCTGCTTTCCCCTAAGGGGGCCTTACCCTGTGCCCACCCTGAGCTTAGCAGGAGGCAGGGGCAGGGGACACCCGTGCTCACGAAAGGGGACCAGCGCTCACGGTGACAGCAAGAAGGCTACCTTCCCTGAACCAGGATCTTAATGTTGCCAGTGGGACAGATCCAACAAAGCTTGGCAGGAAAGAGAGAGAAAGGTTATTTTGTTCCTGGAAATTCAGTTATAAGGGGGCTGCTGTAAAGGGCTTCCTCAATATGTTGCCACTCTCTGCATTACCAGTCATTACAGTGCAGCCTGCTCTTAAAGAGGACTCTTGAGCTTCCATTGCACAAGGCTTCTGCATTGTCTCCCCTACCTATAAGGTTGCTTTGCTAATGACTTCATTGATCCATACCTCTGTGTGGTTCAATATGCTGTTTTCTGCCATGCTGTTTCAATGGTGTGGAGCTTAGCTTCAGGACAGAGCCATGAAGGCATGACACTAAGTTTTGCTGAAATACAGTTGTTTGACAGCATCCTGGCTAAGATTCAGCCTTTAATGTATTTGCAGACTTCAGTTCCAGAAAGGCAGTAAAGGAATAAAGCCAGAAAATCAGAAAAGCAGGAATAATCACATTCTGTTATCGTCCAAAGCATTAACTACCTTTACCACACCTAAAACACAGACATACATATATATATATATATCTATATAGATATATATATGCATATACACATACCTCCTTTGCTCAGTATGAAAACAAAACCACCTAATCCATAAATTCACATCAAATGTTTCCTCCCTTACAAAACATTCAATTACATTCAATTTATATCCAAAATCCACCTGTGTGGCTGTGCTAATAACAGAGCCATTTTTCCTTCCTCTTAAGAAAATGCGATTGCTTTTTAATTGAGAAACAGTCTCATTGGGGAATGGCAAACCCAGAATTATATCCCCTGGAGATTTCAAAGCATGCAATACAATCACTAGTGGTATGAACAGTGTAAATGTGGATCTACTTAATCCCTGTTAATCCCTGGGTTTTTGAGCACATTGGAGTAACAACACTTGCACCTCCCAGCTGAGGCGCCCTTGAGTAGATAGATGTGAATACATCAGAAAGAAAGTATGGATGGGTTCAGAGCAAGAAAGGATGGACACTCCAGGAAAAGAGACGAAGGATGCCTGTGCACAGGTGTTTGCCCTCCTGCGAGGGAAAAATCTCCACTTGTCCTTTTCAGCCACTCATTGGGAATCACTGGTAAGTGACTCCTGCTCTTTATTTTCCCCTTGGTGATTAGTCCTGGTGAGAAGCCCCTTATTTTCATGATCCCATGTCTGAGAAGACAACTTATTTTTTCTGTTGGATACAGACCTTGCCTCATGGTGTTGACTGCCAGGGAGCCGGAGTGTGATGGACTGGTGATGAATGTGATGCAATGTCCCATCAGGAACCTTGCTGTGGCTGTTTTCAGCTTGTGTTAGTTGGCACCTACCTCTGCGGCTTTCAGCACAACTTCCCCATCGTGTCCAGCACATCTCCCCTAGCAGCACTCTGGCTGCCAAGCCCCTGACTTGAAGGAAGAACACTCCCTGGAAATGCTCCCTTCCAGCAGGAGAGATAGGAAAGGTGGGAGGAGGTATGCCTGGTGCTGCTGAGATGTGATGGCAGTGATGGTATCAGACTCACAGAGCTGCTGCCATGGCCAGCCAAGGCTCTCAGAGGGCACCCAGAGCCAGTGTCCCTGCTTCCCCACTGACACTTTTGCCCTCCCTCAGGCTCCTAGTTGTCCTTCTGTACACAGCACCATGGCTAACCTGTGTCTCATTTCTCCTTTGTTATTAGGCTGCCTTGCAAATGCTTATTCTTATTGATCCCATTTTCCAGATATTTTTCTAACACCCCTGCCTCCAGGCAGCCTATTAGACCTCACACAGAAACTGTCTAGACAAATTCAGAAAAACTTGGAAAGCACTTGGATGGTACCACAAGAGGTTAGGCAGGAAAGTTAATCAGGAAATTGCTGTCCATTTCCTCCACAGCACAGTTTGAATAGCGGATTGTAAATAAGGCATGAGATGCACTCTGAATAATAAAGAGAAATTATGAAAAGTATGAAATGGCTGATCATGAGATCACAATTTATTTTGTATAGTGAATGTAGAAGAGGTTCCCAGGGAAAAATTAGTATGCAAGTATGTAGGTACAAGATGAAAGATGGTATCATAATACATATGAAAATGGGAATCAGATGAATATTGCCCAGACAATCCTAAGTCTAACCATTCTTATATTCCAAGAGCTTAATTTTGCTGTTTAAAAATCCTCTTACATTCAGAGGATCAAGGTCTTATTTTGTTAATCTCTTGTACGGGAATGCTCCCAATGTGGAAAAGAAATTCATTGACTAACAAAATAGATAAAATAGCATTCCATGTTTTTGCCGTTTTGTTGATGTTTGACTTGTCTGTATATTGAAGTGTGGGGTTTCAACCACTTTTTTACTTAAGATCTTTGCTGAGCAAGAAAAAAATATCCCAGGAAAAGCCTAGTCACATAAAAAATGTTCTTTGCTTTTTGTGTATTCGGCATTTTTCCTGAGTAAAGTTCACCAAACACTCACATGAATAAAGTAAATTTTTTGTTTAATTGGATTGAGCTTGGAGAGGGAGGAAACCACATAAACCTATAAGTGGGGGCAGGGAAGGATGGGGAAAATTCTTCAAGGTAAAATGAGAAATGGTAACACTCTCATAGAAATTTCCTATGGCAGAGTATTATTTTTGATGCTGGGTTATTTTTCCAGACTCACAGACTTAAAAGCAGAAGGTTGCCTATCTCGTTCATAACACAGGTCATAGGATCTCATCCATCTGGTCCTGTTTAGGACAGTATCTGAAAGTGCTGAAATTATCACAGGCAGACTCTGCTCCAGCTGAGTGGTGGGATGAGGAGGATCCTGGGGTAGACTACAAGATTTCTATACTATCCCACCAGCTTGGATCCATTATGTGTCATCATGAGAGGTTTCTTACTTGATTTATTCATCAGAAGTGAATTCTGCACAGCCAGTATCCTTTTTGGGTTTGGAAGCTCTGGGAGTTAACTGAAGACTTACAGTGCCCAATTTGGAGTACCCCTCGGGATGACGCTGGACAAACTTCAATCCCTTGCTGCTTCCTTAAAATTAGAGACCCCTTCCCAGCTGAAGGCAGCCTAACTGCCAGTGTCATGCCTTCAGGATAGGTTTGACAGGAGTTGGTCAGACATAGCTTGGGATAAAACAGCAGTGGTTCAGACTGCCATAAGCACTACAGAGTTCCAGGCACAATTTTACACGGCCTCCTGGGCTTTGAGCTGCCATGATTTTATTCCTAGTGGTTTACAAATTAGCTGCATCAAGACTAGATCCATTCTGCTTACAATGGCTGCAATTGCAGCCCAGTGGGTGAAGCAGCTTGATCCCTTTTGCTTTTTTAGGTCAACAATGAGAAGGATAAATTATCTGGTCTGAGCAGTCTTTCTCCATGATGTCCCACAGCTCAACCTCATCCAGACACACGAAGGAGGTTTGGAGAATGGCTGCCTGGTGTTTACCTGGTAAGCACATCAACACTCACATATTTTTGTGTGCCAATTGATTTCAGGGCTATTGACTTCTGCAGGGATTTAACTTCAGGGTCAACATGAGAGTTAGATGAAAGAAACATTCACTTTGGTGAGTTCCTTTGTAGGGCTGGCAAAGGAGACAAGATTCTCTAATGATAGCAATTGTCCTGAGGTGTTGGCAAACCCTGTCAGTCAGCAGGAAGCTTTTGGCTAAAAACCAAGCAGGAGAGTGAGTGTGATGGTGATACTTGAGTGCCCTGCACCTTTTAGTTACTACCTGTGAACGAGCTCAGGTAGGTCTTGCAGACTGGCGTCCTCATTACAAGATCAGAAACTACCAGAATGTGTCATGTTGGTAATCCCAGGGGAGAAATCAGAGACTGAGCTGGAATGAAAACTGCTCGCCTCCCCAAGGATGCATCCACCAGAGGAGGATGGGAACACATCAACAGCGTGCTGTGATTTGACACAGCAAGCACAGCTACTGCCCAGGCTGGGCACAAACTGTGGTTGGAGAGGGAGTCAGGATGCAGACTTGTTAATCCAGCACATCTCAAAAGCACTATAAAAATAGGAGATATCTTATTTACAAATGAGATCTTATTTTTAGCACTGGGGAGAAAGGAAGTGCAGAAGGCTGTGACACTGCTGTTAGCACTTGTTCATTTACCCAGGCTTCCCCAGAGAGACCAGCAGCTAGCACAGGCTACTAGAGGAGGCTTGCAGTAGGAGAGCCACTTTACACAATTTGCTTATGAAAGAAGACCTTTTGTAGCAGTCAGAGCAGCACAAAACTTGTTGTTCTCCACTACGGGGTGAGCTATCTCAGGAAAATGCTACCTATTGAACGAGGAGATGAAAAGGACCAGATGGAAAGACAAATTTCCTTTTCTAGGATCCAAGAGAGTGGGCTGATGCTGTTGCAAGCAGAGATGAAGGCTGAGTTGGAGAGTGAGGATCTGGCTGCAGATCTAAAATTTGTTGGGTGGAGGGGGAGAGATGTGCTGGCCCAAATGTTCACAGAGAATCTGTAGCATGAAGAAAGCTAAAGGTACTTTTAAATGTAGTTCTGACCTTCAGCACGGTAACACCTGCCTTCCATCTGTGTCCTAAAGTCAAGATGTTCGTGCCTTAAAAAATCACAGATGAGAACACCCCACCCTACATTACAGTGAGAGGGTGGTATTCACTTATTGACCATGGCAGTCCAGCTGCCAGAACATCTCCCTGGCAGCACTCAGACCCATCCTCCCTCACTGGGTCCATCCCCCAGGTGAGGACAGTCACAGCTTACAGATATACCAGCCTTCTCTTTCCCTGTGATGTGCAATTCCCCTCTGTATCCATCTTCTCCTTCACTCCAGACCTTCTAGCCTTGTCCTTAACTCTGGATCCTCCTCAACACTCACTATTCCTTGCCACTACACCTTCCTGGCATGACTGCACCCTTGAAATCTTTCCTCAACAACTCCTGCATCCATACAGGGTCATTCCAATCACTTCTCTGCAGCTGGGAAGCTTTTTATTCCACGCTCTCGACGATTGGCCGTGTTTCCGTGCTGCCCATTGTCCAGCACCGACACAGGCTGGAGTGCTCTCCTCCCCCTCTCCTGAGATAGCCACACTTCAGAGGCAGCTGCATGGCTTTTTATAGATGGGACTTAATGCCACTTGACGGACCACAGAGCTATTTTTGTGCCAAGTTAGCACAGCCTTAGTATTCTGCATGTGCGAGCGCTTTGCCCAAGACTAGTCGCTGCAATATAAATACCACTCAACCAAAGTTATTTAGAACTTCAGTTGGATCGACCAGATCTGAGCCAATTATTTTCCCCGACAGAATTAATTAGACTGCATATAAAGTGAGTGAGATGTGAAAGACAGGTCTGCAGAATTACTTATTCCATTAACAGCTAGTTTGGATAAAAAGAGGCTCTGTCCTTGACTTGGCTGTGCCACGGCCTCATCAAGAAGAAGGAAATCAGGGTTTTCACATGGGAAACTGCTCTGCTGGCAAACACAGTTCACTTGGTGTTAGTTTGCATCAACAAGCTCCCTGCTCTCTTATATTCATGAAGATAAGAGCTGGCTGTGTAAATGCAGTTGCAGAATCCAAACACCCTGCCTGCTCAAAACAACTGTTGCTCAGACCTCTGTGGAACTAATTTATTGTCAAAGAGAGTGAAATGTAAATAGTTTCAGCAGGTACGCGAGCAGGCGTTTCTTCACTGAGTATTACCTGGAGAAGAGCCAATCGGTGCCTGTACACAGAGCTGGAGAGAGCAGCTTTTCAAGCATGAGAGAAAAGTAGGACTGGCTTCAAAAGCAATGATTATTTTATGGGAATCACTCCAGCAAGGTGGGGAGGGACAAAGAAACTAATTTTTTCAAGATCGAAAAACACACTCAAGTTTCCTTGGGACTCATTTCTCCTACAGAGCTCAAAAAAATGAGAGCAGTTCTGCAGCTCCAGTTCTATGTGAGTATTGGGTTCTGGGGAGACAAACATCCCAGTAACTTAGCACAGACAAAGTCTATTTTTCTTTTAAACACAGACCATGAGGGAAAAGATGCAACTGAGACTTAGGGCTGGGGCCAGTTTCCCTTCCACTGCACTGGGAGAGGTGTTCACACCCTCGCACCGAGCCTCGCCATGCCCATGTCACAGCTGCTCCAGTAACAGTGCCTGGTTGCACTAGGACCTGCAGGGATTGGGGAACCATCCCCAGCCCCAAGAACCAACATTTTATACCTCACAGCCAGTGAACTCTGGCCCTTTGCATTCGCCATCCTCTCTGACAAAATGCACCAGGCCTTTTCCTGTGTAAATCATGGTCACTGGTGTTACAATCGGACAGGGGGATTGTCTCTGGTGGCAGATGAGTCACTTGCATCCTCTTCTTTTCTGAGGCCAGCTTCTTTTCAAACTCAGAGCCTAGGTGTCCAGCTTTATGGGGAGGCAGGCTGGGACATCAGGGAAGACACCAGCTTGTCCCTGCAAACAGCTTCACCTCTTCCTCCACTGCCTCTTTGGATCTAGCTCCTCAAGGGTGGGTTAATATGGAAAAAAGGATGACCTACAGAACACCTAATAGTTGTAAAACATATTGCACATAAACTGCAACAGCATCACCCAGACTGCAGGGCAGACCCCACCACAGCACAGGACAGCCCCTGCCACCTCTGCCAGATCAGACAGAGCTTGGGACTCTGCTGTGATACAGCAGAAATTAAAGGAATTAGTTCCTATTTTGTGGGGATATTTTAAGCACCATTATCCTGGTTCTTGAAATACGTTAATGTTTTGCAGTTAACTATGCTTTGGAGAGAAGGAATGGACGATATAGTCTCCCAAAATCTCTCCCCAGTTCCACACAGCCTGGCTTGAAAGGAGATCAGAGCAATCTTGAGAGGTGCTTGACTCCATTCCATACACCCTCTTACCTGCTCTGGAAGGCTTTCAGTGAAGGCAATTCTGCAATATCCTTCTTCTCCCCATGTTCAGGGTTTACAGCTCTCCCACATGCTGTAGGATATTACAGGAGATTACACCTAATCTTAGGGTATGTTTCTATATATTACGCCAATTATTTCTCATCCTGCCAGCAGGAGACAAGCAGGAAAGTAAAAAACAGCTCTCTGTGTATTGAAAGCTTTGTTATTCTCCTCAGTTATCTACTTTCTAGACAAAACCAAACCCACTTATCTTGTGCCTCCTGAAACTTTTCCTTTTTTTGCTGCTTTGCCCAGATTGTCTCTGACACAATATCCAAATCTGGCCACATTGCACCAGGTGGGATCTCAGCAGCGCTGGGTGAAGTGGCATAAGTAGCTCTCACACTCTCTGCCTGCTAACACCTCCTACCCAAAGATTCACCTTTCTCAAAACATCAACATATTATTGGCTTGCTCAGTTTGCAGTAAGTCAAAACCCCAGCTCTGGTTCTTCTGTACTGCTTTCTCAGCATTTATTGCACAGTCTGTTTTTATGCATTTGATTTCACCCATCTCACTGGGTCCAGATTATTCCTCCACTTCATTGAGATCAGTCTTTTTCTTTTTATGCCCTCCAATCTCATTATAGCTCCTTCCCAGCTGGGTGTCTGCTGCACATGAAGTCTCTTCCATCATCCACCATGATAATGAAGACAGTGAACAGAAATAGTCCCAAGGAAAAAATTCCCCTCCAGAATCCAACTTCAAATGCCTTCTCATTTTGACAAGAGATGATTGCAAACCAGTCAGTACAGTTTTTTCAACCACTTCAATGAGACTTCATGGCAATTTCTTTTCTAATGAAGATTCTCCCAAAAAAAGCATTGAATACTTCAAACACCTCTTCATCATGCTTTATTTGTTCTTTGTGTCCATTAAGTAATGGAGCTACAACTCCCTTTGCCTCACTCCTGCTTCTCACACAATTAGGAGAACTGGTTTTGTTGTTTTCTTGCCTTGTTTTTACTATTTGTGAGACTCCTTTTTATTTAATTTCAAGTAATGACACGCTCCTGATGCTGCTACGTAAGGTTTACTGTAGATTCTATTGCTTGTCTGCACAGCTTTGCTTGTAATATATCCATCAGCTTTCTGCACTTTTTCACTTAGAATTTCTTCCTGAGACTTTGCCTAACTGCTCTCTGAATTTGCTGAAATCTGCTTTTTTTATTTTAAGACCAGGTTTTCATTCTGTCACACTTAGACCCTGACTTGTTCTTTGTCTTCAGTTTCAGTGGAAGATGAAACAAGACACAGAGAATGTCCAGTTCTAATTTCATACATTTCCACTCTCCAGGGAAGAGATGGATGGGCAGGATAATCTGCTCTCTCTCCTGTGCTTGATCTGTAGCTAAAGGACTTTGACTTACTGAGTTTTAAACCTAGTAGGTTTTGTGAGCACACCAAAGAAAAGTGGGGGGAGGGGAAATCCTGTTAATCAAGGCAAGGACATCTTAATTGACATATGAGAGAGTTATGTTTTAATTTGTTCTTTGAGAGATGGTCATGACTAGCACCAGTCTAGGATTACTGGATAACTTGAGCAGCTGTCAGAATGGACAGAACATCATTTACTACATCCAAATCAGCTATCAAGGGAAAGAAATTTGGAATTAATCTTGTAGGATCAGAAATCATCCAGAGACTTCAACAATAGATGTGAAACATTTATTCTAACATAGCATTAAAATTAGAAATTAAAACAACTAAGGAAGTCAGGAAATTGGCTGAGCATGTACCCTTTGCTCACTTTGCATAGGAGTGCCCTTAAAGGAGGAGGCACAGAGTTTTTGGTGCCTGTTAACATATCACTGTCGCTGTGATGGATGAGAGAAGCTCTTGGTGTGGGAATTCAGGGGAATAAGGGAAGTATTGACTTTTCATTTTCTTAATAAGAAAGGGTTAAATACTGCAAAAAGAGGTTTAGAAATATTTCAAAACCTAATTTTACTATTTTATCAGTTTATAGAGGAAGAATAACATATGTGACTTTCTCAGGAACACTGGCAAAGAGCCACATCACAAAAATACTTCTTTGCACATACATCAAGAAAAGGCCAAGTGCATTTATGATACATATATTAATTCCTCCTAGACACTACAACCACTGCTTGAGTGAGGATCACAAGCCTTGCCCTGAAAGCTGTTGAGTAACATCAATAAAATTTAGAAAGAAATGTAGATTGTCAGTGACTTAGCTCTGTTACCTGGAAATTTTGACAACAACTTATCCATCTGGATACCTTTATAAACCTCAACATCTTTCTCTCTATCTCTAGCACCAAGGTTTTTTCAGATGAAGGTCTCAAATATCTGAGCAGAGAAGGGTTGTTTCACTTTGGAGTGAAAATAAGTGGAAATGCGGTCTCCTTCCAGATTTGGAAATGCTTCTTCAGTGGTGACAGAGCACCTTTAGCAAACCTCTCAGCTGAGCTACAGAAAGGTTGGTCAGGGTTTTTCAAATCAGCTGTACTAATTTGGAGTAAGGAGTAACCTAGCTTTCTGAGGTAATTGCTTTTCTGTTCTCTTTCCCTATCTCTTTTTCAGAGGCCAGGTTTGCAAGCAGCTTGACCTGGTTCTCATTTTCATGCCAAATTGCTCCTTCCCTTCATCCTCTCCTCCAGGCAGAAAGAGGAGTATGTGGAGGAGACTGTCAGGCTGATGCTTCCTGACAGCTCTACAAAGCATTACTGCTTTCTAAGGAAAATAAAGGCCAGCCAGACTGCCTTGCAAAAAAAAGCCCTGCCTCAGGAGGCTGCCCGCCCAAAGGATGGAGCAGAGCAGAGCTGGGTCCAGCAGCCACTTCCCTGGAATGCACAGGCTTAACCAGAGCAGCACTGGAGAGAGGGAGGGAGAGAGCTGCAAAAGCTTTGGCAAGCCCTAAACCATTCCGTCTGGCTGCGGTACAGTGGCACCAAGCCACTTCTTCAGCCCAGCTCCTCAGGCCTGCCCGGACACAGACAGCAAGTGGATGCGAGGATGCGCTGCTCAGGGCTGGTCTGAGCCTGTCCTTGGCTCTGCTTGCAGCTGGAGCGGGTTTGGTCACCAAGTCCTGCTAACCCGACTGCCAGCCACCATTAATTTATTAGAGAGACGAGGCCACCTAGACCGTGAAGGCACACCGTGAGCTGCTGCTCTGTATTTACGTGACATTGACAGTGGCTCGTTCTGAGGGCATGGACCCCTAGAGAAGCTGTCAGCCCTAAGACCAGAAGTGAAGTTACAGTCACCTGCGTGTGCTTGCAGGCTGTGTTGAGCGTGAGGAATTAACCTTGCCATCCTTTTGCCACACAGTAGCAGCATGAATGTGAATTATCGCTCTAAAGTAGCTGACAAGCTTCAGGTTGACTCTCCAGCTTGTTCCTGCTAGGATGCTTATTTGCCCTTATCCTCTGGGTCCTTGAGTTTGATGCTTGCTCCTCTTGTAGAGTAATTTGCATTTTGGTATATGGTTCCAAGAAAGAATAATGGCATTTTACATGTGTAAATGAGTGTAAAGTGCACCAGGGAAGAGAGAATTAGACCCTTATCTTTTGAAAGAATATCAAAAAAACAGGGGAAAATTTGGACTTGAGCCAAAGGATATTTCCTCATTTTGAATCTAAAATGCTAAGAGAATTGTATTAAAAAGGATAATTATGGAAGAAAAAAGCTTTAGCTAAGGTTGTGTTGCTAAATATTCAAAATCACCTTCTGCACAAAATCTTACCCCTTCAAAAATCCTCTGAAATTAAGATAATATATTCATTACAGTACTCAAAAGATTTCCATTTCAATTTATTGTCAAGGTTGAGAGGTTCTGAATAGGACTCCTGGGGAAAAGGGCAAGTTCTCTATTAAAAAGATAGGACTTTACTGCCTGTAAGTCATTTTCAAGCACTGACTAATTTAGCCACAGAGTAACACGGTGGCCTTGTGATATTTAGGATAGCTGTGATTCCCCTTGCAATTCCCATTTCATAGTGGGAAGCTGAGGAACAGCTGTTGAACACTTTCTTCAAAGCAACAATCAATGGCAAGGCAAGTCTTGGAGAGGATTCCTGAGTTCCAACTATGACCATGATATGAATACTTCACACAGGTTAGCAGGAGTTTTCCTAAATGCCTTCCATGCAGTCAGAATATTCCTAATTCTGCCTTCTGGCAGTGAAAGGGTGAGTAACTCTCTCAGAGGAAGGAAGAACAGTTTCTTCATGTATGACTCACATGGACCATTTGGATCCAAGTGGGGTTTTTTGGGGGAGAGGGGATGTTGGCTGGTTTTTTTGGGGGGAGAAGGGGGTTGGAGTTGGGGGTTGTTTTGCATTAAGGAAAAGCAATAGCCACCCACACAAAAGATGTAGATTTCCAGAGAATCCATTTGACTGGCTGCAGTATCCATTGTTGCCCTTCCCTCATGGAGAAGATTCATCCTAGCTCCTGAGCAGAGGCCTCTGTGCAATAAGCTAACTCCTCACAGGTCTATGAGCCTAGAGGTGCAAACTGGAGGGAGACTGTGGCACCAAATTCAGTTCTGTGATGAGAAAATTTTGCGAACTGCAGCTCTGGAAGCTGCTGGCTCAGTCTTCTATGCATTGGACAATGAGGAGGATGCATTCAAAGTTGGAGTTTGTCCAAGAATTATGCAGTAGCTGAGCTCTGAGAACAAAATCAACCTACAGACAAGGAAATTTTGATTTCCTTCAGAAAAAAATCCTGCCATTTTAGGTCAAGAAAAAGCTGTGGGACATGTATGAGTGTGGGTTCACCACACAACCTTTTAGTTGAGGTTCTTCTATTATTACATCAAGCTGAGGAGGAAAATTCTCCAAGAGGCCCTGAATCAGTCTTCAAGAAGAAAAGACACTTGTACAAGTGACTGTCTCTAGGGAACAGAGACAGAAGTAATGGTCTCTCTCTAGGAACAGGGAAGAGTTTTGAACAGAAAGGCCCAGAGAAAATCTTGTTGATGGATCTGGACCCTAAACAGTGGAGGATCTTGATATGAGCTGGGGGATGTCTCACACAGTCTTAATGATGAAAAGAGAGAAAGGGACTTTCCGTCAACTCCTAGACTTTAAGGCTGGAATTAGCTCTAGCAGGTTAACCTCCTGCACATCTAGGTCTATGGATTGTGCCCAGTTCCCCCTTGCTGATCCTGACCATATATATCTGACAGGTAAGGCTTCAGCTGACTTCTAACATGAAGGAAATATCTGGACCAGTCAGATGAAAGGTTTATTTATTTATTTGTTTGTTTCCAGTTTGCCAGAGGTAGAAGGTTAGGAGAAACACTCATGGCCTAAATCAGCAGAGACTCCCTCGCCTCTGAAATTAGTCTACTGAAAAAATAACTAAACACACTGGACTGGAACACATTGAACTGTGTTTCCACAGACATTATTGTTTAGTCAGATCCAGTCTGATTTTATGAGTCATTGCCACTTCCATGGTGCAAACAAATGGCCAAGTAGAGCTCTTGTAGAAGTGGATACAATTCCAGTAGCTGCGATAAGGTGAAACTTACATTCCCCAGACGTAGATTTGACTAACTGCACATGAGATGAGATTGATGAGAATTCTAAAAAGAAAATACTCAACAGCATTAAATTTGAGGATGGGCCATCCCTGGAGCTGTTCAAGGCCATGTTGGATGGGGCTTTGAGCAATGTGGTCTAGTGGAAGATTCTCTGCTTATGGCAGGGGGATTGGAACTATCTTATCCTTAAGATCCCTTCCAGTCCAAACCTTTTTATGATTCTACGCAATTGTTCTGCCAGATCTCTGATGAGCACTCAGTCAAAGTTGTACATGTTAAAAAAATCCATTGAAAGAATTTTCCCTACAGGTAGACAGAGAATTAATGAAATGAAGTATTTTCTTCAAATTATGCCCAAGGAGAAATAAATTACTGGGGGAATGAGGGAAGAAAAGGATCTCTCCCTTCTGCAGTCTCAGGATACTGTGCTATTTTTGCCTCTTGAAATCTAATTTCCATGAAACATTTCTGCAGAGTGCATATTTTCTAAACACGGGTTCCTTAGCAGCCTTGCTAATATAAATGTCGTCATTCCAGAATAAAGAGACAGTGCCCTGCTCCAAAGGCCTCTGACTGGGAAAGGCTGTATTTCAAAGGGATCCTACCACTACCAATGCCATGGCATTGGAAGTAATCGCTGCCCAAGTGGGAGTCAGACTGATGGAGGGAGGCTTAAGCTCCCCAAAGGTAGGTGGTGGGGACAGTGTATATTAATTCCAGTGGTATAGGCTTAGTTCATGCCCAGAATACAAATACAAATCCACTCTGATTTTTTTTGTCCCCTGCTGGCTCATGCTGATGCCAGATTCTGGCATAACACCGTGAACAGCATTTGCTTGCAGTTGGTTTCAGTCAGGGGAGTTTACAATAATGATGATGTAGCTTGCAAGGCATTCCTAGAATTATGTGTATGCTTTGAGCAGTGCTGCTTCAATGCTCCCTGCTTCTCCAACTTGCCTTCAATAGCCTTTTTTATCCCATCTGCACCACCTTCCCACCCCTCCTGCCCCCCAACAGATATCAGAAAACCACTTGGGCTTTTTCCCAACTAGCCTCATGTTCAGAACAGAAGAACAAGTGCCTCAGATGGACACACAGAGACAGGGCCAGCCCCAGTGAAATATCTGCCTGAATACACTGAGAACACTACCCCTGCCAAAGGGCTGCAGGTACAATTCTGCCCCTGAGAAGCAGGACCTAGGCTCAGGTCCTGCTCCCGAGACCACCACAATAGTGTCACCCCTCAGCAGGAGCTTCCTGGCTGCTGCTGTGGGAGGTGCTGCCTCACATCCCAGCATATCTGTGTAGTGGGCTGGACCACAGACACACTGGCCTTGTCCCAGGAGGATTGCTGCTAATTATCCACAGTGAAGAACAAAACCCTGGCTGGTTTTATCTTTGAATACAGAGAGATGCATGACAGAACCCTGTTTCTACCACTTCTTTTTGGGCTACTTGATCTCCAGTCCCACACCACCAGCCTGTGGTGCTATCCCACGCCTTCTGTCTTGGCAATGGAGGGGAAACCAGCACAGAGGAACTGGTATGGGCTTGAGAAATCATCTGCCTTCCTCCCATCACGTCATTCTTTTAATGCAGCACTTCCACACCTACTTGAGGTTTAGGCTTGTCAGCATCAGTCTTGTCCCCACAGGTGGAAGTCTTTCTGCTGGCATGCACATTATGGCAAGGGGTACATCAGAAGTGGCAATTTCCACAGCAGGCAGGTGAGGCAGCCCTCATTCATGCCTCAGTTTCAGAAGAACCATTGGCCAAAGAAGAAAGGAACGAAAACCTTCTTCTTAGCTACTGTCAGAGTGAGAGGAAAACAGAATTTGGTGGTGTATATTCTATGAAGTTGATATTAACCCTGGCAGGAGCAACAAGACAATTCTCAGGGCCCTGCAAGTTGTTTCCATTCTTAGGGGAAGTGATGTCAGTCTTCTCTGTCTTTGATGGATCCTTGATCACTGAGCAAAACCTCAGAAGAGTTTGATTTTCATGGATGCTGTAAGCCTTAGAAAACAGAAGATTGTGCTCTGCCCAGAGCCTTGACTTAATCTGACTCAAGAATTCTTCCCCCCTCTGGAATTTCTCTCAGTCCCTTACTCCCAACACTTTTTCAAGTGATGCTGAAGACTTCCTCTGCTGCCTCCATTCCCAGTTTCTGTGGCCTTCTTGCTCTCCTCTCCCAAGTGTGCAAATTCCCCTTGCTCACACTATGCCCTTAGAATGCCCCCAGTTTTGGGCACTGAATAACCACTGTTATTCCCATTCTTTGCCTGTGAAGAGGTCTTACTCTCTCCTTAAACTTCTTGGAAGAAACATCTTATGCTCCTTAATGCCAGAAGAAAAGTGTGAAATATTTCCCATATTGTCTTAATGCCTCAGAGGCTCATTTACACACCTACTGCAACAGCACAGTGTTAATCTAGACATAGATGGCATCCCGACTGTCATAATGGGCTATAATGTGCTGAACTTTGTGAACACAGCAGTTTTCCTGCTCTCCTTGGTGTATAACCAAAGCCTCTGTGCAGAGCAAGCTCAGAGAAGTGGCTGTACCTGGAGCAGAGCCTCCTTTCTCCTTCAGGTCACGGGAGAGAGGACATGCAATAAAGGGATTTTCCCATTCAGATTCATCTGGCCAGTGTGCCATGTCCTCAGGAGCATCCTCCCTCCAGGCTGTGCCAGCCATCTCCTACCTGGTTCCACATCACTTGTGCTTAGGATGAGTCACCAGGCCCTTTGCAGGCACGTTTCCACCCTGCCAGCCAGCCAGGGCTCAGGCTCTCCTTAGTGCAGAACATTCCCAGATTCACAAACAACTCTCAGCATGTGACACCACTTCCTCTCTTTGGGAACAAATAACTCAATGTGTGTGTTCAAAGTGGGGCTCTTTCAGCCTCTTCAGTGTATCTGCACACAGCAGGACTGAGCCTGGCAGCTCTGACACACAGGTGGGACGGTGCAGTGGGATTTGTGCTCAGACAGTTGCCTTGCTCCACTCTGCAATGCTCCTCTCCCCACTGCAGATATCTCAGATGGCCCTGAGGTGCATCCTAGACTCACACCAAAAAGTGTGTCGGAGTGCAAATTGAACAGCAGCCTCCTTGGAGGGGACTGCAGGGGAAGCTGAAAGAGTAAAATGCATGTCTTGAGGACACTATCGTCACTCACAGATCAGAGACCTCCTTGAGAGCAGAACCAAAGTGAGAGTAAAGTTCCTGTGAAACACTCCTGACAACATTTCTAAAATCTATGCTGTTCTCTCCAGTTCAGTTTCTTACAAACAATCCCATTTAGAGGCATGAATCGTAAAGTGCCAGCGGATGGCTGTTGGAAAACAGGATTTTTGAATTTCAATGAACTTTCAAAGCAGACTTACTGCTCAAGACAAGTGCATACCTTTCCTCCTCTTGGAGTTGTAGGAGAATGAAATCCAGGTGTCAGACAGGCAAGTTGATCTAAAAATGCCCTAAAACTGAGAAACCCAGCCCTAGCTTCAAAACTACCCACAAAACTAGTTTTTTTTTTCCTTTCATTATTATCTCACCTATTAAAATTCTGCTGATACCTTCAGCAGCATATGAACTGGCCAAGTCTCTTCTTTTAAATCTCTCTGCAGAAACAGAAGAAATACTCTTGCTCTTGTTAAATGCAGCAGTGCAGGTGCTTCCTGCAGATAAGGTAAAAAAGCAACTTCAAATATTAGTAACAATTTATAAGGGACATGGTTGAATTTTTAGTAGCTGAGTACCAGAAACAAGTTCTGGGATATGAGTACATATTTAATATTTGTCTTTATTTGAGCACAAAAATATGGGTTCAGAGACAGGTTAAATGATGGGATTTCTTCATTGTAAGAAAAAAAGGTTATGTTCAGGTCTATCCAACGTGAACATCCGATTTGTTTTGTGTTATGAGATCAAACAATATTAAGGGAGATGTCCATTTTGGAGATAGCAGCTGAATTCCAACAATGACAAGAGGCCACTAGGGAAACAGACTCATTTCTTAAAAGATATAAAAATGGTTGTTCTGAATCACTCAGCACCTCACCTGAGGCAATAAGCTACAGCAGGGTACAGGCATGCCACAGACACCAGTCAAATCAGCCTCACCCGGCATGGAGCAGCAGCACCAAAACCACTCTGTTTCTCCACCTCACCTCCTCTCCACCAGATAAGACAAAACACAGTATCCTCAACCTCACCATCAGTGCTGCATCCCGTGCTGACAAGGGTTATTCCCACTCTGCTGGAGGGTACTGCAAGGGGGCAAGCCAGCCCCCAGCCCCTCATGCCCCAGCTCTTCCCACAGCACCGCTGTGGGTCTCCATGTACGAAACTGTGCTGTGTCCAAGCACAGAAGAGCACACACTGGTGGGCCTTATTCCCCCAGTTTGGGACCCAGACAGAGGCTAGGTTTGCAGAAATGATGCTGCTGTGGAAATCTGGCCTTCAAACCCCGGCACCCTGTTTCCCAGGTCTGGAAGAGGACAAGGGGCAGAGAAGATCACTGGGTGATTTGGGGGATATGAAAATTTTGTGCACAGGTGTCTGCTTCAAAACGCATACCCCAGGGCAACGAGGAAAGTTGTCCCATGAATTACTACAACACTGATTCCTGATTTGGTCTCTAAAGGCATGTGACACAGAATTTTAAAAACTAATTAGCTACGACCAAATGTTTTACATTTTTGTCAGCCCCACACAATGAATTATAGTTTCTCAGATCTTTTATGGCTTGCAGTTGAATTTCTTTTTCAGTATCAAAGACTGTATTCTTTTCCTCTGTAATATATTTTTAAGAGTGACAAGAGATCAATAAAAATATGTAAGTTAAGGATCCGTAAGCCCCACATAATTTAGCTTCATATACCATGCTCTAATAAAACACACCAGTCAGGTGGTTTGCATGCAGGTATATGCATCTCTGTCTCTGGTTTGGTTTATGCTAGGTTTTATGTTTATGAGCTCTGACAGGTATTTAACACTTTATTAGGAAGAAAAAAATGCAATTAAATATTGTAATGTGAGTCTCCTCTCCTTGGGTTCAATTAAAAACAATGGCCTATCCCCATTTTTGCAAAGGAAGGAAGGAAGGAAGGAAGGAAGGAAGGAAGGAAGGAAGGAAGGAAGGAAGGAAGGAAGGAAGGAAGGAAGGAAGGAAGGAAGGAAGGAAGGAAGGAAGGAGTGTTAATTACCTCCTATCCTTTGCAATATTTATGGGCCTTTGTTGCAGTTGAACAAACAAGCAGCATTTTTCTGTAGAATTTCCTCTCTAGACCTGGATGACTGTGACAGATAGTCAGGAGCCAACCTCAATTATAAATAACTTTTGGATATTTAACATGATCTTGCCTAGAAAAGGGAAAGCTGTGAGGCAGAGAGACCTGATGCTCTCCATGGGGACCTTCTTCCCTGCATAAGGGACAGAGCTACGAGCTAGACAGGGAGCTCAGAGCTGCCCAGCTCAGCAGCAAGTCAGTGTGAAGAGTCAACCAGCCACACTAACATGTCCCTCGACTGCAGCCAATGTCACACCAGGCCAATGGAAGGAGCCAGGAGAAAACTTTCCTTCTGTAAAAGTGAGTGGCAAGCTGCTGAATCACTCTGGCAGGCAGGAGTCAGCATGTCTAGGGGAAGTGAAAGTCAATGTCTCCTGGAGGGAATATTAATAATAAAAAACCAAAGCAAGGACATTCAGAACTCAAAAAGATCTTTACATTTAGTAAAAAAACATTCCAAGAGTGACTCCATGCACCAATTAATATTTCAGGAACCATAAACCAATATTCATTTTATATTTATGATACAACATTATTCATCTACTAGAGTTTCAAAGTATTTTACAGCCACACGCTAATAAAGCATCTCGTTTGCTGTGAAATGCAGCCATCCTGTCACTGGAGCACAGCAGCTGACAGGACTGTCTAGGGCACAGGGGAGAAAAAGCTGCCCTCAGGGGAATTTGAGAGAGATCAGCACTGCTGATCTTCCTTTTAAAGTCCAGGATGGGTCAAAGTACTTACAGGAGCTGGGTTTAGGGAGACAAGTGGAAAAAATAACATGGTTGAATAGAGAAGTTTTAGACAAGTCCTTGTTGAAATCGGACTGGTCCAGTGCAGATATATAAATACATATTCAATCATGCAAAGCAGATTTTAATGTCCTTCCTCTCATTTGTTTCATAGCAGAAACTAGCAACTGTCAGGAGCACACCACCTGGGATCCACTCCTTGCTGGGTCTCATCCCTTCCTCAATAGTGGAGAAGGACCCTCCATTCTTTCCATCCCTGGAAGCTTTTCCCCAGCAGAGGAAAAGAGATGCAAAGTTAACCCCTTTGTTTACTGGGGACTGTCATTATTCACCAGTCAATATGTATATCCGCCCATTCCATAGAATGGAATTGATGAGAACAGTCAATTCAAACAGTAAACCCAGTAATACTCTTCAGAAAAAAAGTGCAGAATGCAACACCTCTGCCACCAAGCTAAATAATCCTGTATGCATAAATATTCTTGAAATACAGAATTTGTATCAGAGGTAGCAGAAGCTGTGATATGCGATGTGCTTTGTTACAGTCTGATGTAGATTAAAAGTCGAATAATGCATCCTCAGAGATATATGGGCCCAAATCCAATTTTCCTCTCAAATAGAAGTACAATAAATAAAATAGGCATCCAAAACTGTCCACATAACTCCAAGCAATGCCATGCACTTGGTTTTTTATGTGTTCAGGAATATATATGTACATAGGGATGTACATACATATGAATATAAATTTGTTTATTCAGGGATGGAGTTTGCTTTTGGTCTCATATGAAGATTGAGTATTTCTAAAGTAACCATTATAAATCAAGTGAAAAGGGAAGGGGGGAAAAACTCTTTAATTTTCATTATGTAAAAGTTCCTCCTTATTGATAGGGCTTCTGTTTGCTAGAAAACTTCCTAGGGAAAAAATTGAAAGAAAACATTAGCTGCAGCTTACTAATGCAAATGCAAGCGAGATTTGGTGGAAACATTTGAGTCAGCAGGTGTCAAGGATTGTTGATTCAGAGCATGACAACAGCCAACCTGGGCCACTTGAGGGTTTTCAGCTGAGATGTTTTACACAAGTCTTTCCAGCTGTGTGTGGTATCTCAGCATTTCTATCTTCTTGACGAAGTCCTCAGAGGTCCCTGGGACAGCAGCTCAGGTGCCAGGTGTTAGCACTGTTTCACAGGACAGAGAAACCAGACACTTGTTTGGTCACTGCCATGTAAGAAAGATACTAAGCCATTAAAGAGTGTCCAAAGAAGGGCAGCAAAGATGATCAAGGGCCTTGAGGGGAAGCTCTGTGAGGAGCAGCTGAGGGCACTTGGTCTGTTCAGCCTGGAGAAGAGGAGGCTGAGGGGAGACCTCATTGCAGTTACAGCTTCCTTGTGAGGGGAAGAGGAGGGGCAGGCACTGATCTCTTCTATCTGGTGACCAGTGACAGGACCTGAGGGAATGGCCTGAAGCTGTGTCAGGAAAGGTTTAGGCTGGATATTAGAAAAAGGTTCCTAAACCTTCCACCCCAAAGGGTGCTTGGGCACTGGAACAGGCTCACCAGGGTAGTGGTCACAGCACCAAGCCTGAGAGAGTTCCGGAGGCATTTGGGCAACACTCCATGTGGTGTGATTCTCGGGGTGTCCTGTGCTGGATCAGGAGTTAAACCTGATGATCTCTGGGGGTCCCTTCCAGCAGGATAGTCTGTGATTCTGCCTGGCTTTGAGAAAACCTCTCAGTAGGAGCCTGTAAGTGCTGGGGTCAACAGCCTGCTCTTCCAAAGCCCTCCTCCTCCAGTCTAAGCATTGCCATGGGCTTACTGCCCCTCTCAAACCTGAAATGGTTCCAAATTTTATGGTGTTTCTTCTATCTTTAAACATATACTCAACACACATTTTTGAAAACCTGTCCCCCACGGCTCTGTGTACACTGGAGCATCAGCCATGCAAGTGCTGTGTAAATGCTTGCTGAGTACAGTGGAGTATTTAGTGTAAAAATATTTGAGTCCAAAGGTGAGTTAGAAATATAGCAGATGAGCAATCCAGGGGAAGATGCTAATTCAACAGAGCTTATCTGGGACTGTGCAAGCAGCAGAGGGGAGTGCCAACTGTATCTGAGCTTCCAGCAAGGTTATCTGTTTAGTAGTGCCATATTGCCTTAGCAAATTTCCATTTGTTACTTGGGCTGCAAAACTTCACATAGCTTCCAATGCATTCAGGAAAAATAGTAACTTTGGTAACAATTAACATGTACAGTGAAACTTGTGTGGATGAGAAAAAGCAGTGACTAGTCTATCCCATATTTTAGTCCCAGTTCCAAAACCTCTGGTAAATAACAGGAGGTTATTTATTCACTGTTTTCCAGCTCTGTGCTCAGAAGCTGGCAACCTCTGTGCTTGTATTTGTCATGACACACACATAGTCAGGTACTTCTTTAAGATGAATCTTTCAATTCAAACATGAAAATCTTTTAAAAGCAACCCACTGCCAATCTATTATAAAAATGGTCTCTGCTAGTGAATCTAAGCCAAGGACTCTGGGGACAGTGAGCACCTTAATGTTCTAGGAAAGTCATTTAACATCTGTCTCTTTCTATTTAAACCATGCTGATCACGCCATGGACCTAATTCTCCCAGATATAAAATAAGCCAACAATATCTACTTACCTGGTTTGTACATAGAGATGTCTGCAGTACAGGGCAAGAGTAAAGTAATTAATGAGGAAGACCTTTTTGCCTGCCACAGACTCTGCCATCTGTATGAGGACCTAGTGTGAAGATCAAGCTGAGCAGCTGAGTTACCTGATAGAGTGATTTATACAGAAAACTGAGTCAGCTGCAGACAGAAGGCTGATGTCGGAAGGCACCGTGGGTCAGTGACACGTCTGCTGTGCTGTGTGGGACAAAAAGGTGAGGTGGGTGAGATGCAGTGGTGGAAACAGACCCTCTCTCTGCAGCACCAGCACTGGGGTTGGGGAGAAAACCTGATGCAGGGTAGGGCATGCAATGGGGAGACAGAAGTTTGTGTTGAAGGATGTCACTCTCCTGTTTCAATACTATTAAAGCTACTATTAAGGCATAGATCAACATTAAAATGTCTCCATGACAGACTCCCTGGCAAAGCTGCAGTGCAAGCACCACAATCCATCTCCTAAAGATCTCTCTACCCATGGGTGCTCTCAGCTGATCCCTTTGCAGGACAGGGGAATCTCTCTCCTGTGTCTCCCAGGGTGAGGGTGGGAAGCAGATTAGTGCTGTTCCCCCGACAATCAAAGGGACAATTAAGGACTGTCTTTCAGTGCCACAACTCAGACAAAATCAAGAGGCCACACTTCACTGTCTAATTGCCTTTCTCATCCATGGTGCTTTACCCTCAAGAAATACAGGAATACAACACTAGAAAGGACAGCTCTAAGATATCCAAATAGAACACCAATCCCTTTGTTTTACCCTCCCCTTGTTCAAGGTGTCACCCTCTATTTTAGAGCACAGAACCTTACTCACCCTAATCCTCCACTGGCTGGAGCTGCTCCTGGTCTGAGCCTGGTCTGCACAGCCACTGACACAGGTGACAGTGCCCCACATCTCTGCTGGGCTCCCTGGTATCTGCCCCCTCAAGTGCATGATGAGGCAGCTCAGCCAACTCATGCCCCTTCAGAGGCACCTGGTGCTATCCATGGAGCTTTTATAAACCTTTGGAGGAGGAAGAAGGCTCTGTAGGATGGGCTGGGATCATCAGTGGGTTTGGCATGGGACTGGTCACAGGCAGGACCAGATGGCACTGGTCACTGGCTCCTCTCAAACACATCCCTGCATGGACTTTCTGGTTATCCAACAAATAATTACCATGTCCCTTTAGGATGTGCAGAGCATGTGCCAGCCCAATTACAACACATGGAGTAGGAGGGGATGGTGCCATAAAACAGCAGCTAATAATGAAAATTAGCCCTGAGAGAGGCAGGAAGGGGGGGCAACTTCATTTTCTTTCTTTTCCTTTCCCTATGTTTAGCTTGTTTCATTTTTTTCTCTCTCGGCTTCTTTTCTTGTTTTTGCAATCACTGCACAATTTTTTTCAGTGGTTTTTGTTTTTGATGAAAGCAGGCTTCCCCTTCTGCCAGGCGGGGCAGAAATGCTCGAGGGCAGAAGCACTACCCCTTTCAAGCCAGTCACCCATGCAGGCAGCTCCAGATGACCCACAAGCAGTGACACAGCCACATCTTGGAGCATAATGCTCTTGTAAGTCTGCTTATGGTAATAGAAATTTAGCATTCGCTATGAATAATCACAGATTTTATTTATAGTGACAAAATGAGAGGGCCTTTTATGCAATATTGACTCAGGTTACCCAGGTCAATAGCAGCCAAGTCATAGTGACTCATACTGTGGAATTAAATATTTTAAACATAGCACAGTAATAGTCTGAGCCTGACTGCCTTCAGTGACTGCCTTGATCTCATTTTCCTCCTTCCTCCCCCAAAATAGACTAGAGAATTCAAAGTATCCCATGCAATACAGCACCTGATGATCAAAGACAGGGAAACGAGTGCTCATGCTGTCTTTTGGAAGTCTTGCCTAGTGATCTATAGCAAACAGGGGACACATAGAGGATGCAGCTTGATGCCAGGACACAATTTTTGCAGGGTCATGTTGTTGCTGCTGCTTTTACAGTAAGGTTACTTGAGGACCCAGGTAGCTGAATGATTAATGCAAGGTTGTTGAGAAAACCAGAGGAGTGGGGGATGGAGTTTTAAAGCTCTGAGTTCAAGGCCCCACCAGGGACTTGCCTGCAAGTTTTACAGTTCAGATGATTGAAGGGAAAGTAATGCTTGCTGAAGCCTTTCGACCTCTCTTTACAAGGTAATAAAGGACTCATGCACTTGGCCCTGCCATGGGTCCTGCTTTCCCAGTGTAGCTTTAACGATGAGGTGATAATGGATCCCCCATTGGAGATGCAAGTTGGTACCAGCGCTACCCTAAAGCAAAGGCTGGAACAAAAGCATCAGAGAAACAGCACCACTTGGGCTGGAGGACTTTTCTCACCTGGGACCTGAGAGTTATGCTGTGAAAAGTTCAGACCAGTCATCAGAAAGCATTTGAGTTCTGTGTGGTCAAAACCTTTGTGCCAGTGTGTCTCCAGTCCCAGGAGGATCCATCTGGCCTTGCCTATTGCTAGGAATAGAGGAGAACCACGGCATGAAATCTACCAGAAATAAGGAATTTAATGGGGACACAGGTTTTTTGTTATTATAAATTATCTTCTCTACAAGTTTTGTGCAATGACATACTCCTGCATTTTTTAGCTTATGGGTTAACTTTGGCTGACCCTGAGTACATGGACCCAAACTACAGGCCTGAAACAACTTACAAGTCAGGGCAAATTAGGAATGACCCCGCTGGATGCCACAGTGCCTCAACTGCTGGGAGGCAATTCAGACTCTGCCTGCCTCGCATGGCTTTGGGGCATTGATCAGCCCCCACACTGCCAGCATACCAACCGTGCTCTGGCACAGCAGGCACAGGGGCAGAAAGTTCAGTGGCTGTGTCAGCCCCGGGAGGCAATGTGTGCTCTGCAAATGGTTTTTAAATATGCCATTCAACATGGCTTCCCGAAATCATGGAGCTTGCAAGCTGCAGCCATTTTTCACACTAACGTGTTTTCAGTGTGCCTTTTATTTTTCCTCCCAGTAAAACTGACCAGA
Organism: Pyrgilauda ruficollis; assembly: GCF_017590135.1. Classification (NCBI taxonomy): domain Eukaryota; kingdom Metazoa; phylum Chordata; class Aves; order Passeriformes; family Passeridae; genus Pyrgilauda; species Pyrgilauda ruficollis. The sequence goes on along the minus strand of NW_024508213.1, from coordinate 603,459 downwards.
AGAGAAACTACACTGAGACAAGGACTAAATTGCTCTGATTCAAGTCTTTCCCATTTGGAAGGGGCATTATTGGAACAATGGATGTAATAAAGTGATTCTTGTTTACATGACTTTTCCATTAGCAGAGGAGGATTTGTGGGAGATATAAGCTTCTCCAGACATTCAATTAGAGCTGTTTAATGAAACATTATAACCAAAGCATCAGGGTATAAGAGGGTGATTTACCACAGCTTATTGCTTAGTTAGAGGAGAACACTTTAAGTGAGTGTGAGTAGAAGATGAAGCCTGCAGTCTCTCTACACATCACAGTAGCTAACAGCACACCCAACCTTTTCTGACCAGAGAAGACCAGAGTCATTATTTCCCAGAGCAGAGTCATTATTTCCATGAGGTCCATGGCAGCCCCACTAAGTCTGCTCAGAAAAGGAAAGGCTTCACTCATCAGTCTCTGGTTACACGGCTAGGTCCTTCAAGGGCAGCAGTGTCTGTGCTGGTGAAGGCATCATTGCTATGTGTCACGTAGCATCTTTGGCCTAAGCAGTGGAACCTCTCTCACTAAAAAAATAACAAATGTTCATCTAAAAACTGAAGTAATTTCTTTCCTCTCCAGCAGAGCCACTTCTGCAGCAGAGAGGTGCAAAAGAACTATCCATTTACTCTGCTACCAAAACATTGCTTACCTCTGAAGGTGCAATAACTCCCTACAGCTGCCCTAAGACAGTCAAAGTGGTGTGAAAACAAAACTTTGTCATAGGGCTTGAACAGCAACATGACACCCACCACTTGGGATCTCATTGAAGGGATTTATTGTGCTCTATTCTGTCCAGCCAAACCTGTTTGGCTGCTGAGTAAAGACAGCCCTAAGCATTTTTCGGGTCAGTGCGATACCAGGAAAAAGCTCTCTCCTACAGCAACAGCAGTTGTCTTGCAGGGTGTGTCTGTGCTCATTGTAGAGAAGGATACCTAAAGAGGAGGAATTTGTAGTTCATCATATTGATAAAGCTATTGACAAGGCAGCATGCTGTGGAAGAGCCCTGTGCAAATGGAAATGGAGTCAGAGTGGGTCAGGATGCTCCCCTAATGGTCTGAGTATCAGAAAGCACAGATAGCCACCGTGCTACCACGTGGAAGCATAATTTGCTGCAAGTCAGTTATTGATCCTTCATATAGCTTGTTCTTTTTTAATTAAGTCTCTGGAGATGATAAGGGAGAAAAATAACTTCAGAAATAAAAAGTATCAATAGCTGCAGCTGAGGTTCTGAAAAGTCTTATGAATTCAGGGTGATAGAATAATAAACACCATGAGCTTTCCTTGTAGAAAAATTATGTTCATACATAAAAAGTCACCTGGAAGTCAGATTAGGGCAACTGCTACTTGAAATGGAGTTAAAAAGGGACAAATTTTACCAATGGGAGAAATTTAGTTTTGCCTTTGGACATATCTGTGTACATTACAAGTTCTGCTGAGAATATACTGGATGCAGCAGCCTATGGTTGGTCCTGCTCTCCCTGGAAGGGCAAAGGTGTTCTGCCCTAGCACTAATACATGTTTCAGACCCTCCAAGCAAAACTTCTGGGGCCTCTCTTTCAAGCAGTTTCCCACTACAGTAACTCAATTCTAATAATGAACTTGCACTGCAACATCAGCAGACCGAAAAAGTGTGCATTTCTATTCTAAAAGCCCTGGCTTTTCCACACCAGTAAGCCAGCAGCACTAATAGCTGCCATTAGCTAATAGCACTTGGATCATCTTTATGGGTCAGCAGTGAGTTTGTGCACGACATCCATATGTGACATGAGGAAAGAAGTTCCCTGTATATGAAATTAAGAGGAAAAAAAAGTGAAGATGAAAGCAATATTGGAAGGAGAACACATACAGGAAATACAAGTAATTAGGTGACATCAGCAGGGCCAATGTAGTTCTCACTAATTTTGAAGGACTTGGTGACCCCACAGTTCTTACATTTGGCATTACAAAACTGGGAAATGCTGCCACAGGAAAAAATGTTAAATGCACTAAGATGCTCTCAGAGTAAATGTATGAATAGCTTGATTTGTGTTGATGGATGGATAGACACTGTCACAGTTCACTTCATCTGACAGAACTAAGACTCATATATGGTACAAATTGATTCAGAAAAGAGAAGACTGTCACATGCTATTACTGCTACATGTGATCTTAATAACTATATACTATAAACAGATTTTGGTGCATGGCTGCTTCCAAGGGAAAAAATGAGGAGTAGCCCAGCAAGAATCAAAAGCTCTCCTGAGTATGTTCCCTTTTGCACACCCTGAGCACTTTGAAGGGTGGGAAGAATCCAGTTAAATCTTGTTCTGCTTTCCCCCTTTCATCCACCTCATCATCACTGCATTTGGTACTCCTAAAGGATTTGCTAAGGCCAGGGAAAGAAGGGACTCAATCTGTGCTGCATGTGTCTTCCTGATGTTTAAACCAAACACTCTTGCAGCTGTTAGTTCTTCTTCTCATGCCCCATTTAGAGACGAAATTCTGGGGTTTATCTTCTTATGCAAGACAAGAAGGATTTTAGGGCTTTTCCTATATACTCCAGCCACTTACCACAGTTTCATATCCTGGACATACAGAATGGCTGCATCTCTAAGGAAGAGGGATTTAAATAAAGGGTATCATTGAAGAGTAAACGTAAAGCTCTCAAACACAAAATCTAATAAAAAAGAAAGGAAAATAGGCAGTGGTAACACAGAAGCCCAGGTAACAACCTCCACCCCTCACCCACTGCATGGCACAGCAAAGGCTGGACAAAGGAGCAAATTCTGCAGCTGGTGACATGGCTCACTGCTGGGAGATTTTCCAGCAGCTCAGAAGTGTCCAGCCTGGCACCGAAAGCCCTCCCCTGTGTTCAAAGAGAGACACTCTGTCCTTGGCCCTGCCCTGAATCACTTGCAAGGTGATCCTAGATGCATCATTGCCTCTCTCTTTGCCAGCAGTAGAGGAGCCTCCCATGAGGAATGGGGGGAAAAAAAGACGTATTTGTTTTTATGTGATCAGTCACTGAATATATTAGCTTTTTTTCTTTTTTTTCTCATAAATAGCTCTTATTTCTTCTTGGATACTTCCTGCCTACAAGAGTGGAGGAGGAGAGAAACAAGGTATAATCTGAGTGCTAGCAAATGTCACCCTTTGTAATCAGAAAAGCCCTAAACATCTTCCTTTTCCTTTTTTCTTCCTTTTCTCTTCTGAAGCAAACAATCAAATGCTATCCACTGGGGAGTGTGATTCATAATAAAATCTCTCTGTCTAATCAGCATGCCCAAAAAGACTTTTGTCTTCTTATAATTACATAGAGCACAGAGGTTTTAGCAGTGCTCTTTCCCAGTACATGAACCAAGTGAGACAACCCTTGAAGTCCCACAGCCCTTTATCTGATGGACAGCCTCATTCCCTGGTCACAAAGCAGAAGTTTAAATTGGTTTCATTACTGTCAAGGGCAACTGGTCTGACACTGGAATATCACACTTCTTTCCACTTCCTACTCCTCTCCTCATCCCAACACTTGTGGCCATAGGCACAGGTCCACTTGGACACATTTAGTCCCCTTTCCTTATCTGTGTGGCATATCACCAGAGGATCTTGATGCCTACAGAGGCAGAGGCAGTGAGCTGGGCATCTTTACCAAGAAAAACACTTAGCTGCAGCATGGCAAGCTAGAAGGTGAGGGAATTGGAAGGACATAATGAAGAAAGCATTGGCAAATGAAAAGATGGAGTGGATAAGTGAAAAGGAAAGAGCCTTTAACAAAAATGCACAGCAAATAGAGGAATGTGGAAGATTGTTTCTATGGCAATGTAAGTAAGACCACGTAACTGCCGCCTGCAAGCAAATGTATTTTAAATGAAACATGAGGTAACTGAGGTAACAGAGTCTGTGGCATTAATGGCAAAGCAATTTAGCATCACCAAGTCTTCAGCATCCCCCACATTTTTGCCACAAAGTGCAATGTGACCTCCCAGATTTTAGTACTGGGAACATTGTCCAGGCAGCCATGGCCAGGGAGCAGCACTTGGGTCACAGGTCTGCAAGGGCAGGCAAGAGAAATAAGTCTGCTCCCACATGGATCAGGCTTGTGTCTTGATCCAGCAATGCTGACTTGAATAATCGCTTCCTGCAGTTTTTGGCAATCTTAAAAATTGAGCATTTTAGTCTCCTGTTGAATCCCTGGTTGAATGAACTCTGTAACGGGATTTATTCCTCTCCCTCTCTCTCTGGCTGCTGCATTCTCAGCCAAACCCCTGCTTGTACCAGGTGGCCTCTGGGGCCAGGGAGCCTTTCTGGAAAGGGGTGACAGAACAGGGCAGACAGGGGCAGGTAGCCCCATAAAAACAGGAGCTGCCTCATGTCTCGTGACCCCAGTGCAATCAGCTGACCAGCTCCCTATTGAGCCCTCCCCTTAGCTTGCCTGAGACAGGTGACAAGAGATTGTTAAGATCTTGAAGCTGTGTGCACATAACATACTCTAAAATAAAACATCTTACTCTGTATGTGGTAGATTAGGATCATTTTTAGGTCAAATAGACTGAAGTAAAAGCTTAAAATAGAGGGGAAATGAACTCCAGTACAACTACCTGGCTGTATGAGCCTGCTTCTAACCTGCTGCAAGGAAGGCAAGATTATTAAAAATTAAATCAGCATTTCTTCCATATGACCTTTCTTTGAGACACTTGCCTTTCTTTCCTGGAGACACACAAGACCTTCCTTTCCAAAACAGCACTCAAATGAGAAGCCATGCCTGCACTGGGAGGCAGCTGCCCGCAGCCCCAGCTCTCCCAGGCTCTCCCGCTCAGCCCCAGCAAGCTGTCTGCACTATGCCAGCACCAGAAGCAACAGGCCAGAGACGACAGGTGCACTTGTCTAAATTAAACCTTGCTGAGGGTTCTCAAGGAAAGGGCTTGCAGCAAAGTGTAAGATGTAAACTGAAGTGCAGAGAGAGTGCTTCAACAGACGTTCTTATCAGTTGTGCTGCTAGACGCCCTTTTTCAGCTACGTGACATTTCAGTTCCCTAAACTCTATTATGCCCCATTTATTTCCATTTTATGAATAGTAAAAGCTGTAACATAGCACCTCAGGCACTGGTCTGAGGCTTTGGAGAGTTGGGTCTGGCTTGTTGCTGTGCATGCAGCATGGCAATGCCTTTATTGAAAGAACAAGGATAATACATCCATACTGCAACTAAATCCAGATTATAAGAGCCTCATATGAGGGCCCATTGAGTGCTGAGGGTTTATGGTGCTACACATATTGTTTTTGAATTAAACTCAACCTTTTTTCTTTTTTTTTAAATGTAAGACAGCTTATTTACTCTTAGTGCTCTTGTTTGTGCTATGCCAATGCCATTTATCAAAATGCAGTTGGTGTCAGCTATATTTCTCTGCTGTAAACCTGAACAAAATGGCAGTGAATGAGGACCTTTCCTTTTAATTATCTGCTTTTTTTCCCCCAAAAAAATTGTATCTGGATATAGTTTCCACTACATGAATCAAGGGGTACAGAGCCTTCCCACTCTCTCCAAGATGTTGCTCAGACACCACTTAGCTCCTCTGTCTGTTTTCTGCTCAGTACGGGAGAGTTCTCATGACTATAAATCAATTATGTATGCAAGGAAGGCAACCACACTGGTGCCTGAAACATTCTCAGGTGAGGTGATACCTGCTTTTTCTTCTCAGTGGTCTGGACTTCACTTCACCCGTACTCTTCCCTCCCGCTTTAAAAGGCAAAGCTACCCTCAGCCTGCTGGTACTTTAGGCTGACAGACACCTTTCCTGTTAACATCAGATACCCGCAGTTCTCTCTTTTCTTCTCCCTTTCAAGCTCAGGGTTTGTTTCGGTAGCTGGGGTTTTCTGTTTAAAAACAGTCCTCGCAGAAGCAGCCTGCTTGAGAGCCCTGCTGGCTAAAATCTGCTGTTTTCCACAGAATGGAATATTGTGTGCCACAGAAGCTTTCTTATTCTCATCACCTACACGCCGCAGGTCTGCTCTGCCGAAGCACCTCTAGGGGTGAAAGCATGCTTCTGTCTCCAAGCTGAATTCAATCCCTGATCTCTTTGCAGAAACTAACAACAAGGGAGAGAGCTGGCATGACTGATGGAAACCAAATGAATAATTCATGGCAGATCATTTATTTTGATGAATTTTATCCTCTTTTTCTGTTTGCAAATTGTCTGCAAGTAGCTTATGAACATCTCAAATGTATATAGGATTTGAAATTAACTGCTGGATACTTTCCGCAAATAACTCCGAGCTTGTAGATTGCTCATGAACCATTCAACAGAACCATCTGAAATTTCAAATTCCAGCCATATCGATTAGCTTTGATTGCTTTTGTGAGCCAGAAGCTCATCTACAGTGCTGGTGTAAATGCAAAGAAATTCCGTGGACCGCACTGAGGCATGACTCCAGGTTGACATTGGTGTTCCTAGCCCCAGGGTCTGTCCAGAAAACATTTCTGTTCTCCGAGCAGAAAGGCAGCATTTGAAATCAAGTGTCCTCAGTGACTGGCAGAGGAGAAAGTAAAACAAAATAATTTTATGTTTGCATTTATTTTACATGAAATATAAAATGCTTTGTTTTAGTAACAATCCCTGCCAAGTAAATATCCACATCTTTAACACGCCTGGCTATCAGTCATGAAACCTGTCATTTCTTACCTGTTCACCTGATGCATTTCCCATCAGTTACTATGACATTTCCACTTCTAGAAATCCATTCAATTCATTTGCTAAAGCAAATGCAGGACTAGATTCACCATCAAAATATCACAGCTCCATGCCAATGGTGCTGCACTGAAGTCAGGGGTGTAAAACTGGCAGGTTACAACAGAAGATTCCACTGGGGGAAATAACTTTTATTTTAATATTTATCAATAGTCTTGTAGCAAAGCAGAATGAGAGAGCTTTGGTTGATGGGATGCTATTTTGAATACTCAAACCTCTCATCCAACTGGATAAATCTTGATCTATGCCCATTTAGTGAATGCTTATGTGATATTCATCTGAGCCTGGTGGTAGTTGTGCCAAATTCCTGATGACTTTCTAGGGAGCACCACGTCTATTTTACACAATGTCATAAATGCCCAAGCAGCTGGCAGAACCTGTCAGCCCCTGTCACGCTATTTGTGTGGAGTACATCTGAACAAACACCCCGGCAGTGAAAGGCCAAGTCACCAGCTCCCAGACTCACGGCTGTCAGCTAAGAGAACAGGAGTGAGTTTGTCTTAACTTACAGCTGAAAATCTGACTGCAAATCCTCTCCGATCAGGTTCTCTTGCTTCAACAAGACCCCGGCTGCTCCAAAGTCAAGACACGCTATCGCACACATCAAGACACAGCCCATCCAACCTCTGAGCGACAGCTGGATATTGGTTTTCTCCAAATTATTCTGGCTGCAAGCAACATGCAACGCAGTGAGGGGAACAGGAAACTCTTCATCCATGGGAATTAGCAGCTGATGCTGCTCTCTCTTTACCTTTCTACATCTCTGCGCCCCTGAAATCCCTGATATCAGACCTGCTGCCAGCCCCGGAGTACTTTTTCCTTTTGTCACAGCTGTGCTTTGCCAGGCCTGCTGCATCATACTTGCTTTCTCACTCTGGTCCTATTGCATCAGAAACCCTGGGATGGAGGAGGAGGCAGGATGACAAACACAAGTACCCTTTGCTGCAACACCAACAGAGGCGGAGGGAGGTGCTGTGCCAGGGTGGGGGGTGGCATTTCCTCAGGGCAGAGTATAAATTGTGTGGCACTCCCAGCCCACCCCACATTTGTGTCAGCCTTTTGCTGAAATACTTGTAAGCTTGTCATTGCTGAAGTCTTTTTGGCAGCCAAGTCTTAAATATAGTCTCTAATCACAACTGCACATGTTGTACAATCAGCCTAAAAACTGATTAACTTTTGTATAAGCTTATGTTCAAGGGGCAATTCAAGATGTGGAAGCTGGCACCAGCTCAGGGTCTGTGACTGTGTCTCCTTGTCATGCATATCATAAAAACAGTGTATGGCAGACTTAAAAAAGAACCAAATTATATATAATGGGAAATTAAGAGGGAGAACCATGGAAGAACCTTCATAAATTAGGTGGACCATTGGGCTATATTACATATATCTAATATATAATCTGATGGAATGAACTGCTGTGAAAATGCTTATTTCACCTAGGAGTTTTCACATGTTTTATTATTCAGTTGGATTTTTTTCATGAACAGGAAGGTTTTTATTTAATTTTGAGAAAAAGGCAGGAGGGGAAAAAAAAGCACTCTGGTTCATATAATTTCTGTAGAAGGAAAATTATGGTGTGGGAGAAGGAGGCATTTGTACTTATCCAAGCCCATCACCAAGGCACCCTGTGAATTCAGCTCAGACACATCAGGGGAGATGTCAGCAACACATCTAGTTAGGGAAGCAGTCATACCTCATGACATAAGCTGATCTACAGCAAGTAGATCAGCAAGGTCTACAGCTGAGGCCCAGCAAAATAATTCCCCTCTGGAACTGGACTCCAGAGAAATCTTCACCTTTGCTTGAAAGATTTAGCACTCACCATGCTGGGAGGCACAGAGTTTGACTTGATGGCCCTTTGATCACTCCCAGTTCTTAATTTGCACACTATGCATTTCTGAGCAACTGGACATTATTTTCCATGCAATCCTCCCTACAAAAATAACTCCTTTATTGGTCCATAGTTCCCACTGGTCATATTTCATATCCCAAGTCCCCAGTGCTTCTCACTGTCCCTTGGTGCACCGAGAGTGAACTGTAAAGCAGCTAGTGTTTGAACAGCTGCCAGGAAGAGCTCCTACTCGAAGGTCTTGCTTTCCCAGGCAGTGGGTGCTTCATCTTTAAAATCAATCTGATGCATTGGCACAAGCCCAGAGAGTGTTAGTCCATCTGCTGCCTAACTCTCCCGGTTTGTTTGCAGAGGCTTGCTGTCAGCTGTTCATATCCCTCTTTTTCCCGTCCAAGGAATTTCCTTTTTTTTCCCCCCAAGCCTTCACCAGGATCCCATTAATCCCCACTTTACTTTCACTCTTTTAATCAGCTTCCTGAAAGCCATGGAAAGAAGCTTAGGAGCACACAGAGCAATTAACACCACATCTTATTCAGCTGGCATGGTGAGCACTGCACAATGGGGTAGGTGAGGCAGGAGAAGCTCAGGTTTCTAAGTCAGAGTTTTGCACGGTCAATCCCCAAGCCAAACACCATTTCCCTGTGGACCTAGAGAACAGGATCCTACATCCCACACTTTCCTCCCACCTACTGCAGAAAACAGTAGACTTCAAATTGCTTTTGGTAAGAAACCAGAAGCCTCTCACCTGCTGCCTGGAGGTGGTCTCAGACAAGCTCCCACTTGGGTACTCATGTCAGACAGTCAGCTACTGCAATGAGTAAGGACTTCTGGGGCTGTGGGGAAGAGAACACTGCTGATGAATACAGCAACGTGTTCTGTGGCTGCTAGCCACCAGTCTGAGGGCATATGCTTTTCACAATCCAGGGGTGTCTGGAGTCCCTGGGGAGGGACTTTCCAAGCTGCATGACAAGTTAACTGCCTGCTAAAGCAGAGCCAAGCCTGCTCCAACAAAGTTTGGGGCGGCATCCACCACTTAACACCTGGGTGAACTCAGGTGTCTGCTAAAGGAACAAGTCTCTGCACCACACTTCACGTTCTGTCTCCACCCCTACCATCCTTCACCACCTTCAGAAGGCTTCTTCTAGGGCGGTGACCATCTCCCAGTCAGGTTAGATTTAGGACTCTTCAATCCCTTGAGTGGAACCCAAGGAGCTGCAGGAGCAGGATGCAGCTTGTGCGTGCCCTGGCTTACTCCTGAAAGACCCCTGCCCATAGTTCTCTGGGAAGAGCTGTAGCCAACCCCTTCTTCCCTTGTCAGTGCAGAGCAGAAGTGAACACCAGCATGGACAGGCACTGATCTCAACCCCCCAGGGCAGCCACTGGAGGATGGCACTGTTTTCCCTTTAGGACATCCCAAGGCTGCCAAACACCTCCCCTGGACAGGAGGAGAGATGGGGTAGGCTTTACCAGCAGCCAGTTTCTCCCTCTCCACACCTCCTGCCTGTGGCCACGCTCTGTGACACAGAGCTTCAGTCCAGGCTGCAGCGCTCCTGCTGCCCCAGCCCCGAACAAAGGCGGCCATTCAGCCCCAGCCCTGCAGGCCTTCAATGCTACACATGAACATCTACCATTGTTGCCAGCACTGAAGCCCAGAGAAATTAAATGCAAATTGTCTTTGTTCCCAAGCACAGACTGCCATTTCTTCAGCCCTAGGAGCCAAACAAACACCCTCTGTACTTCCCATTTTTTCCCTGCACATCACCTGCTTGTCAGCTAATATAGGATTTAGCCTTGGGCACAGCCTGTCCACATGCAGCAGCATACAGATAATCTTCTAGGGCTGTAGCTGCACATGTATCTGATACACTGGGATGTGTCTCAAATTAAAAACATCAAAGATCAGTCAGGAGGTCAACAAACGACACATCTCAAAGGCAGCAGATTTCCTGCTTGTAAGGGCAAGGCATCACTGCTTCGAAGACTGTCCATCCAGCTGTCCATCCGAAGACAACTCCTCCACAGCAGGGGCAACGGTGGTACCATGCCTCCAAACCTCAATGCAAGAAATACTACTTCTCCTGCCATTGTTCCTTTTATCCAGAAAGATAAGAGGATAAAATTGAACTGATGAACTCAGGCTTGAGATCAAACAAAATTTCCTATTACAATAATATTTAAAAGTAGGAAATAACTTCCTGAGGATACTGAGAAAGCCCTGATTTTGGAGTAGTTAATCCTGTGACAGAAAACAAACAGCATGCAAAAACTCCCAACTTTTGACAGAACAGGTGACACGCCACGTAATTTAAAGAGCTTGGTTTGCCACAACACTTCTGATGTAACAGAGACATCCATCTGTGAGACCCCTTGATACACAAATGCCTGGATTCCCATTCAACTGGACTTCCGTCAAATATTCTGAACCTCTGCCTACTGCAGCTCTGTCTCCTTGTGCCTGGATGTCAATTACTGAGGCTGTTCAGTCGCACGGTAACAACAATGTGCCCTCCACTCACAGTTCAGATACTTGATTAGCTGCTACAGCTCAGGAAGACACTGTTTGTCAGCCAAGCTGCAGTGGCAGACTGCACACTTAGCCTATCACAAAAGTGAGATACAAATGTATTTGCTTAAATCTTTTTCATTGTGGCTTATGCAAACATGCTTCACCTCAGGTTAGCTCATAGTGCACTCGCCTTCCTGAGCCTCCAGCTCATAGCAGGTTGTGCTTTTAGATCCACAAATCTCAAATTCAAGCCTTGATGATGATGCCTAAGGCCATTATGTACTAACAGAGGGCACAGAGCTGACAGCAAAACTAAGGTTTGAATTTTATGTCAGGCTTATCTCCATGGTATCTAATCAGCTCTATCCACTCCCTGCTATCACTTACCTCTGTAAAGCAACAACATTCAGCTTTACAGTTTGCGAGCCATAAGGGAGACAAATCTCTAGTTTAGAATAGATGAATCTCCAAATGGCTGATGCATAAAACAAGATGCTTAATTCAAAACAGCCAAATATGGGGTTTTCCCCTACATTTAGAAATCTTCATCACCTGCACACTACCTCACTAGCTTCTTCAAATACACATAGATATTTGCTCTCACAATGCATTGAGGGAAAACTCCATTTCCATGAGTCAGTTCCCGGTAGAGAGCGCAGAGAGCTGGATAGTCCTCTGCCAAGAGGAAATGATTAAAGCCAGAAATCAGCCAAAACCATCTGGTTACAAAATGTTGGGATTCCCCACCCTCCCTGTAAGGGCAGGGCAGAGTTCTTGCAGATGTTGAGAATCTTTCCTTGGCTCACAAAATGCAGATGAGCGCATCTGATCAACTCTTAGCTGTGAAAATACCCAACCCAAGACAGGAGGAGCTAAAGGATGAACACAGTAGCATCTGGCTTGATGCAGATGGCCCATCATCAGACTGGCAAATGGCAGGGCTTATAATTTTCATACCACTGCAGAAGACCCCCAGGAGTTGTTGTCAGCAGAATCACGGAAAGAGATGGCATTTTGGAAGGTTTACATTGAAAATTAGTTAAAAAAGCTTGAAACATTTAGAGCAGGTGAAGCTGCTCAGAAGTTTGCTATAGAGGGTGGCTTTACCTCAAGTTGTCTTACACACCACATTAATTTCACAGACCAATTCAACCTCTCAGAAGACTAAGAGTTATGGACATAGTTACCACATCTGTCTAGGGGAATAGTTCACCCTCAGTACTGAGCTGCAGCTTCACTTTTATTTAACAATCACAATAACAGCCTGCATTTCTGGAACCTAAGTCATGCAGGCAAAAATTATTTCTGTAACCACTGTGCAAACAGAGGAAGTGCACGAAGGGGTGAACCACTGCAGATGCTGGGACATGGCACTTGGGCAGGAGGACAAGCTGCCTGACAGGGGTGACCCTACCCAGGACAGAAGATTAGCACCTGGACAAGATGAAGGCTCATGAGTGTAGCTATCTACAGGAGCTGAGCACAGAGCCATCTCAAGCTTTGCTCAGTCAGAGAGCAGTGGAAGGCATTCCCTGTAACAAAGGCTACAGCACCAGCAGTGCACACCACGTCCCAGCTCGTGCAGCCACAGTTGGGTAGGGCTCCCCTTGAGTACTCAACACCTTGAGAGGGAAAAGTGCCACATCTTGTGGGAATCCAAGGCAAGGAGAATACAACTACCCATACTGTAACATATGCCACACAGTCTTCAAGAGCTGCTTTTCAAAGCTCTGGAAGTCCACCGCTCCAGCTATCATCTGTCAGCTGCAAGAAATTAGTCTCACTGTGGCCTTGCTCACCTGCAGCCTACACTGGCTCCAAAAGAAAGGAAAGACAGGGCGACTGTGGCAGGGCTTTTTTGTTTTAGCTTTTTAGCCTTAACCTTTCCCATTCCATACTGAAATTCCCATCCCAGCTGTCTTTGAAAAAACAAAATAAACACATTCTTTAAGTACTATGAATATAAACAGCAGGGCAGACCTTGATTTGAACTGAGTTGCACTGGTGATTTCTTCCAGGGAGCTTTTGACTTTAACATTTCCTACTAGCTTTGAAACAAAATCCTGAAGCAGACCTGCATCTGAACTTGTGAATGTTTTCTTTTAAAGTTGTCCCAAAAGGATGGACTCCCAAGCTGTCTGGTTCCTAAACAACAGGGGTATTATCACTGAACCTTGAAGTAATGAAGCCTTAGTGGTTTATCTCATTCATGGAACAAAGCTTAAAGCTCAGTTCTAGCTGCAGAGGGAAACTGCATTATAAGCCCTTCAACCGTAAACTTTATTTTTCTCTGGTCGAGTTTCACTCCCTTATTTCTCTTTTGCTGCAGAACAACTCCCATGTTGTTCTAAGAGAGTCCATTCTTGTGTGGAGTCCATGGCAAGGCTTTAAAGCCAAGACATGTCTGTTTTGCCACCAAAGGTGTAAGTAACTGCAGTATATCTGTCTATCCTTTGGCCAGCTTTAAACAAAGTGTTTGTGATGGCAGCTCCTGAGGTGCCGGGTAATGAGAGCTAAAGGGAAGACAGCACCCCACAACCTCCAAGGCAATTATTGGCCAGGATTGAAGCTTCACTTTTGAGCTTTGGCATCTGTGGGGAAACAGCCAAGGGCTAGTTTGCCTGCTGGTGCTGTGAGTACCTCCATCTGCAGCACACACATAGTGTGGGGCAGAGTGGGAGGTGTGACAGGGCTGAGCTCCACCTGGAGCATGCAGGACCAGCAGCACCCTGGGATTTCAGAGGCAACACTTGTTGGTTGCACTGACCTAGCTGCATCTCCTTCACGTACTGCCTTGAGTTTCACCAGCTGTGTTTCTCCTGCCTGTGTGCCCAAGACTACTGTCCCACTTTCCCACAGCAGGGACAGAGAGAGCAGAAGTGTGCTACCTTCTCTGCAACTCGGCATTTTATTTTCAACCATCCTTTCCAGGGCTTTGGGGTAATAGATACAGCTTGGAGCTGCAGGGTCTGAGACAAGACCACAGCTTTGCTCCACTGATGCTGCCATGGGGAAAGTAACTTCCAGCTGGGTGCAGAGAGATTGATACAACCCTGCACTGCTTTGGTTAAACCAGCTGAAGCTTCTCCATCCCAGGGCTGTAGGAAGTGACTGCCGGTGGTGGAGTGGGGCAGCATTCCTGTCACAACAAATAAACTCCGGTCACTTCTCAGTGCACGTGTTCATCTCACCCAGTCCCTTTGCAGCCTGCCTGCAGTCCATGGCAAATTCTAGACAGCCAAAGGCAGCAAGGGGAAGAGATGAGCTCCTCTGACAGCCAGGCAGGTGGTTAGGAAGGATCCTTCCATTCCCATCACCCTGTCCTGTCACAAACACTTCTATTTTAAGTCAAGGTTTTATTCCTTCAAGATTTCAGACTAGGTTAGCTCTTCCAGTAAAAGAGGATGCTGACAAACATCTCCCTGGTCTGACAGAGTCTGAGCAAAGCTGTGGGCATGTCAAATCCACATTAGCTGAAAGAATTCTTATAAAGAGCCCCAACTTGCTCCACTTGGCCAACCACTTTCCATCAAAATGGCACAGGCAGACTACTTGATCCTTAAATTGGGAATTAAGAGATAGAAGAATGGGGCTGATTCTCCATGTTTATTAAAATCTACATTTGACACTCAGAGCATTTATCCTGCACGCCATCAGCAGTAACATTTTACTCCCTTACTGCTGTATGGAGGTCAACTTGCTCACAATCTGCATTGCTGGAGAGCAGCTCCTGACTATGCTGGTTTTGAGGTTTTTTTCCCAACCAGCTCTACTGCATTAAAGAGCCCTTCCAATACCTGGTCTGCTACTCTGCAGAAGTATTTGCATACCAGAACTGAAAAGCCACCTCTTAGTCTCCTTTCTGAAAGCTACAGTTCATATACAGTGGCTGGATTCACACTTAAAATTAAAATTCAAAACAACACAATCAACCTAACAAGCTTAACCAATAAAATATTTATAGATTTTATTATAATTAACATTATTGGTATTACCCTTGGTGTTATTTTTCTTGGTGTTGATACTGGTTTGATAGCACTGCTGACAATCTCTAATTAAAGCACGGATAGAACACAACTCCTGCCCTGAAGAGCTTAATGTCAAAAATTTGGCTTCATGGAAGATATGTTGCAACCACCCACAGGTTATTGGGTTCACTACAGCAGTAACTATATCAAGCTCAATCGACTGTGATGTGAGACACAAGAGGTCTGGCAAGATGATCTAGTAGTCCCTCCTGGTCTTAAGCTTGTGAATCTAAATAAACAAGACAAGAAGAAGACAGAGGTGAAATCACTTGGCAAATGGCAGAGCTCTGCAAAAAAATCACTAAATCCACAGTGCAGCATCCCAGCCACTAAGTCACTGAGTCTCTGAACTTTTTCAGGAGCATGTACTTTTTCAGAGGAAACCTTTTACATCCTTCCACCAACACTTACTGTGAGAGTATGAGCAAAACTGCATGTGTATGTGATAGCAACCACACATCATGCATTTGTGTGTGCTTTAAGGGCATGAGCAACAATGCTTGAAGGATAAAGATGGAGAAGGATTTCATTTGCTTTAGATGACAGCTTTCAACACCTTAAACTCCCTGACACAGTCTTTCATGACCTTCCTCCACCCCTGCACCTCACCTGCTGTGAAACACTGCTAGATTATACCAATTTTCATAAAAACACCTAAAAGACAAGCATATGTAAAAGTCAAACATTCACAGAGGCTTTCTTCACCTTGCAATTGCAAGCTATTTTAATGTTCTCCTTTTCTGTAGATCCCAGTCATCCATGACCTCCTTTTTTTTTTTTTCTTTTTTTTTGCATTTGCAGGTGCTAGCATAAATATTACATAGATGTGCAATTCCATGTAGGTTAGGGAAGACAGAAGCAAGAAAGCCTGCACAGCTGTCAGCTGGGAATTGCAGGGGTAGGTGGAGTAACACCTAGAATCAAATTGTTCTTCTCCTTTCACAGCACAGCTTCATTTGCCTTGGTCTCATGTTCTCATTGTCCTTGTTCCTTTTCATGTCTTTCCTCTTAAAGTTATTAGGAAAATTATTCATTCAATTGCTGGAAGAAGCTGCCCAAAGATAAATACATTCAGCTTAATAAACCTAGTTAGCAGGATGGAAGGGGAGAATGCCTAATTACTGTATTAATGATTATAATGCCCTTTGAAGATGAAAAATGCTGGGATCTCTAAGGGCAAATTTCTGCCCTCTGAAGTCCCTAGGAATCATGTGCAGAAGCTCATTCTAAACATTACCACTGCTACAGTGTGGCAGCCAAAAAGATGCATGCACCACAACTCCTCCTCAACATCCCAGACCTGGATGCAGAGGTGAGTCCATCTTCCACATACTGCCTGCATGAAGACAAAACAGCTACATAATCTCTTCCAAAAACAGGGTCAGAGGACTGGTACTATTGCAGGGAAAGGCATGTGGGTCAAAGGAGGTTTCAGGCTGGTGAAGTGTCCATAGCTCAGAAACAAAACTATTTCTACTCCACAGGTTTCTCCTCATCTAGACAGTAGAGGACAGGCTGAGATCTGAAGAACAGATTTATCTCTTGCCGCAGTAAGAAATCATCCTTTACAGCAAGGGAAAATAAGTTGCTTAGAAAGCCCCTTAGATGTCACTGCACAAACAAAATACAAGCTGCTAATAACAGGTTTCTTAGTCACACTTCCTTTGCATGCAGTACCAGGAGGCTCTCTAGGCTCTCAGTATTATGGGCTGAGATCATGAAAACTTTCATGAGCATATTTTAAATTTTAGTCCAAAGGAATCAGGTACTAGCAGTTGACATTTGCATAGCTGTCTCCTGAAAACAGTGAATAATCTCAATAAAGCCTAGAAAAGAGAGTAAAATGCACACTAAAACAACAGTAAGATTCACTTACATCTTGTGAGAAGACAAAAGGGGCAGAAATTACGCAGTCACTCAACATATTTTCTGGTCATCACTGGGGATACTGCGGATCAGCTAAATAATGCTGTATCACTCATCTCTGTAGCAGTTTAAAAAAACACCTCAGCTCCCTTAGATACCCACAGAGCATTAAAAATTCTGCTAACTTCACAAATCTCTTATGAGGAAGACTCCTGTCTGTGTCAAAGGCCAAAGAAGGCAAGGCCTCAGCAAGCAAAGCAGACAGGTGACCTGCAGCATGTGCCAGACCAAAGCCACCACAAAGCCCCGAGCTTTACTCCCAGCCATGGGTGCTTAAAATCAGGTGCACTCCTGAGCCTTGGGAGCAGGAACAAGCAGCAGCCACTCGCATTTGGGCAGACCAGCTGTGCTCAAGTGGCAGTGGTTTTTTGCCAGGCTAAAATCAGCATCTGTTTGTTCTAGTGTCTCTCCTCAAGTGATAAACACGGATGGCTACTTTCCCTCCAGGGGCTTATGGGCTGACAATTACTGGATGAAGAATGATAAATCAGCCTTCCCTCCATGAGTTAATACACTCTCTGATAAAGCTAAGGCTTTGTTTGCGCAGACCACATAATTTACCAATGGCACTATTGATCAAATTGTCTTTTATGGATTTGTCTCTTATGGCCCAACATGAAATTTTGATTTTTTTGATTTTTTTTTGATTTTTTTTTTAAAAAAACCCTTTACTGTTCCTTTTTTTTCCTGGAATATTAACAATCCCCAAACCCAAGAATACTCTTCCCTGGGGTTACTGAAGGGAACTCCCACATGCTGCTCTAAAACTGGCATAAAAACCTAAACAGAAATCAATCACTTCTTCCTACAATGTTGTTTCTTCTCCCACCCACCGTCTCTCACACCTGGCAGCGTGTTGGGACAGTGAGTGCCTGCTCACAGTTCACACTACTGCACACGTGGTGGTCTGTTGCCCAGAAAGGTATCTAGGTACTTGGAGCAGACCAAATAAAGCAATGGATGTTTAAGGTGTACTGAAAATCAGGAACAGCTTGGTTTTCAAAGCTGCTCTGCTTTCAGCTACCAGAAACCTCTTTCTGCCTTGTAAGCTGATTCCTAATAAAGTCATCTCAGCAGAGTCTTGATAGTAGACTGGATGCACCCTAGACCTCCATTCTTGCTCTTTTCCTTCTCTCCCTTCCTACAGCAGAAGCAGCCCATGGCTGTCATGCTTAGGACAGCAATGTGTCAGCTTTGCGCACATTCCTGAGCAGCCCTAGCACAGCTCTGTGAAAGCCTGGAGAATTAATCCCTCAAGCAGAGGATGTAAAAACAAAAGCAGGGACACCTGAACCTTACAGAAAACTTGAACAGATGAATTAACGGGGGACCTGCCCCCAATTTTCCTCTCCTTTTATTCTTTGTTTGCTTTCCAAACCCTCTCTGCCAGCTATCAGCAAAAACACCCTGTCTTCTCGTTGTGGGGAAGAATCTGAAAAGGCATTACAGCGACTTCCCAGCTGGAAAGAGGGCCCAGGCCCTGCAGCAGCCTCCACAAGAAAACATCTAATTCAGAGCAGATCATCTATGGAACTTCTTTCAATAAGCAATTCTGAACCCAACTTCTACAAAATTTAAATAAAATAATGACAACTGTTTTGGAGCAGAAATTGGCCTCCACCAATTTTAAAAGAAAAGCCACAGAAGCCCATGTCAGAATGAAGCTCTCCTGAAATAAACAAATCTACACCTAGAAAGAACCAAGCAGTGACCACTTGAAAGCCATAGCAGGCCTGTACCTCTTGCCACTCTATGCTTGCATTAGAAGATTCCTACAAGATAAAACTGATTTGGTCATTTTTATTTGCTACTATCTTCAGAAATAGGTACAAAAATGTCAATATCCTTCTTTGGAAGTAAAGGGATGGCAGTACAGCTTAATCACTTGGAGGGCGTTTATTTATTCTTCCCGGATTCTCTTGAAGAACTGCCAAAGGGTTTGCTGGAGGGCTCTCCTCGACTAAAACTTCTCAAAAGGTCACAAGGACACACTTTCTTTCACAAATTTTCCAGACTTTAAAGTCAATTAAAAAAAAAAAAAAAAAAAAAAAACACTTTAATATTTTTTTAAAAGATATGTGAATACAAATCAGTACTGCTCTATAGCAAGTCAGGTTTCACTTCCCCTTGTTTGTGACATAAATATTACTGGGTAGATACAATAACAGGAGCCTTCCTTTCTGGAAATTTTTACTGCTTGCAGAACACATCACTGATCATTCAGCAGCAAATGTCAGTACTCCCTACAATGGCACTTTTGCATGTTTCTCATTGAAAAAAAATCAAGCAGTCATTTAGCTGAAAAAAAAAAATTGTTCTGTGTTGAGGAATCCACCACTTCCCCGGGGAGATTACTCCAATGGCCAATTGTTCTCTCTGTGAAATTTTCCTCTTGCATCCAATTGGAATGTGTCCAGTTTTACCATTAGCCTTTGTGTTTTCCATGTGATTCCTTGCAAAAAGGGAGTCTTCATCTTCTTTGTAGACACCCTTTAAATACAGGAACACAGTCATAAGGTCTCCCTCTAAACCTTATTTTCTCAAAGTTAATCAAACCCAGTTGTTTCAGCCTTTCCTCCCATGGAAAGCTTCCCTGTCCTTTGATCATCATTGTAGCCCTTCCTTGGGCCTTCTCCAGCCTGTCCACATCTCTTTTGCACAGAGGGGAATGAAATTGGTGTGTCCTGACAAGCTCTGAATAGAGAGGGATAGTGACTTCTTTTCTCTACTGGTGATGCCCTTGTTGATGGGATTGATGACTTCTTTCTCTGCTACTCCCCACATGGGCAGATCCCAGCCTGTGCTCTTGGATTATGTTTTCCCAGGTGCAAGACCCTGTTTCTCTTTGTTGAACAAGGTTCAACAAAGGTTTCGTTAGCCCAGTCTTCCAGCCTATCCAGGTCTTCTTGCAGCTTGGCTCTTCTGTGCCAAGCGTTCACTTCCCCACTCAGTTCAGTATCATCAACAAGCTGTGTCACTGGAGGTGTTTAATGGTTCAGTAATAATGGTGTAGAAATCTCTCAAAGTACTCCTTTATTCATATTATTACGTTTTAACCCACAAAGGTAGTCTTTGGAAGGAGACCTCTGTTATCCAGAATCTCCGGAACTGCATCAAGTAAACAAATAGGAAGCTACTGATTCATTTCAAGCTTAAAGGAAAGTACTCAGTACATAGTCTCTTCTCAAAAGGTATGATCAGGAAAAACAATTTTTTAATTAGTAACACAATTTCTAACATCTTAAACCATCATCTTTTTTGACATTTCTATCCATACTTGCAAGGTAAGTCAAGTATTAAGCCACACCACCGGGCAAGTAGAAAAATCAGCTGATTTTCACAGCAGCTACACAAAAATAAGGGGTAAATAAACTCAGCATAATTTTTGTTGGTCTGTTCTTCTTGCCTTTCCTGTTTCTTGCTATTTGAGCCAGTTTTGGCACAGCAGACTTGGGCACTGCCCGTGCACAGTAGAAAACACTGCACACAGAGTCACAGGCTGAGCCAGTGGCACAGCCAGCAGGACCCTGAAATCCCAGCCTCTGAGCTCTGCCTACAAGAGGAATTTCTGTCCATGCTGCAACAAGAAAAGATGTGCTGCATCAACAACTGAAAACCTGGCCAAGAACATCTGTAAGGCCTGGAGATTCACGCACACAAAGCAACACTCCAGTGAAACAAAGGTCGTGATTCCTGGCCTTTACCCGAGATGGTGTTTCTTCCACACCCTTTACCTTCCTGATGTTCAGAGCTCATAAACTAACCCAGCCTAGGAAGGGCTCCTGTTTTCAGACGGTGCTTTGTACCCTTGCAGGATGGCCCCATCGTGTGACAGCGGAGGAAACTGCACCCACGTGGAAATGCACCCGGGAGTACAAAGCCTGCTTTCTCAGCAGGTGGTCCTCTGCCAGTGATTTAATTTATTCTAGCTAAAAAAAAAAAAAAAAATCCGGAGCAGTTCTTGGACAAAGACCTGGGATTAGCAAGTGAAAGACAGCCTTCCTTTTAACCCCTTTGCCACTTCTACACGGAAACGCTGCTTTGTGCTCCAGAACTCCACTGCTTTGCATGGAGAAGGAGGGGGGCTGCGGGATAAGTGGCAGTTGCACGGTTTGTTTGAAATAAAGGTTTAATTGTGGCAGGATTTCAGATTTTCATTCATTCAAGCACCGTGCCCTTTTGATAGTGGGGGTTTGTTAATTCCATCACCCCTGTACATCTAAGTCAGTTACGCATTTTCATTTCCAAATCAAGAGGTTAAAATTGGTAACAATTTAAAAGTTTGTATTAATGAAATAAAACTGATCTCAACTCAACTAGCTTACCTTCTCTGGCTAGTGTTATTTACTGCGGCGTGCACTCAGAAGCTTTTGAGCTGTGTGTGTGGCTTGCACCATATGGCTGCATCAGGGGAGCCTTGACACACATGCCAGAGATGCTACCTCACTTCCTTCCTCCCTCACTTCCTTCCTCCCCCGCTCCAAACCCAGCTCTCCTTTTTTCTGCTGTTCTTTCCACATCCTCCCCCAGTGCTCAAAACCTTCCTTCGTTTTCCAGTGTATTAACTGTCTCCACCCTGGAGACCTCCCCTCTTTGGATGCCTCCAGCTCCTACATGTTTCCCTTCTGGGACCTATGTCACTGTCCCACTTCCTGGTGCGGCAGAAGTAACTCCCCTTCCCACTGCTGGCCCACATGAAATAAAATACAGAAGTGGCCCAGTGGTGCACAGGATCCAGCTTGGTCAGAGTTAACTTGCTTCATGGCAGCTTATATGCCACTGTGGTTTGCAGTTGTGACTGGAAAAGTGTTAATAACATAGCACTATTACTTCTGAACACAGCTTCCACAGTATCAAAGCCCTTCAAGATGCTTTTTCAGGATGAGAGGAGGATCATCTCCAATCCAAAGGATGAAGTTTAGCGAGCCCTGCTCACCTCCCTCATCTGAGCCACATGGAGCCTTTTGCCCCAGACAAACTTCTTCCTTTGGACCTTGCTATGGAGGCAGATGGACCCAGAAAAGTGGTAAGCCACATTCCAGTCTCCCTCTGCCCACCCCCTATTTATAGATTAAAGCAAATAATCATATGAGAGTACTGAGTTCTTTCTACCTACATGTACATGTGAAGACTGTTTTACCACTTAGATAAAACTTAGATCTTTAGTCTGTATCATTAAAAAAACCCAAACTTCTGTCATTTAGCTAATGAAAGGGAGTTATTTGATAAAACTTGATAAAGCTTCCTGTCAGAAGCTGAGCTGAGCTGCAAGAAGTCGAGGGCTTACTCTTAACCTAGAGTGAATACAAAGCAACAAGGCTCAGCTCAGACCAAGAAGAGTCTCAGATAGTAACAGTGGTAATTAACATTTGTCACAAGCCAAACAGAGAGTGCACTGAGAGTGACCACAGCTGGGATGACTAAGTGTAACTGCTTAATGACAGTAAATCGAACAGAGCTCCAGGTAGTCAGTCTTTTTGATTATCATGAGATCAGAGGATAATACAGTTGGGAAGGAAATTCAATAGGTCAGACCAAGTTGCCCAGGGCTGGACTGGACAGCAAAACCAATCAAGCAAAGAGATACAATCTTCCAAATTTTTTACTTTTACTTCTGCAGGTTTGCACAGTAACCTACTGTACGGCTGCATAATATTGATAAAGTTCTTCAGTTACAAAATGTAAAATAACAGGGTACAAAAATAAGCACTTTAACTGCTTTAATTCTGCTTACCATGTAAGCAAAAGCGGGAGTTATATCCATCGCTGGCTTTTAGACCAGACTATTGCTTCCACAGGAAAGCAACAAGATGTGCCAAAGCCTGAAGCCTGACATCTGCTGCCAAATTGCAGTGAGCTCCCCAAGGCTCCCAGAGAGCTCACCAGGGGCCAGCAGAGGAACAGCAGTTCTGCCATTTGTGGCACAACACAGGACCAGAACCAAGAGCACAGCACACCCTCCCTCCCCAGTTCCCTTTTTCCCTGTTATGAAGGCTGGCTGTATAGGGATAAATGCAATCCATGTTTAGGACCCTCCTCAAGTTCGATTTTACTCATTATCCCAAACCAAATAGCAACTGAGCATCTTCTGAGCACTCCAAGATCAATTCATAACTGATCACGCAGCACCAGGCAGGATTCATCATGCAGTGTACTTTTCCTCCCCCTGCTTCTTTGCTTTGTGGTAGCGGTTGTAATCATCATACAGATCCTTGAAGACCTGCCTCACGCCTGCTGGGAGCGATGCATTTAAGAATTTGATGTCCCGTTCAATGCAAAGGTCAAGTATGTGATATATTCCTTCTGTGAGATGTGTCTTCACAGCTGGATGCAAAGTCACCTGCAAGAAGAACAAAATTGCCTTGAACTTGAAGACAGAAAGGCAAGACAACACCATTTCCACAGTCAGTATACATTAAATGCTGACAACATTATCCTTTGCATCAGACCATCTGGAACAGCCCATTAGATAAAATCCAAGATTTTGACTTGTGCAGTATTTTCCTGAATTTTGCAAACATGTTTTGCAAAACGAGCACAGCCCTTGCAGTAAAATCCACAGGAGTACTATACACATTGCTGCAGCGGCAAAGACACTAATCATTCTGGAATCACAGGAACACTCCTCAGCACAACTCTAATTAAAAAACCCTAAAATACTTGCCTTGAATTACACATTTCAGTAGATTCTGTATGTCTGTATATATATAGGCTGTATGCTATTATGTCAGTTTCAAATGAGCACTTCATTTACATTGGGTAGAAACAATTTTAACATATCATGTAACAATTTCATATTTATCTAACAATTTTTTCTGAGTACTTCAATGTACACGCCTTAATGAAAGAAGCCTTCAAAAATCTCAAAAACATACATTTCCTTAATCTGTTTTAACACCAAGAATCAGGTACCTTGCCTGAAGTCATGCAGAAAGTTGGAGGAATACAAGAAATGACTCAGGACTCAGCACCCTGCTCCTGACATTACCTCTTGCTCAACCCCACAACCAGTAGAACCGCCACTACAACCAGGAACATCAGCACTGACGCTGGACCCCTCTGCTGCTCCAGGCTAACTGAAATTTGTCCTGTGCTCACAAATCACTTGCTAAATACTTCACTGCCCAAGACAGTGCTGGCCTCCGGCATCAATGCATTATTTTTGCTGCAGAACCTTATCTTATCTTTGCTGAATCCCAAAATTAGCTTTATGCCTCCAGATGTGAGCCTCTGCACTCCAGACCTAATGAAAATCACATAAAAAGCCGTCATTAAAATTCAGGCCCCTTTCTTCCTTAGGCAACTAATAAACTTTCTGCTAATGAAGTGCACTTCTCATCACTGTGACAGGCTTCCACCCTCTTTCTGCCCTAAATGTGGAACAGCTAATATGTTTTGTTAGATGCACTAATATAGCACAGAAAAACATATAGCAGGCATTAAGGCACATAAGATTTCCTTTAGATCTGTGACCCTGCAGAGTTTGCATGTGCAAGAGGTTGTAATTTTCCCCTTCTCTGTCAGTTGATCGATTGGTTTGTTTACAACAGATGTTATTTCTCCCTGCACTGTGCAATACAGTTGGAAAACAGCTGAGCATCACAGCTCCCAGTGAATGCACTGGGGTGGGCTCTCCCTTCCTAGGGCAGAGAAATGACTGCAGAGAACAAGGACAGGAAAACCCACAGCTATTGACAATATGGACCAGAGGGCCCACTTGGGATAAGCAGCTGTCTCAGAGCCACAGTTAACAGAACTGCATCCCTCACATCACAAATTCATCTGGACCCATGCCTTATTTGGGCCATTCTTACTTTGCAGTTTCCTATAAACACCAACAACACCATGGGAAGCAGAGCCAAAGATTTAAACAGCTGCCACTACTGGCTGGCAGTTAATTATACTTGTAAGTGGTTTATGGTCTATACAGTTAGCAAAACCAATTTGTCAAGCATTACAGAGTTCTTGATGTGAGACATTAAATGTGTGAAGAGGTATTCCTCTATTGCTGAATTAAGCAACAGCTCATAGGCAACAAGCAGAAAGCACTGTCAACAGTATGAAAGAGATGCCACCCACTCCAGTAAGGGATCTTTCTAAATTAATACAAAATAATTTATGGTATAAAGAGGAAGCACTGAGGGAGCTGTTACACAATGGCTTTAGGGATAAGTGACTGCTTAGGCCAGTAGCTTTCATCAGTACTAGTTTGCAGACCCTTAAAAGGGTTCCAGTAAGTGTGCAGATGCCTACATAAAGACTTAAATCTACTAATACGTTTTTCTCAGTTATCTTTGATGGACCCTCAGGGTCTTCATATCACAGGGAGAAAGCCACTGATCCTGACTCGGAAGAGATGAATGGTTAAAAGAGCTTTTCTCTCCAGAGCAACATGAAAGATGTGTACATGCCCCATTTAAGACAGGCATGTGAGGGCCCCCTTTCCTCTGATATCCATCAATTCTCAGCAGTCTAATGAGCAAATGAATCATCAGCTACTTGTGATCTATCTATTCTGTCAGACAGAAGACACTCCTTTGCCACAGTGTCTGCTGGCTCACTACACCAATTTCCCCTTCCACACCCAAAGGTTCCATGCATACATTACTAATCTGTGGTTTCAGCTATCATCCATCACTTTCCATTTCCCAGTGAACATCTTGCACAAAACTTTCCTAGACATCTCACGAGACTGTGTACTCCTGCTAATACTGAGACAAGTGTCCTTTCAACTTAAAAAGGTCGTTTGACAATTCAAGTCAGGCTTTCAAACTTACAGTCAGTGATGACCAGATTACAGAATTCAAAGACAGTTAAAGGGAAGCTACTTTAACAGCAATTTTCCCTTTGCTGAACTACTACATTCAGTATGTAAACAATAACCAACTAGGAACAGTAAATAATATGGCTAAAATCTGATATCTCCCATTATTTTGCTCCCCCATTCCACCCTCCACCAAAAAAAAAGAAAAAAGGCGACAGAGAAGGCAGTGAAGTTTAACCTCTGTAATAACCTTCATGGTTAGTTGCACTGGTTACACTACAATCCTTCAGAAACATAGCACCAGTTAGGATTTTCTTTTTGTAAGAGGGTCTTAAAACAAAGACTAGGTTTCCTTTCTGTATTTCAGCCCATGCCCAGGCCAGAACCACAAATAATCAGTTTGCAGGTACTTGCACCACAACAGCATTCAAACCCTGGTGAAATCTGCATCTATTGGGCTGAAGAAAATGACAAGCTGAAGTTACCTCTGGATGAGAGAAAACACTGATCTGGGTCTGGCATCCATAAAAGTAATTGCTTTCAATAAGGATCAGAATGATATCTTTGGTAAAGAAGGAGAATTACCGAAAAGCTAACAACTCTTGCCTTGTGGCAACATTTTTTTCATTTTTTCATTAATCATTTAGACCATATTAAAAGATTTTTTCCAGAAGAATCTTCCACCATTACTTTGCCAGATGGGGACTTAACTGCTATCAGTCCTGGACAACTGAGACTATTTGGGAGATAAACTTAACTACCAGATGTATAAGGAAGACATTTTCAACAATGATAGTGCCAAAACTCTGGAACATGTTGTCCAGACAGGTGGTGGATATTTCATTCAAGGCCAGGTAGGATGTGGCTATGAGCAAGACATTTTCAATATCTGATGTATTTCAAGATGTCCCTGCTCATTGTAGAGAAGCTGGACTAGATGACCTTTAAATCTTTCAATCTTTTAACCCAAATCATTCTATGATTCTATGAAGAAAAGCAACATCCAACATGGCACTAAAGCAAAACAGCTTTGTACCTAGGCACTACATTGTTTTACCTTAAAAGACAAAAAACACAGCCCACACCTTTAGAAAATTTTCCAGGAGTTTGGTAAGAAAGATTCTCATGAACTCTTGCATAATACAAAAGTCTGAATCAAACCTGCATCTCCACGAGGTATAACAATTGTAGCTTCACACATTTTACAGAATTTAACAGAGTTGCCTTTGAAACAGAAACTCCAAAGCTAGCTCAATACTGTGGCACTTTCAAGATGGCATACCTTCTGCAATTCAGTGACATAGTGAGCCACAATGAAGGCAGAAAACACAGTGAAGTCCTCCATTTCTGCAGCAATATAAGTATACATCCGTTCCACCAAGTGTGCACATTTCAGTATCATTTCAAACTCATCCACGTTGCCTAAAACACAAAGTGAGATGCAGCCTGGCATTTGAAGTTTAAAAACATTAGGAAAAAAAACCCAAAGAATCATTCAGTCTTCCATGATCCTTGAACAACATGAGGCCAAGCACAGCTTGCCTATTTTATCATCTTTTCTTATCAAGCCACAGCTAGAGGCCCCCCACAACACACAAAATACATCCCTTAGAGTGGCTACTTTGTAGAAGCATACTGATTCCAATTTCATGTGCACTGCAAGACAAAAATTACTTGTTATAGATGTTGAAGTGCTCACAACAGCAGTTATGGTCCTTTTCACAATTCAGTCCCAACTAGCACTGTGGAGGAGAGAATGAGGACACAAGAAAATTGTATTCCCTGCCTAGAGAAAATCAGAAGACATTTCTTAGAAACAGCATAGTAAGAAAGCTCTTTGATGAGATCTATTACGTGGAATAGATGCAGCAAAAACTGCATCACTGGAGGTATCTAAAGTGAGACTGGTGAGATCAGCTAAGAATTAACTCAATAGGCAGAGAATGAAGAGAGCTAGTAAAACAAGGGAGAAGGGAAATCCAGAAATTACTTCCATGTTACCTGTTACAAAAACAGAACGATCCTGCAAAGACAAACAGCATAATTTTCAGCTTGAGGATGCCATGTACCTGTAAGCTTCCTGTGATGACTGCCTTATGTAAACATATTGCAGAAGCAAGAAAATTCTCCAAATCTGGCACCAGTTTAACATACCTTTTCCTCTATCACTGAGCCTCAGTTAATATATTCCTCTACAATGAATACATACACTTATATTTGCCCACAGCTGTGGGCAACACATCAGCTGAGATAAATCTAAACATGGCACAGGCTGTAGGACATCAGCAGAAAGCTGGGATACAATCAGTTTCGGGCCATGAAGTCAGCTTATCTCAAAACCCTCCACTATTAATGACAGGGTATCTGTGTCCTGGCCATCTTATTCAGTGTGGACATCTCTGACTTGTCCACTTTGACTATGTAAACTCTTTAATAACTTCCTGTAATAAGTCTGTTTTTTCCCCTTCCTCTTAGGATATTTAATTACCCTTATTCCAAATCCTTGACCATATGGATATATCATCTAATCCCAAATGATGCTTCGGATACACAAAGAGTTCTTATACTTAGCACAGAATGGTGACAGCTCAACTCTGTAGTAAACATAGTTCTAATCTAAAAAAAATCCATTTAGTAGCATCCATTTGGGATTATAACTCACACATATTAGCATGAATCACTGGAGCTCACAGCCACCATGCTTGCAGACACAGGGTTTGACAGGAAGAGCAGAAATTGGGCACAGTAAGCCTTACTGCTTCCTGTCTACTTGCCAGCCAGTCAGTGAAGAATAACTTACTCACCAAAAGCAATGCTGTCCGCATGCAGCACCCCAGGAGCCCCAGTTATCTTCCTAAGCCCACTACCACAAAGCTCATCCCCAGTTTTTCATAAAGGACAGGTCTGACAGGGATGACAGTTTCAATGCCACAACTAGGTTTTGAGGACTTTGTCCTGTTCAGCATCTCCTCTTCTACAGTATATATATAAAGCAAAGGTGGAAAAAATATGGTACCTCTGTCTCCTTTCTGACGTCCTTCATGCATGACAGAAACAACCAGACGATGGAAACTGCTCAGAAAGGATGGTGCTGCTTTCAACAGCACCTGAAAAACACATGAAATAAAAACATGTGAGAATACATAGTAGAGGGAGTGGAGAGGGTAGAAACTATCTTCTCATTCTGCATCCTGAGCTATTTGTGCTTCGAGAATCAATCATAGAAAAAGGAAACATTTTCTCCTAACCTAGCATCAGATGCTCATAAGCAATCCGCTGCCAAAGAACAACAGTGCAGGCACAAGCAAAGCAGGAGAGCAACTGAAATTATGTGATTTTGAGATTCCCAGCCTTTTAAATGACAAGCAGTACAATGCACTTTCATACTATCAAGACAAAATATTTCAAAATCATAAAAAAAAAATTCTATCACTAATATGTTTGCTCTTTCAAACCTTTTCCCCTTCTCCCACCCCATCACAGATATACCTTTGGATGACACTGCACAATAGAGAAGAGCACTTCATGGACCCCCAGGAAGACACCATGATAGTCTTCTGTCTTCAGATGATCCAGAGGGACTGTCAGAAGAATACTGAATGCCAATGAAACGTGATGTGGATTCACAAGAATCCCTTCTCCCTGCCTTAGCAGAGCTGATACAGTCTCTAGAATAGGTATAACTATGATGGAAATCAGTGCCTGGTCCTGACAGGCCTCTTTGGTTTGCAGCTACAAGACAGGAAACAGACAATGAGAAATGCATTAGTGTTGGAACACCAGAGAACCCTAAGCTCTGACTGGAGTCAGTGGAACTAGACTGGTGTGAGCTGGATTGGCAAGGAGACTCCTGCACCTGAGCCATTTTCATGCACTTGTGCCCGGTGTGAGGATGCATATGATGCATTTCAAACAAACACTGCTGTGAGCATTGGAATGGCAACTGGAATGACAACTATTCCCCAGCCTCCTGAAAACCAGCACCTCTTTGCACCCCTTCACACAAATCCAATGATGCAGTTTACATGCGTGCAGACCTATCAAAAGGGGCAGAAACTGCAAGCTTATGATTCCCAGCCACTGCAGAACCAACCGCTGATAAATTCTTGCCTAGAGATATCATCCCAAGAGAAGAAAAACCTACATCACTAGGTTATATGCTGTACAAACAAAAGGCGGGGAACTTGCGTTTGATTAGTTTCAGTTAAGTTTCCCTTTCATAATTCAGTGAATTTATATAATTACTTTTTTCTATAAGCACTTGTTTTGTTTTGCTGCTGTTGGCTTCTGCTGCAACACATGGCTGATGGTTATCTTCTTTGGACAGGAAGAAGGACAGGAGACAGAGTCTCTACTCTGCAGTCTAACAAGTTTCTCCCAAGCTCCATATTACACAGTGTAGTTCCATAAAATTACTGTGTATAAGAAATGGATGACCTGCACACTGCACTTACAGGAGATTTACTTGAGGAAGGAGGAGAAAAAGGGTCTACACAAAAACGATCAGATGAATCTGGCATGGATTTGTTTAGTTTTGTTCCTGTGTGTCTCTGTGCACGTTGGCTGTATCCACTAGAGAGTCTAACAGATAGGAGGGGTAGGTAATGAAGTTACAATAAAGAGATACTTACAGCTAAAGCTGTGATTATCTGTGGGCTGGCAAACCAGAAAGCTTTCCCTTTGTCTCCACTTAATGGGCAGCTGAGCAACAATTTGGTTAGCGAAACAGCTGACAATACTTCCTGCAGAAAGCAGACGGACCATCAGTCAGGGGTACAAGGCACACTGGCTCCTTTCATGTACAAAAGAGCTCTTTCAAGGTCAGTGGCACTTTTGAGCATTACCAGAGCCTAGACACATCAAAGACCTCCCACCAATACCTCTCTTTGGAAATTTTGAAGCAAGCAGCAGCTCAACAGAATTCAATGCACTGAGCAGCACTGACACAAATGTACTTTACGCCACATTTGCTTCACAATCAACTTACTGTACAAAAAAGCTTACATGACTTTTAAGAAAGGAAAGCCTTCTCATACAACTGCCACTAGATAACAGAGGGAAGCAGAGGCAATACAAGGATACCAATACACTATAAATTAAGAATGCTGCTTTTGGCAGCAGGGTTTTTTTAGTTGCTAGTTGTTTATACAGACTGATAAAAGAAGCATGTTGCAAGCTATATTCAGGTGGCAGGAATTATCTGTGCAGTTCAGGAATTCCAGATACACCTTCAAAAAGATGCATCAAGAATTGATGCAGCACATCTGCCTCTCTTCTGACAAATAAGATAGGGCTGGATAATCCCACAAATTTAATCCAAGTGTCATTCTCAAATCACTGGACTTTCTATGGAGCATACAGCAGACTTTTTTTTGCCAGAAGTGTTCCATACATCACCACTGGTGTTTAAGCTGCTCTGACAAAGGGCACATAATTTAAAAAGATACCGAGTGCTATCTGGGTATTGCTGAGTAGTCTTTAGAGCAACAAGTACCAAAAGCACAGGTGCAGTTTTGGTTTTACTTAAAAATGCCAGCACTTCTAGAAGTGCCTTTAACCTTGTAAAAAAGAGCCACAGATAATCACTGACTGCTGGTATCTGCTGTGCAAGAGCTCTGAGCAGCAAGTAGGAAAGAGCTTTCAGAATGGCCTGTAACACCACAGCTGTGTGATTTCTATTGACAATACATGGACTCGAGACTGCTGAGTCCTTAAGATGAAAGTCCTTAAGACAGAAAGTTTTCTGAGTAGGTTTCCATGATCTTTCCATCTCTCAGTTTATATACAGAACATAGCACAGTCACAAAGCCCTTATCCATGTAAATTAATTTGACCTGATCACTGAACATGAATCAGGAAGAAAAAAAAATATTTAACAAATGCCATTCAGCCAACAACCTTGCTTCAAGATACAGCAGACTGCAGAAGGAAGCTGACAACACATTAAGCTCATGCCTTACTTTAGCCTTCTGCTGCCAAATATTCCTCACTTCCAGTCCCTGCAGCACCAGCCTCATTATGGCATAAAACTCCTCGGCAGAGCAGTTTCCCAGCACCTGCACAAGCACCTCTGTCAGCTCCATCTCCATATTTCGGATCACTTGGATTGTAATTGCAGGACCTGTGTATTCAAGAGACAAAAGCAATCAATTCCCAAGACAAAGACTTCCACAGGTAAGAATAGGGCAAACTGAAAATAAAACACTTCTGAGGGTACCTTTTTAACACTCAAATAAATAGAGGGCTTGATACTTTCTGCTTACCTTTCTCCCCACTAGTGCAATAACTTGATAATCTCAAGTATATCCTACCTTCAGGTTCAGAGCAGTCATCATACCAACAAAAAGTCTTCAGTAATACTAAAAGACTACACCAAAGCAGCTGCACAAGCCAAGGGAGCAGGTTAAACAAGCCACACGTCTTTCTACAAATGGTGGCCAGAGATCTATCACAAATCATAAAAATACAAAGCTTTTTCTATGACTACTTAATAGCAATGCAAACACTGAGATCACAACTGCACTTCACTTGAACAGTAGTCTCCAAAGAAGAGTGTGCACACCCCAGGGTGTGCACAAGACAATTCACTGGGGTGTGGGAATTATAAGTAAAATATCTTTAATACAAAAACATATTTTAAATAGTATTTACTTCATCTTTATCTCATTCTTTTTAAACATTTTCTGTATGTGTGCTTTATAATATACATAGTGGAACAGCACATGTATAATTTGTAATTAAGTTATATTGAGGCTGTGTGTTCAATTTCTTAGAGTATTTTAATGATAGGTGTATGCAATCAAAAATGTTTGGACATCACTGCACCAGAGCATGCCAGTAATAAGTTTGACAGACTCCAGCAGTTTGAAGAAGTCAAAGAGAACAGTTATTCCTGCTCTCTGCTCATCTCTCTTTGTGAATGAGACAATATAAAGGAGCCATTAGGTCCCACAGCTGGCAGCAAAGGGTTTTCATGTAATTTCCAGCCCTGGCACTTTATTTGGTGAGGATAAAGGAACCCATCTGTTGTATCGTGCTTTTTGTTTTATCAGTGGGTCTATGGTTTGATTTGTGATTCACTGTTTTTCCTTGGTGCTGGTTTTTTCTTTTGTCTCCACCCTTTTCCCAGAAATGTCGTCAGCTAGTTTCTAGTTTCTATTTCTCCAAATTTTACCCATTTCCTAAGACTGTTTTTCTTCCTTGGAAGTTTATTGGTTCGTTACCGTTATTCTCCGCCTGGGTTTTTACTCCCAACTCTCCTGATTTGTTGGAAGTTGGGTCTGCCCCTGCCTTTCCCCTGAGATATAAGTCTTTGTCGGCCCCCGAATTGAGGCCCAGGAAGAAAGAGGGGAAGAAACACCATCAAATAAAGTTTTCCTGGGACCCCTGTGCACTGCCTGTGTTTTATTCTGCGCCGAATCAACTGACAACTGGGATTGAACGGAGCTCCAGGAGGAAAAACTGCCGCCCCCCACTCTCAACATCAGCTAGCCGGGGAAAGCGAAGCGGCAGATTTGGCGCTCCCAACGTGGGACACTGGTGTGCTTGTCCCAGTGCAAGCACCTTGCCTTGCTGCAGGAGCCCAACAGCTACTTCTCTGCTGCTGTCTGCGCAAAGCCCTGATTCGTTTGAGTCTTCCGCAAGCTTTCTTTCTCCGCTTCTGAGTGAGGAGGAAGGGCGGAAAAAGTCCATAGAGCTATAAAATTCACCGATGGGCTCTTCTTAGAGTCATAAAAGGAGCTCGTCAAATGATCTTATCTTGCCACACGTTGGGCGCCAAATCTGCCACTTCTCTTCCCCGGCTAGCTGATGTTGAGAGTGAGGGGCGGCAGTTTTCCCCCTGGAGCTCCTTGAATCCCAGTTGTCAGTCAATTCAGCGCAGTACAAAACACAGGCAGCGCACAGGGGTCCCAGGGAAACTTTATTTGATGGTGTTTCTTCCCCTCTTTCTTACTGGGCCCCAGCTAGGGGGCCAACAAAGACTTATATCTCAGGGGAAAGGCAGGGGCAGACCCAGCCTCCAACAAATCAGGAGAGTTGGGAGTAAAAACCCAGGCGGGAATAACGGTAACGAACCAATAAACTTCCAAGGAAGAAAAACTGTCTTAGGAAATGGGTAAAATTTGGAGAAATAGAAACTAGAAACTAGCTGACAACATTTCTGGGAAAAGGGTGGAGACAAAAGAAAAAACCAGCACCAAGGAAAACTACTAAATCACAAATCAAACCATAGACCCACTGATAAAACAAAAAGCACGATACAACACCCACCTGCCAATATCCCACAAAATTTATCAGCATTACCACATGGTGTTCATCATCCATAACAGTTAGGTAATTTCCACTGTTCTATAAACTCACTTACCAGATACAAAAGCAGATGAGTATTTTACTCTAAGATCTGACCTGGTGCAGATCAGCTGCTTCAGTGGTGCCTGCTATACCAATTACACAAGCAGGACACTGCAGTTCAGCCCTACCTCCAGAAGTATTACCATGTTCCAGTTGCTTTCAAGATGCTCTACCAGGGATGAGTAACTCAGGACCTCAACTTTATTAAAATGTTAACATCTATCAGATCATTACTAAACTAGATGGTGGCTGTGGTCCAGGTACCAAAATATTGCCTCCTTGAAAATTTTCCTGTTATGCATTTAAAAAAGGATAGCCTGCTGTTTTAACACAAGTAAACAAATGCAGACTTTCAAAGAAACTGTATGCTTTGCTAAATGGCTTTTAACCCACAAAATTAGCAAAAGAGGTGAAGAAAGAGAATTTTCATACCAGAGAGAAGCTTTTTTATAGCAAAAACAACCATGACTGCAGTTTCTTTTTCAGGATACAGCGCTGGCACAGAGCAGAAGACAGTCAGGAACTGCAACGCAAGCTGAAGGAACTGCAGATTACTCCCTGCACAGGGCAGCTCTTTCAGTATCTGAGAGTAAAACTCTTGGTACAGTTTAACACGGGGCTGCTTCCAACACCCACTGGGCTCCTTCTGCCAGTCCTTCTTGACAGGATGGCTCAGATCTGCTTTGAGGAGAGTACTGACAGATGCTATGAATGCCACAGGCAAAGGCTGGTTTGGGGTGTTACTCTGAAGACCGTGTTCAACAGTTCTGACCATCTGCAGAACCACTGGTTCCAACAGAGCACACAGCACATCCACAGAATGCAGTTTCTTTTCTGGCAGCTGCTGGAGGTGCAGTGTGACAACATGACAGAGTGTGGTGAATGCTGTGAGCAGCAATTGCTCAGCTTCGGGATTCCAGTTTTTCCACTCTATGCTTTTGGCTGCACCTGTGTCTGGCCTGCAGCTCACCAGGAAAGACATGAACTTTTCCAAGTTGAGCTTCACACTTTGTCTTCTTTCAATAATCATCTGAAGGAAGTTTTCCAAGAACTCTTGGACTTCCTGGACATACTGTGCCCAAACAGGAACAGTCAAGACATCAGTGAAGAATTTGCAAGCTGTAAGCTGGGAGGTCATGACAGCCTCAAGAACATCGCTGGCATGTAACACCTTAAGAACAGAGTTGGAGTTCCTGCCAGCTTGCAGGCATCTCAGGAGGTGGAGGCAAGTACTTAAAACCTTCAGCAGTAACAATTTGCTGCAAGAGACACTAGCCCTGGTATTAACTAGCAGAGATAGCAGCACCAGAAAACACCGAGTACAGTCAGAGGGAAGAAAACTGTCTAATTTCAGGAGCGAAACAATTTCTAACAAACCCAGGCATCTTTGTAGCTGACGTTCCTTCAGGATGATAGGGCAGCCATTTTTTGCTAACAATGCTATACATTGGGCAACTTTCTCCAGTGTTTTCCAAGACAAGCTCAGCTCATCCTTCTGCACTTTGTTTTCCAATGCATCAACAGTTTTGCAAGAAGCCAGAATTTCTTCATGCCAAGGAATACTAGTCACAGACAGCTGCTGCAGTGGCAGATCTACTGAATCCCTGGTAGAAGTGGGCAGCACCGTAGCAAACTGATGAATAAGATGAGTCAGAAAAGCACAGTGCAGGACCCTCATTTCTGGAAGAAGAGAGCTGTGGATCAAACCAAGAGATATCTTTGCAATGCTGATGGAAGGTTCCTGGTCTGTGGCAGCTTCCTGAGCTTCAGCCGTCATCAACGTTTGTAGAAGCACATTTGCAATGTACTCTACATCTTTTAAGGAAAGATACGGCAACAGGATGGTCAGGTTGGATATGACGAGGTGCCAGTGTGCTGTGGGATAGCTAAGTTCTGTTATCACGCTGATATCACCATCCCATGGTTCAGATTCTCCTCTGCTCATGGTAGACCTCCCAGACTCCAGGATGAAAGCTGCAGCATGATGCAAGGCCTGTAGGTCAGCTTTGGTCTGCATTAACATCATCTTCATTTTCTGAAGTGTGAGCAGTTCTAAGCAGTACTTACTAGTGGAGGCAAAACTACTTGCAAGTTCCATAACTCTCCTCCAACACTGCTCCTCCACACCAGGCAGAAAAGCTGAAATGCCCCAGTGCCTTGCAGCAGGTTCAGTAACAGCAGTTTCAGCTGTTGGAGACATGTATTTACTGCAGCTAACACCAAACAGAGCGTCTACTTCAACCCAAGTGTAAACAAGGAGGAGAGCAGCATCACTGGCCTTTCTTAGCCAAAGCTCTGACTTTTCTTCCTCTCTCCTAGGAGCTTGCAGCAGCTCCATCAGTGGCTGAATTATTCCCTCCTGTATGTTTGCCATTAAACGCTGAGTGCGAAGCACAACAGGGGAAGGAGTGACATCATCTAGGCTCCTCATGTTGAACAGAAAAGCATGCAGCACTGAGCACACTGACATCAGCTTCAAGGCTATGTCAACTGACCCTTCAACAGCTGGAATGATAAGGGTCTGGCATTTCTCCACAAAGAGACACAGAATGTCCAGGATCTGGTTGGGTGGCAGTTCAAGAAGGCACTCACGAAGCTTTGCTGTCAGCCCAGCAGAGAAGATGGATGGCCTCAGTTCATCAACAGCTGGCCGGCAAATGACTGTCAGCACCTCTTCAAAGAGCCGTGGGAACTGCCTCAGCTTGGAGTAAATCTGGAATATGGTGCTGATGAGAGTCTCCTGTGGCTTCTTTGTACGTGGGTCATAGGCCTCTGCATCAATCCAAGCTGACGACACCAAGTCATCCAGGTCTGGCTCTACTATGAGATGGTTTAATGACATCAGGAGTTTGAGACACCTGAACCAAGCAGGGATGGAAGCTTGGGAGTGTGTCAGCAGCATCTGTGCTAGCTTCCGGTAAAACCCAAACTGCACCTCCTTGTGCCGGATACGGTCACTGGCGACATTATAGATATCATTGCTGAGCACCAAGTTCAGAAGCTGCTCCAAAGCAAGCAGTTCCATGCTCCAGTCCACAGGGAAAAGCGTATCACTCCTCCCCGCCTCTTGCAGGTCAGATAGCCTGAGACAGCCAAAAAGCCTGCTGAGCATGTGGAAGCACACAAGGTGGTTTTCTGCCTTACAATACGAGTCCAGAAAGAGCTTATATAGCAGAGACACCGAACCAGCCACAACCGCTCCGTGGAGGGCAGGTTCACACAAGTCACTGCCCAGCTTGGTCTGCACTGTGTTGACTGGTAGCAAAAGAGTTTTCAAAGATCCTTTCTTCTTCTCCTGGGATTCCTGCTCTGACAGCAGCTCTTCTTTGTAGGATGAGAAAAGCTCAGGCTGAAATAACCCAGCATGCAGCAAAGTCTCTATTTGGCTTCGTATTTCTCTGCTCAGGTGCTGACACACATGGTTATCATCTGCTTGTGTCCAGCTCCTCACAGTCAGCAAGTGCCTCAGGAGCAAACATGGCTGGAGCAAGTGACTTGTCACTCGCCCAAACACACGGTTTGGGTTGGTTTGCTGCCTCTGGATCAGGAGGTACTGAGCAAAGGTAAGCTGGAGGACGCTGAACAACTGGGAGCCCACAGCATCATCAGAAGCCAGCTGCTGACATGCCAGCTTGGACAGCTTGCTGAGGAGATCAACCAAAAGCTCACACTTTGCTGTGTAAATGATGGACAGTGAAGGAGTAGAAAGGATGCCATTGGAGCAGCTCAGCACAGTGCCAATGTTCTGCTGTGTTTTTTCAGAATAGGCCTCTGATAACCTTTTGTTTATGATCTGAAAAAAGAAACAAAAACAAACCCCAAAAACCAGTCAATTTAGCACAAAAAGATAAAGCCCATTATGATGAGCCAACAACACCTGTGAGCTGTGGCTGCAAGCAAGGGGGATGTGCCAACAGCTGCTGCTGGGCCTCTCACATCATAGGTTTCAAACTAGAAGCTCCACTGCCCTTGCATTT
Source organism: Pyrgilauda ruficollis (assembly GCF_017590135.1). Classification (NCBI taxonomy): domain Eukaryota; kingdom Metazoa; phylum Chordata; class Aves; order Passeriformes; family Passeridae; genus Pyrgilauda; species Pyrgilauda ruficollis. The sequence goes on along the minus strand of NW_024508213.1, from coordinate 565,306 downwards.
GTTTGCAGCACAAGATGAGTAAAGAAGCCCCCATGCACGCTACTGGCAACAGCATAAGACTATCCATACTTGATACGAATGGTTCATCCTGCAGAAATGGAGTAGGGGTAAATCTCTTCCCTTCTTGAATGGTCCCCAAAATTACGCTCCCAACAACAACAAACCGATACACAATACACATCCCTGCTCTGATACAGGAAGCATATTTAGTAAGAATGTCCATGACTAAATATCATCTTTATATTTGAAAATGAGACAATTTCTGGTCCTGATATCTGGAATGAGGCTATTCTCTTTTCCCTTTGAGGGATACACATTTCTAGAGAACTGATGTTGCATTTCTCTTCCTTTTCTCAAACTTTATGTGTATTTCCCTGCTGTTTTCTTCTTCAATCCATTTTTCACTCACTCCCTTTTGTAATCTTCAGATAATGTCTGCAACAAACTCAGTAACAGTTCACAAATCTGTGTCTATTTTGTCAAAAACCTTACCTGTCTCCATCCACCTTATTGTGGATGGTTCATCTCCTCAGCTGCAACAGTGATGGACTAAAACAGACCCTTAAATTCTTCCTACTGGACCCTCTACCACCTCTGTCCTTAGTGTTCGGGGTACCCTGTCCTGTACCTCTGACCTGATCTTCATCCAAACAGGTTTTCATAACTAGACCACATTTAAATTTGGCACACTTTCTGCATAACATCTCTGAAGGCCTTATTTCATCCAACCAATTCTCCATACTTCACAGTTCAATTTCTACATGTAAAGACAATCTTTTCTTGCATCCCTTCAATCTGATCAAAACTAAAAGGATCATTTTCCCAGGCATTTTCACTGCCTTTGCAGCCGGTCACTAATTCTGCCATTTTTAACCTTAGTGCTGCACAAATACAAAATGTATTTCAGGACAGAAATAGAGAAACTTTTAGTGCAGGTCCTACAAACTATCAGATTAATACATATTTCATGCAATATCTGACACTTTGAGGAAGAGTCAAGTACTGTAAGAGATACATATTGCTATCCAGAATTTTACCAGATATCCACAGTCATAGTTACCTCTGCAATTGAAAAACTGAGACCAACTGTCTTCCCACTCTTCAAGAGATCCTGTAGTCTTTTACTATGGATAACATTGTCAAGATATGCCCAGAGTTTTTCAACAACTTCATCCTCCAGTTCATGTTTCTTGTTGTAGTTGGAAACCAATGCCTGGCTTACCCAATCGAGTAAAACCTGTTAACAGAAGAGAAAACAAGAAATCTTTAACAACCCCCAAGCAAAAACAGGACAAAAGCAGTACCTCCTCAGAGTTACAGCATTTGTGCCTTGGGAACTGTGCTACATCCAAGCAGAACAGCTTCTGAGTGAGCAGAGAAGTCTGCTCCCAAAGGTTTCAATTCCTAAGAGCTTACGCTATATACCAAACGTTGGACCTTGCGTGTACCAAACGTGCTTGCATGTACCATCCCAAAACAGCTTTCAGGAGTAACATCTTTACTCTGACAACATTCTAACAGTTGATACTGGTTGCAAATGCAGTCTTTTAAACCAGCGCTCAGAGAATCAGCTGGTTTTCACTTTCTAACAGGTGCTATTCCACTCACATTCCTTCTCTTCATATGTTTAAATTCACTACCTAAAAATTCAGGCCTAGGAATTTAGATGGATGCCAACTGGAAAAGATTGAAATCTACTAATTACTGTTTCAAAACTGAAGTTGTGGTGTACGGCTAAGTTTAATATTTTAAGTAACAGAAATAACAAGAACCCGAAACACAGCTTTTAGATGTGCAAACCCTAGGCCTGAAAGTACTACCAGGAACAGGACGAGAGGAATAGGATGAGACGCCCCTAACTGAGGGAAACACTGCACAGACCTTCAGGAAACAGGATCAAAACAAAAGACTTAGGAGACAGTGTGGGTTCCATGAAGAGAAAACCAAATCACCTTCCAAGCAGCAGCCCATGAATGCACTGTGTGCTCTTTGCTCATGCACAGCAAGTTCTGAGCACCAGAGAACACACATACAGCCTCAGTCAGTCCTCCCATCCTCAAGTTCTTGTTTTTAACCATGCCCAAAAGCATCTGACTTCAGAGCATCCTGTACTGGACATAATACCAATGGCAATGACAGCTCTAAAGACAATGATTTCTTGTCTCTCTGGGAGACGAAACACAGGCACTATCCTCTCTACAAGAAGTTTCTTCCATCCTGCACGAATGCAGGGCTTTTTGCTGAAGCTACCTGCATGCTGTTATACCTATGTTGCTACAAAAACATTTCATGTAACGACAAAGAAACCAAGAGCTGATCACAATCCTAAATCAGTGCTGTATTTACAGTGCTATCAGCTAGCTAGAAGCTAGATCTGGATTTTAAGAACTGATTCATCCACAGCAGCAATCCGCCATCGGTATTTTCTTCTTTCATCACTGTTCACCACTAAAAAGTACTCACTTGCTCCTTATTAGGCAGGACGCACTGGTGAGAAATCCACGCGAACCGGGCTAGTTTGAGTTTGTCCTCCCAAGAAGTCTTGGCGCTTTTCAGCTTCAGGTAAATCCCGGAGTAGATCGCTGCCATGGGGGCGGCACGTGGGAACAGCGAAGAGGCAGACACGCGTCTGGAAGAAACGCCAAGCAAGAGGAAGGCGGTCGGACGGGCAGCGGCCCCGCACCCGGCACCACGTGGCACCGCTCGGGGCCCAAGCGCCCGCCCGCCCGCCCGCCGCCCACGGCCCCGCTCCCCAGCGCCCACCTCTCCCTTCCCAGCCCCAGTCCCACTCGCCTTCCCCTCCGCTGGCAGGGCCGTCGCTGCCCGCTCCCCGCACCCGGTACGGCCGGGCCCTGCCCGTCGGCCGCTGTCCCCGCCAAGCCGCGCCAGTCGAGCGCTGAGCCCGGGAGGCGGCGCGCTGGGGCGAGCCCGCTCCCATTGGCGGCCAGAGGGCGCTTGCGCGGCCCCGGCCCCGGCCCCGGCCCCGCTCCCGCCCGCCCCGGCGCGCGCTGGGGCGAGCCCGCTCCCATTGGCGGCCAGAGGGCGCTTGCGCGGCCCCGGCCCCGCCATGGAGCGGCCGCCGTCGCCGCCCGCCGGGTCCCGGGCAGCACCGGCCGCACCACCGGTACCGGCCCGCAGGGGAGGCGGCAGCGGCGGCGCGCCCGCCGGCAGCGCCCGGCTCCGCTGGGTGCAGTGACAGCGCCCCCCGGCCGCGCCGGCCCCCGCCTGCCTCCCGTCGCCTCCCGCCGCCTGCGATGCTCAGTGAGTGGGGACCGGCCCGGGCCCGGGGCCCGCGCGGGGGGCGGGGCTGGTGGCGGGAGCAGCGCCCGGGCGTCCCGCGGGCCGCCTCGTGGCGGAGGCCCGCAGGCCCGGCGCGGCGGCGGCTCCCGGCAGGCCGGCGGGGACACCTCGGGCACGGGCGCGGCCTGGGGCAGCCCCGGCTGCGGACGGGGCCGGGCGCGTGCCGTGCGCCCGGAGGTCGCGGGGGGGCCTCTGGTCGTGATATCCTTCTTTCCCTTGGAAAGTGCGTGGGTTTAATGAGCGTCTTCTTATCGCGCCATCTCTCTTCCCTTTTCTTTTTTTTCCTCTTTTTTCTTTTTTTCTTCTTTTTTTTTTTTTTTTTTTTTTTTTTTTAGAAGAGAGGGGTTTATTTTCAGTATTGACAGGAGAAGGCTTTACCTTTGGCGTCCCTTCAGGGAGCGCCCTTCGGCCCGCGGAGCAGCCCCAGGACGGGCGCGGGGCCCCGCAGGGCTCCCGGCCCGGTGTCCCCCGGCAGGGCCCACAAGCGAGCCGTGCCTGGTCCCGCGGCTCCGCTCGGCCCAGGAAGGGTCCGGGGTGGCGGGGCTGAAGCCGAGGTGGTGTGAAGTGGGTTGGAGGAAAGCGTGTCCCGCAGGTCCCACCGAGGACATCGGTGAAGCGCTGCTTGGCACCGACTTGGGGCCGCGGGGGGGTCGGGGGGAAACAATGTGGAATTGGCAAAGCGTCATTCGTGGATGGTGAGCCAGATCTCGGTCCAAATGCAAATGGATTCATGCTCTCTTAAAATCACAGCTGTTCCCTCTCTGCCTCTTCACATGAATGCCACTGCTCAGGCAAAAGCCTTCTCCGTAGTTCCTGATAGCCTGTTTTCCTATTTTGCACCACCACCATGCTCTCCAAGTCAACTTGTCATGTTTACTTGCCTGTTTTTGTGAATTGCAGCTGCTGCATGTGCAACATCCCTTGGCTCTTAGTTCATGGTTATCTCCATATCAGTTTATCCTTATCTCATTTATTCTGAAATTTTGTAAATTTCAGATTATCCTAATGTCACAAAATTTAAAATTGAGGCCTATTATTGTTGGTAGGCCCCATATTTTACCTATGGTGATAAAGGATAAAAGATTTTTTTTTTGCTGTCCACAACTGAGGCCTGAGACAGAGTTCTTATTAGAGAACATTCAAAAGATGCTTTTGTTTTATGCTTTTATTAATTTGGGGGTTGGGTGTTTTTTAACTTAGCTATCTGATGCTCACAGGTCTTTCCTTAGTCTGTTGGAAGAAAGAGACTGCTGTGCCAGTGTCAGGACAGGAATACAGACTCTTTAAAAGGAGTGTTTCCAGTGCTAGTTTTTAAGTTCTTTTTAGTGTGTCTGTACTGGGATTATTTCAAGGCTGTGGAATCTGCCTAAACCTGTACCTGAAATGTAGCATAGGCGGGAAAATAATTTCCTTGTTCCAATGCTTAGTTCACAACTAATTTCCAGCTTTTCCAAGAAGGAGGAATTTGCAATGTGTTTTGTGTTATTAGCCTCTACTCTGGTGGGGGTTTTTTCAGTGGTTTTGGTTCCTCAAAAAAAAAAAATTACCTTAACCTTTTTCCAGTGCTCCAGTTTGGAACACTGCAGAAAATGCTGTATTGTAGCTCTGCATTCTCACAATGCGATCTTACCTCTCTCTTTCCTTATCTATTTTGCTTATCAGTAAAATTAGTTAGAGGGATTAGTATTTATTATTCTCTTTGGCTGTTCAAGGAGAATGAGACAGCTGGAACTTCTGAACAATTGTTTCAAGCTTCATGCATTTTGTGAACAGGGAACTCTATATGCTTTCAGTTTGTTACATATTTTGGAGATTATCCTCAGTTATGAGAGCTAGAATCTTAAAATTGATTGGAAGTTAAAAACAGCAGGCTTGTCCTTTTATGCCTTTAAATTCTGCATCGTTGACCTGTTGTGAATTGGTGTAGCTTGAACCAGGCTGACAGCATTTTGGGAGGCCATTCTTATGTTTATTTTATGATACACTCTAATTTTGATTAAAAGCTCAATAAAGAATATTTGTAGGAGCGTTGGTTTTGCTCTTGCACTTTTCATGAATACTTTTCCTGCCTCGGTGACATTGTTCTTTGTAATGCTGAGTGTGAAGTATAAAGGCAAAGTGGAGGAAGAAGCAAAGAGCTGAATTAGAGTATAGGTGACGCTGTGTCTGATGCCAATGGGTGTTTCTTGACGAAGATGCATTTCTTTAAGGTAGCTCCCTTTGTGTCACCTGGGAGTAGGGAAAAAAAATCTTGTAATACTGCTGGTAACATCCCCTACTGTGACTGCACGGGGAAGTACCTAGGGAGCAAGAAACTGTTCAGATTGCATAAATGCCTCAGTTTATTGCATAAATGCCTCGGCGTGGACCTGGGCAAATCACTTGCACATGAGTCCATGCTGCTGGCTGAAATGCAGAGTGCTAACAGTACATTGTGAAGCTTAGTTAAGGGTATTTTTTACGAGGGTGCTGAGTTGCTGGTCCATCCTTGGGTCCACTGTACTTGGTGGTCTTGATAAGAGTTCTGTCTTTCCTACAGTTTTGTGCAGCAGAAGTGTTACACTTGAGACATTGTCTCAGATATAACTTCTTTAATTGCAGGAAAGATGAAAAGGAAGTTTGCTTTTGGAGTGGAAGAAGGTGTTGAAAACTTTTTATTTTAATGGGTCTATCTGAAAATTCTTTGGAAACTCCCACCTGTTGATGTCCCTTCCCCACCCTCAACAAGTACTTAACCTGTGGGAACAAATGGGAATCTTTTTAAGGTTTTCACCCAAGCATGTGGGTTTGCAATTGCATATATCTGTTGAAAGTGAACTATTGCTGAAACCTTGCATCCTCATCCACTTGTACATAACTTCACAGAAGGGTTATTTTTCTAATAAGTGGAATAAGCACTAAAGTGTGCATGGATATTAGAAAAAATTCATTTGTATTTTTAAAGCTGAAATACCAAATATTTTTTGTAGAAATAATGGTTCTTACAAAAGGAGGAAGACCATCCTTGTCACTCTCAGAGAAGTTGAGTTTCGTCAGATTCACCTGCTCAAACCAGGAAGCACTAGCACTCAGGAAACATTCATGTCCTTGGTAGTGGGGCTGTAAGATGTTGAACTATCTCCAGGCAGGCTTTACCTGGTGTTGTGATAGGAAAAAAACCCTTGTGGCTTAGTTCTGCTTTATTTAAAGCTTTTTAGCTTATCTAACTTCTGTGTAAAGTCAATGGCTATTGTGAAGGATTGGTGCAGTCAGCGACTACCCAAATAGCAAGGGAGTATGATGTACCATACATAAAGGTACTAAGGTTCCTTTCTTACAAGCCAGGGGCTAAAAGGTAGCATTGGACTCATCTTGATTTTGAGGTACTTCCAAGTGGTGTTTGTGAGGATGGGTTCCTAAATGTGTATTTAAAAAAAAAACTTTCAAAATATTCTTTTTTGTTTCAAACTTTTGTAAGAGGGAAGCCTGGATAGGTCAAGGCAAGTGATAAAGAAGGCTCTGCTTTTAATTTCCCTCTTTTTTTTTCCTGGGGACCTATCTGAGTGAAGTGCCAGAAGTCTGGCTCTAACCTTTAAGTTCAGCTTTTGCTTCTTGGACTCCCCAAATAGATTTACTATATAAAGCATTGTTTCCAAAATTTCCATCTTTGTATGTTAATTTCTCATTCCACTGAATCTTCTGGAGTTTTTTTTGTTGGTTGGTTAAGCAGAGGAACCAGAAAATGAAGAGTACGTAAACTGCTGCTGTCAAAACTCAAGGAGGAGAGATACTCCCTTTTTATGAGCTGTTTTTAACAAAAATTCTTCAGTTCACCATTGCAGTTGTAGTAAAGAATACTCAAAACTATTTTTGATTCCTCTGTGAAATTAGTAGAATTAGGCACCAAAATATCTTCAGGGATCTACAAAATGTCTGAGCCAAAAGTACTGAGAGGCAAATCCCTGGAGGTTCTCTTTCATATCTCAGCAATGAAGATACGGAGATATTTGTTTTCTATCAGTATTAATGCAGCTGCAGTCTAAGTTGATCTCAGCCTACCCTGTAAGAGTCTCATCACCTCTTTCTTTCCTTCTGAGGTCATGAAACGCGTACGCACAGAACAGATTCAGATGGCAGTGTCCTGCTACCTCAAGCGTCGTCAGTATGTGGACTCAGAAGGTCCCCTAAAACAAGGGCTGAGGCTGTGTCAGACTGCTGAAGAGATGGCAGCTAATCTCACAGGTAATCCTATCGTATTTTCCATGACTACTTCTTGGCAGAGTTGTGAGCACGTGTGCTGGCAGCTATATGAATTTGTCTGCACATGTGGACATTTCTTCTTTTAAAATTAAGAAATTTCTCACTGTTAAGTTGGCATGAATTATGAACTTTTGAAGAATAAAAATGTGGGTGGAAGTGTAACAAGGTGACGTTCATAGTCAGTGAAACATCAGGCTGAAATACCATGTGAGGGTAGTGGAAAATACATATGTTTTATCCCAAATAACGTGAAGTGGTGAATAGTGGTGCTTTGGAATGGAAGATGAGAAAGGAAGTAGAAGCAGGAAATTCTGTTGTACCTTTGTACTCCAGCAGAGCTGATCATGTGAAATTAAAGTGATAAGGCTGTGTCTTTTTCTGGCATAGTCAGCTTTGTAGTTATGAGAAGTCTGTTCTTGTCATTTGGGGAAAAAGCCCAAAACCTTCAGTGGATGAGAAAAGGCCTGGAGGGAGATAAACTTTCTTCTCTTTCTTGAAAACTTCTGAATCCTGCCACACTGCTTGCTTTCCACATTTTGTCTGTGATAGTTGTCACTGTAAATATTTATTTTTTTTTCAACAAACTCTGCAGCTGCTTGAGCACATAGAAGTATTGGAAGGATGAAAGCTATGTGGACGTTATAGAGATTAAATATACTTGCAAAAGTAGTAGAAAATACTGGGCTGATATTTTGGGTAAAAAAGCAAGGAGAAATTTTTTTCTCTCAATGAAACAGCTTAGATTATGACAATATCTCAGACAAAGGAGAGTGGTGGAGTTACTTGTAATATGACTTAATTTGATAAAATATTAGTAGCTATTTAACCGTGTTTGTGGTTAGATAAGGCTGGATGCAGGAAAGGTCGGTGTCAAAACATGCTCAGAATGTGATACCAGCCATATGAGGAGGACACAGAAGTGTCTGAAATAGTAGAGATGAACTGGATTACAAGCCCTTGCATGAGCACGTGGCCTCATTTAAAAAAAAAAAAAAAAAAAAAAAAAAACACCAATAAAGAGCGTGAATGACTGTGTGTTTATGTTTTGTCTTTTTTACTGAAAAAAGAAAGTCCACGAAACATTATTACTAAATTTCATGTTAGTCTGTGTCCTCTTGCCCATGCATGTTTTTTGTGGATGGTCATTGAGAATTTAGTCATCAGTTTTCATTAGAACTGAAAATGGGCTGCTCTTTTGTGTTCAGCTGCTTACTACTTCTTGTCAAATGTGCTTGCAGTGAGCTGTTAGTGAGCATGCTGCAGTTCCATCAGTGACTGTTAGAAAAGTAAACCCAAGCTTGTTACTTAATCTGACAACAGATGCTGAAAATACTTTCTGCTGCAGTCATCTTAGTTTTGCAAACTGAGTAAAAACTGAGCAGATTGCAAAGCCTGCAGTGCTTTATTTTGGGGAAGTGATCAAATGTGTTTTTCTGAAGATGTTTTTGCTTTTTCCTTAGCAAAGCTCACCTTGTTTTTTATGTTCAGCTCTGTTGTTTGACTTTTAAATTAACTAGCCTGTGGGAGACTTGGAGGGGACCTTGGAAGATGATCTGGTGCAACCTTTTCTGTGGGAGAAGGAGCCCTGATGAGATTCTCTAGAATTCTGTCTGATTATATCTGCAGTAAATGCAGCACAGAGCTTCCTTGTGATTATCCCATATTTCTCTAGAAAGCAAGAACAATGTCTGAGGACAGAGTGAGTGACCAAGGAACAAGTTCCTCTAATACTGCCCATAGCACTGTTAGCACATATGAGTGAGTATCTGAAATAATGTACATCATCATACTCACCTAAAATAGGAATTAGTTGCTGTTACACAACATTTACAGTAGTCCCACATTTGTTAGCTGGCAGCAATTCTGCTGGTAGCCGACACACGAGACCAGGAGGGTACTGTCCATATCCCTGAGTTAGGAGTGAGTTCCTTTGAATTTCCTATCAGGTTGCGTAGCTGGCCACACTTACTAGATGTGGAGGAGCAGATATTTCCAGTTGATGTTCTTATGACCACTGGGGAAGGTGGAAAAGAAACTGTGGTAGGTTTATTAATATACAAGAAAGATACAGCCAGGGTTTTATTTCTACCAGGTGGAAAATGCATGGAATTTTACTCGTTTTGGAATCAGTTGACTTCTTGATCCTTTTTGCAGTTCTCATTGGTTTAAAGTTTTGGGAAGACAGAGAATTAGAATTTGTTAGAACTGTCTGGTATGTAGGGTTCATTTACCATTTGCTGGATGGGAGTGAGCTCTAGCATTATTACTGAAAGAATAGGCCATAATGGTTGCCCAGTCGGACTGTTTCAAGACAGACAGACAAAGATGATACTCCACTTTCTGAAGCATGAAGTACACCTTAATTTTGGAATTAGGTTGCTTATGCAAAGAAAGTTGTGGCCTGGAGAAAATATCTCATAAATCTAGGCCAGTGAGTTGTGCTTGCATGGCATGAACAAGGTGTCAGGCCATTCCCATTCCTGCAGAAATGAGGCCACCAGATCTCTGTGAAGAGTTGACTGTTACATGTAATCCTGTGATAGCATAAGAGACAGGCCCTCATATTTCTGTATTTCTTGGCTTTTACAAAGAGTTGTGTGGGTGACATTGGAAACTGTCACTAAGTATTCTGGAGTTACTGTGTGTGCATACATGCAGTTTACTTGCTCATGCTGGGTATTGATTATATTCAATTTTACATCCAAATAGCAGAGCTTTTTACTTTAGGCATTGAGTAGTACCAGTATGTGAATTTGGAGAATTCTTACCATCTTTGAGTTTCTGAAGCAGCCAGGCTGTAGAAAGCTCAGTGTAGCTGTGTCTTTCAGCAAGTTATATTTGTTTATATCTGAACTGATTTAAGAGATGATATCATATTGGTGCTGGAATCTGGTTTTGTTTTGGTTTGGTTTTTTTCCCCAAGGGAGGATGAGCTCAGCCCATTTCTCTGTTTCAAGAGCTGAATTCAGCTGGCCAAACATACCTCCTGTATTTACATGAGCTGAAGGAAGGTAAACCTGTGTTTTACCAGAGAGAAAGAGAGAGAGGAGTGGGGGAAGAATAGCGACAGTCTGCCTGTGTACCGTGTGCTGATCTCTTTCTAATTAGAGGCATTGAGATGAGCTGGAGGCTGGCGTGTGAACATTTGATAATGTTGTTTATAGACTTCCAGGGCTGTCAGACTTGTGCCTCTGTGCATGAGCCGAATGCTGGAACAAAAGGCCCCCCAATCAATCAGGAGTAGAAAAGCAGAGGATGGAAAGTGGTGCAGGGCAAGGAAGACCAAAATAAATTGAAGTGAAAGTAATAAAAATAGGGGGTTTGGAGAGGACGAGAGTTATGATTTGAAGAAAAAAAAAAAAAAGGGAAAGGAAAATACTGAAACTCCTTGCCCTCTTGTGCTCTGTTTAGAACAGCAGAACTTGGGTTTCTAATCACTGGCATTTGCATGTGCTTGGGGTTTCTTGATGCATGTCTGTAAACTTGCACAAAGTCCCCTGTGGATTTCAGGTCATTAGCAGAACAGCAAAGGTTTGGTGCCAGAGAAGGAGAAGCCAATTCCCCTTCTAAACAGTTCAGAACCACTTTTTTCCAGAATCTGGTTCTGAAAAATGGTTTAACACAGTCTGAGGAGACTGTAACAGCTGGGTTTGTGGTCAGTTGTCAGCTACCCCTTAACCTAAAATCCTCAGGGAGGAGGGCACTTTTTGGTTAAAAATTACAAAGTGTTTGCTTAGAGATTCAGTGTTTTCACTACCACCTCTGTAAGACTTAATAAATTATAATGATTATAATTCGTTGTAAATTATAATGACTGGGATAAGAAATTTGAGAATCTGGAATAGTATCACTTTCATGATGGTTGGTGGGACTCACTGAGAAAGAAACTATACTTTGGAGAAAGTTGTATGTTGCTTTCCTCATCTTTCTGAGTGTAAAGTTGTAAAACTTCTAAGAGGTCTGTGATGGTTGTTACACTGAATTTCTTAGGAATTTCAGGTTGTATTTGAAAACTTGAAAGTGTGTTCTGGGTGGAGCAGGTGAGTTGGTGAGATTTTTAGGGTGGATTTTAGCTTTTGGTGTATTTTCTCCTTCATGGTCTGTCTAGGTGGTAATGCCATGTTTAGTTGCTTTGGACTATGTCATACCTGAATGGTTTGAAAGATGAAATGACATCTTGGATTTTATGAGAAGCTTTGTTTTCAGACACACATGTAAAAATCCTTAAACCCTTATGTAAGTTTTGCTTTTTTTATTTCACAGTCCAATCTGAGTCTGGTTGTGCCAACGTTGTGTCTGCAGCTCCCTGCCTGGCAGAGCCACAGCAATATGAAGTACAGTTTGGACGATTACGCAATTTTCTGACAGGTAAATCAGGAAACATGGAAGAAAACTGACTTTTTTTGTCATTTCAATGAGTAAAGGGCAATATAGTAAAATTCGAAATCATGTCTCTAACAATGTTTTGATTTCTAGTTTTGAGATTTCAGTTAAAATAGAAATACTTAATTTTTCTTTTTTTGGCTGTTTTCTGTGTGCTGAATAGCTTTGAGTTTTGTAGATGGATGGCTCTTTGCCCTTTCTTGTTCAAGCATTTGCCCTTTCTAGGTCTTCTAAACAACACCATATTTACATAGAACAAGAAAGAAAATCAGTGCTTTATGTGAAAGGCAAGTAACTGAGAAAAGACTGTAGTTCTCTGTTGTATTCTAGTTTAAGGTTTTTAATTTTCTCCATAATTGGCTTGTTTTTATAATGGTCTGGATTTCTAAGGGAGAATCTGTTCTTGTAAATGTAGCTGTACTGGCTTTGAGACTGGAGCAACACAGCAGAGTAAAAAAATTCTTACTTTGTAATGATGCAGAACACAAATAATGATTTGATTTTTTTATAATTATTCTATAATTTTTTTTAGCAAGTACTCTTGGGAATGTCCTTATTTCTTCTATAAGTCCCCAACATGGGAAGAAGAAAGCAGTCAGAATTTTTAAAGAATAGTACCAAGGAAAGTGAAGTTGTCACACACAACATTTGTCCAGTGTAGGGATGTGATCCCAGTGTGCATAACATCAGGATTATTATTTCTGATAGTTTTGGAAGGGAAGGGAGCAGGAAGGCAAAGGCAGAAAATAGGAAATTCTTGGAGTCTTGTCATCTATAGCAGTTCGATACTTTTGCACTTTAGTATTTTAAGTAAATCCTTATGGTTTAATAGATTTTTAGAAGTATGATAGCTCTGTTCAATGCCTGGTGAAGTGCTTGCTTAATGCTTGATGAAGGGCTAGGTTTTGGTATTCAGGTTGACTGCTTTCATGGTTTTTGTCCCTCTCGCTCTAGTTTGATATCTTACACACGTGAACTACCTCTTGTTTGTTCAAGGGAGTAGCTTGCCAGCCAGCCACAAGGCACAGCAGGACACTTCCCATTTCTGTGATGCCTGCCCTACTGAGGAGTAGGAGTAGGCAGGGGATTAGTGACATGGAGTAACTTAACTAACTAGCCTTAAGTTCAACCACCTGTTCAAAGCAGGGAAAGATGGGTGTTTGATCAGGTTGCTCAGAGCCTTTTCCAGTCAGGTTTAGAAATTCAAACACTCAGGAGATTGCTGTGCATCTCTGGGGCCCTGCTGCAATTTAGTGAGAATTTCCTTTGCAGCAGCTTGCCTGTTGTCCTTCCACTGAGCACCTCTGAGAAGAGGCTGGCTCCTTTTCCTGTATAATGTCCCACTGGGTACTGAAGGCAGTCAGTTGAATACCCCCTTATTCTTCAGGATAGACAGACCCAGCTCTTGTAACCTCTTCATGTGTTCCTAAGGAACATTTTCTTTGTTCCTGTTTCTGCCAATTTCCCATCTCTTTCCTTTTTCCCCTACTGCAAAGCAAGGTCCTTCCCCTTGTTTCATTTTTGGACTAGTGCACCTGGAGAAAAAAAGAGACCTGCTGACTGCTTAGAATTTTTACTACATGCCACTGTTTTCACTGGCTTTGACCCAGTTTCCATGGGACAGGAAGGAGAGTGATGCTCAAGTATGCAAATATGTATGCATACACTGCACACCATGCATACTCTGTAGGTACTCCTGTAGAAAAGAGAGGCACAGCATGGACTAGAGCAAGTCTGGAAGAGTGCTCAACACAAAGGAAAAATAACTTAATGGAAAGGGAGAAAAGAGAACATGCATTGGTGAGTGGCAGGAGGGAAGAGCATATTGAAAAGCAGCAATGCTTTTTGTATTTTGAAGATCAGCAAATGTTTGAGGATATTTGTTTTCCAGTAATTTGGACCATTTGTTCGTGCAGTAGTAACTGATTGTGTCCCTGTTTGTTGCCATGGTGTTCGGCAGGGCTCCACTCCTCACAGCTCCCTGCAGTTGGCAAACAGCCCCAGAGAAGCTGGGGAAGGAGGGGTGGAGCTGTTGCGCAGATCAGCCTCTGAAAGGTACAGCACAGCCTAATTGGGGTTTGTTACACTGTGTACTAGGAATTACTGCTGGGATTTGCCTTGGCAGAGAGAGAAAAGCATGTACATGAGCAGGCACAGAAATAAAACAAGAGCACAGCATATTGCAGTACATTTTGGAAACTGTAGCTTCTTTCCCCTGAAGACAAATCAGTTCTATCCAAAGCACCATACTCATATTTTACTGAAGTTGAGAGGGAAAAAAGCTCAGGCCGGACAAGCTAGGTAAATAATTTTGGCTTAAACTCTTAAAATACTCTTTTAAATATAATTAATACATTTTAAAGTTCATTTATCACAATAAACAAAGAGTACAAAGAGCATACTTTTTCTTTTGAAATAAATGGGAAAATTCAACTATCATGTATTTTATGAGGTGGTGTATTATTAGTTGTCCCACACCTGAAAAGGGTTTTGAAATATCTGCATTTTGTTCTGACAAGGTATCTCACTGATGTGGCAATCTCTATTGTACCTCCTTTAGGTGACAGAAAAAGTTTGCTTAGAGACATTTGTTGGCACATCTTTTTGCTTGCTTTCTGATGTCACTGTCAAGGCTTTCTCAGTAGTCACCCTTGCTCTATTTTATTCCCAGTAGGAAGTGGTTTGAGAAGTCATTCGAAGTTTGTTGTTGTTTTTTGAATATAGATTCAGATTCTCAGCACAGCCATGAAGTGATGCCTCTTCTGTATCCCCTCTTTGTCTACCTCCATCTGAACATGGTCCAGAATGGCCTAAAAAGCACAGTGGACAGTTTTTACAGCCGCTTCCATGGCATGTTCTTGCAGAATGCCAGCCAGAAGGATATCATTGAACAGTTGCAGACTACCATGACTATTCAAGATATCCTGTCCAACTTGAAGCTCCGGGCTTTTCTGGACAACAAATACGTCATCCGCCTTCAAGAGGACAGCTACAACTACCTTCTTCGCTACCTCCAAAGTGACAACAACAACGCCCTGTGCAAAGTCCTGACCTTGCACATTCACCTGGATGTGCAGCCTGCCAAGAGGACTGACTACCAGCTCTATGCCGGTGGGAGCTCCTCACGCAACGAGAGCAACGGCCTGGAACCTAGTGACATGCCAGCTTCCATTCTGCAGAATGAGGCAGCGCTGGATTTACTGCAGGACAGCATTAAACGTGTCAAGGACGGGCCCCCTTCCTTAACCACCATCTGTTTCTATGCCTTCTATAACACAGAGCAGTTGCTGAACACTGCAGAGATTTCACCAAATAGCAAGCTGCTCGCTGCTGGGTTTGATAATTCATGTGTGAAGCTGTGGAGCCTGCGCTCCAGGAAGTTGAAATCTGAGCCCCACCTTGTTGATGTGTCCCGCATCCGTTTGGCTTGTGACATCCTGGATGAGGAGGTTTGGATACCCTTTTTTCCCCCCACTTCTTCCCCTTCTACTGACCTGCTTTGAACATGGGTTGAGTTGTAGTCATGTCTTAGGGAACTCTGAGGCTGTTGCACAACCTGTCTGCCTTGATGCACAGATTTTATAACCTACTGTCATCCTTGTTCTTCCCTGCAGTGGTTGTAAATGCTAAACTGAGGTGCAATCAGTCTGTGCTTAGGTCACAGTTTGTTAGTCCTAGGTGCTGGTCCCCCTCCTCCAGCTGTCCTTGAACAGATGACAGTAGACAGGCAACCCAGAATGGACAGGTGACTAGAGACAGGTGACTGTCTTCCCTGAGGAGCGTGGAGCCTTCATTGGGATGAGAAGTAGCTCAGAACAACCAGGCAGAAGGGTGGTAAGAAGGGCAGACGCACAGGAAGAGGAAAATAGAGACAAAGTAAGCAAAGAGAAAGAGCTGAAAAAGTATGATCAGATGCCTATGTGCAAAACTGTATTTCAGATATTAGCTTAATTTACCAGAGGTCGAGAGTTATAGAAAAATTATACAAAATGTCCATGTTAAGGAATCTGAAGTGTAGAAACTTCAGAGGCTTCCTACTCCAGAGTGCTGGAGACAAGGACAGGGATGTATGTACCTTTACTTCACATGCAATGCTAGGTGGCATCTTCTACTTGACTTTTTTTTTTTCCCTTTTCCTAGTCACACCTTTCCTCCCCTTTCCACACATCTACCCAAGTAGCAACTTATATCTGGTTAGAGATCAAATTTTTGACTCTTCTGTTGTTTAGTGACTCTTCTCCTAAAAAAAAAAAAAAAACGAACTCATTTGTTCTTAGGTTGAGTGTTTAGCAGGAGAGACATCCTTTTTTTCCACTGTTTTTTCTTCTGAAAAATACTTAATGGCAAGGTTCTGTTTATTTTGGAAGAGTGCCAAGATCTTGGTGTATTTAGGGATCTGTGATTAGGGATTGCTTTGTTAAACAGCTTGAGAAAAGAGGCATGCATCAAGGTGAGACAGCACAACAGCGTGTTCATTGCTTCCCAGGTTAACCCTTTTTGCAGAGTGAGCAGGTAAGTGGGTCAGACTAGCCCAAAATAGAGCTATAGACTTGTTTTCATTATAAACTGCAAGAGTTCATAGGGCATGTGACTGTGTATTAGCCATCATGGAAGCCAAATGTCAGCAACCTGCAACAGAGGAGAATTTGTCTGGTAAATCAGCAGGTCACCTTCTTTGGCTCTGGACTGTGGAAAAGTGAGGTATTGCCAGGTTATCAGGAATGTGTATATTAGCTTTTTTTGGCATGCAGGCGTAGGCTTGTGTATTGTACATGTATTAGGATACAGCCATGGAATCCTGAATGCAAATGGCTTTTGGTGGCTATTGGATGTTTTGTGCACAGGTCTAAAGCCAAAAACTGGTCAAAGACCAGCACAGATCAAAGTCATTGTTGCCCTGAATAATTTCCATCACTGACAAAACAAATAGTGACCTGAGCAGGACTTTAGAGTTGAGGGAGGATAACAATACCAGCCTCACCACAAATTTGGTTACCAAATGCAAATGAAAATCTCTTGACCACAAGGAAACAAATAGAGTTATCTGGGAGCCCTAAGTGGAAATACACAGGCACCCACGGCATTGCAGGTGGGAACAGGCCAGCAATTGCTTTGATGCCATGGGAGAGGGAACCAAAGACCAAAGCAGACTACCTTGACTGGGCTGCAGCTCAGTATGAGCAGGGGCTGTATTTCTGATTGTCACTGCAGTCTGATCAGTAGCAATTCACAGGGATAAAGCTGATACAGACTTTGACAAAGAACAAAAATTCTGAATGTGCTTTGACATTATTTCTGTGAGTTCTATAGAATAGCTTGTGAGGATGTTAAAATTTGGTTTGGTTGATTTCTGTATTGTATAATTAGCTTTGGATAATGTGTTTAAATAGTAATGCATTAAATAAGTAGTCTTCAGCCTGTTTTTTTATTTTCTGCAAGGAAGCACATCCTTCATTTTATGCAGTCATAAAGGTCTAAAATCGTGCTAGTTTCAGTGGATGTTGTACAGGGTGGCACTAAAGCTACTCTATTGCGTTTATTAATTCTTTGTGTGAAGGGGGGTGTGTGTGTGTGTATCTATATATATGCAAACAAGGTTGAGACTTAGCAAATGTATTAAAACAACAGCTTTTTCCTAGTCCATGTGAAGCCTTTGTGTCACTAAGGTCAAAATCACCTTCTAGGTGTAGTTTTACTAAATTTTGCTCAGTGTGTTGCTGCAGTGTGCTTCACTAGTATAGTCTTGCTTCTTGCAAATAAGAGAGGCTTATTATTTTGGGATACAGTAATTCTATTTTCTTTATAGTAGCATCTCACAAATGCCACTTTATAGTCTCTCTTACTTTGGGTCCAGAATAAAAATGGAGTTTTGTAGCTGTACAAATGGAAATATTGTTTGTCTCTGCAATTTTACCATGCTCATTGCTGGTACTCCATAAATCAACATTGGAAAATACTGCTCTGTTCCAAGCCACAATAGTGCCAGCCTTTAAATCCTGTGAAGACTAAGACTTGACCCCATTTAGCTCTGCTTCTAAGGTTCTGCTTTTAAGTGGCAGTGGTCCTTCAAGTGATAATGAGTGGGGATGATGCTGACACCTTGCTTGATGGCAGATGGGAGGGAATTCTGGAAGGAGCAGTAAAAAATGTCCTGTAAAGTGTGTCATCTTTCTTCATCGTTCCCTGCTAGGGTATCTTGTGCTATCGGCAGATATGAGGTCTTCCCTTTTGACATATTAAGAGCACTGCAGGATGAGAGAGGTTATGAGACCCAGGAAAACTTATTACTGGTTAGAAAAAAAAAAAGGGGGGGAGGAATGTGAGCTTATGGTTTGTTTGTCTTTGAGGCTATCATTGTTGCTTTTTGAGGCTTGGTGGCTGCACTTGCAGCTGCCTTGCTAATCTGGTCAGCAGACTAACTTGGATGGGGAGGAAACTGAAAAATGTGGTGACTCAGAAGCATTATAGATGTACTGTTTTCAGTGAGCTGTGACAGGAGTGTGCAGTTGTGCTAAGTGTCAAACAGAAAGATAAGATTTGCTACCTGTGACCATATAGGAGTATGGGTTTCAACGCTGCAGAAGGTGTTGTCAAATCTCCTGGTACTGTAATACAAGGCGGGAAGAGGAGGTGCTTGCAGACAGCCCATGTAGCCTTGTATTTGAATGCACAAAATTAAGTACCTGGACTTGCAAAATTTGCAGAAACTGCAGTACAATACAGGCAGCTTGAATGGGCTTCCACTGGTAACTTGTCAGGAATCTTATGGTCATAATTAAATAGTATAAAATGCTGCAGGTATCAGCCATTCTCCTTTAATGTGGCAACACAGCCTAGAGATGCCGTAGATTCCAGTAAGCCATTCTCTATCTGAGGTAGAAAAGCAATTTGAATAAGAATGGTGCTTTGCATGCCAGAGCCTGCAGTTTCTCTCTGCCTCACCTCCGTAGCAGAGAGGAAGTTGGCTTCCAGCTGCATCATAAAGTTCCCATGGGCACTGACTATGAAGAGAAGCAGCATTGCTAAAGACTGCTTGCTGCCTACTACCTACCGTGCTGTTGAGATGGAGAAAGGCAAGGAGATGGCCAAGTCAGAGTTTGCTCACCTCCAGTGAAATTTGAAACCACTGGAGGGGAAGCACTTTCTGGGCTATTGCTAAGTCTGAAGCCAAACTGTCCTTGGATCCTGAGTTCGGGGTTGGGGGTGTGTGAGATAGAGAGCTGCTTACAACACACTGACTTCTGCTGCTCTGACTTCTGCTGGTTGTCAGCAGTCCAGAAGCCCTGGGGAATTGGGTTTCCTCTCAGGGCAGGAAGTGCTCCTTCTGCAGGAAATGGGCCAGTTCAAGATGATAAATGATAAAGGGGCTGCTCACAAACAAAAGGATGTTTTGATGTGCAGAGATTGTCTGTGAATGAGTGTTACTGATTCACAGTACTGAGGAAAAGTGTCTTCCTGACAGCCCTGAGGAAGGCTGATCTCAAGATACTATGCAGTTGTACCCCAAGCAAGGGTTACCTTGCACTCAGTGCGACCCCAGCTTGTCAGGCAAGAACACTTCTGAGACCTGTTGAAACCTGTGTAGTCTGTTGCCTGAGAGTGTCAAGAGGTGCTGCCTGAGTAGGCTTTTAGAGACTCTTACCATCCATCAGGAGATTCCTTTAGCTCAGCTCACTGAATAGTCTTTAAACACAAAAGCCTTTACTTGTTGACTATCTGCCCTGGTACTTGAATTGGAGAATAACAGGATAGAAAGGTTTCCATCCATCATTTTTGTGATTGTTCATCTTCTCCTATGCCAAAATAGATACATTGGCCTAAATAAGCTGCATACATTTGCTATTCTTGAAGGGTGTTCTTGGAGGTTGAGGATGTGAAAGCATCCTGATGGACCTTGGAGAGAGAAATAGATGTTAGAGCCTTGCTGCGTTTCTTTTCACATGCGGGATTGAGAAAGAGTGTTAAGGAGACAGCTTGTCAAATATCCTTTGTCTTTCCGTCTCCTGCCTTTTGTTTAAGACATCTGTGATTGTTTCCCTCTACTGTGAGACTTGCTTCCAACAATGACCACACAAAAAGAATAGATGCCAAGATCTGCTTTTAACATCTTAGCCAAATGTTTTTAGTGGCGTGGATAGACACTATGCATATGTTTTTAGCAAAAGTAAAAATGTCATTAAATATTTTTTCCCCTCTGTGCCTGCAGTCTCAGGTTAAGATGCCTTCTGGACTGAGCACAAGGCCGCCAAAATTAAAGAGAATGCCTTTATAGAAAGTCTTAGCGCACCATGTCTTTCAGTATTCACTTGTAGCAAATGTACCAGCAATGTTGGTGTCTCAGAGTTGCACAAACTGTGCCACATCTGAAGTAAATAATCTGACTCCTTCTGTATTAACACCCTCCTGGTTTCCTCGTGGAGATTTCCATATTTGTTGAATGGATAAACATGCTTTCCTTCCTTGTTTCTTTTTCTTCTTCATGACCAGGAGGAAGAGGATGACAATGCAGGCACAGAAATGAAGATTCTGAGAGGACACTGTGGACCTGTGTATAGCACAAGGTTCCTTTCAGACAGTTCAGGACTCTTATCTTGTTCTGAGGACATGTCCATCAGGTACTGGGACCTCGGAAGCTTTACAAACACTGTGTTGTACCAAGGACATGCCTATCCTGTCTGGGATTTGGATATTAGCCCATGCAGCCTGTACTTTGCCAGCGGTTCCCACGATCGTACTGCAAGGCTCTGGTCATTTGATCGGACGTACCCGCTGCGAATATACGCGGGCCATTTGGCGGACGTGGACTGCATCAAGTTCCACCCCAATTCCAATTACTTAGCGACGGGCTCCACGGACAAAACCGTGCGCCTGTGGAGTACTCAGCAGGGCAACTCGGTGCGGCTTTTCACCGGGCACCGGGGCCCCGTGCTGGCACTCGCTTTTTCCCCCAACGGTAAGTACCTGGCATCGGCAGGTGAAGACCAGCGGCTGAAGCTGTGGGACTTGGCATCAGGGACTCTTTACAAAGAACTGAGGGGGCACACAGACAACATAACCAGCCTTACTTTTAGCCCTGACAGTAGTTTAATTGCTTCAGCGTCGATGGACAATTCAGTTCGGGTCTGGGACATTCGGAACACTTACTGCAACGCCCCTGCGGATGGGTCTTCCAGTGAACTGGTTGGTGTGTATACCGGACAGATGAATAATGTACTGAGCGTACAGTTTATGGCCTGTAATCTTCTTCTAGTGACTGGAATTGCACAAGAAAATCAGGAACATTAATTTTGCTTTTTGTCTTAGGGAAGTGGGTGGGTGTCTTGTATGCCAGAGTCTATTACAAACTGAGATTACTGACTGTGAAACACTTCTCTTCCTCTGCCCCCTTGAAAGGCATGTTCAGAGTGATGTAAATGCTTTAAGATGTCACAAAAACGCCTGTGCTGTTGAACAGAATAAGGAAAAAAAGGAGGATTGATGAAAATACATACGCATTCTAATTTTGTACTTTTAGGAATAGGAAAAAGGGGAGTAAATCCAGTAACTTGAGGAAACTGAAAACCTGGCCCAGACAAGTGAAACTGCCAACCAGATAAGCTGGTGACCTGCACTTAAATATACTTCATTGATTGATGGGCACATCTTATCTACTGTTAATTTGGCTTGAGTGTGTGGAGAACTACTGGCCCAGTAGTTTTTGTTTTGTTCTGCTTTTGCTTTCCTGGTATTGCAGAGGACCAGCATTTTAAAGCCCCTCTATTAAAAGAACATTATGTATTTTCTACAGTGATAGTAGTCCTAAATATTTCAGCTCCTTATAGCACTTCCAGAATATTTTGGACTAAATAAGTAGAAAATACCCTTGTTCTTTTTCAGTAAGGGCAAGGAAATCTGACCTCAGTTGGGGCCCATCTCTGCATTGTTGTTTGGGTTTGGTTCCTTGTACTCGCTGTGATTATGTGTATTTATGTTCCATTAATTAGGAGATTTTCTGACTCTGGTTGCACTGTGCTTTGAAGATGGGAGGCCAGTGGGGACAGAGTGGTGGCTTTAAGAATAATGAACTAATTGCCTTGTCTGGAGGGAGGGCACCATAGAATGGAAACAGCCACGTTTGAACTCCCAGTGGAAACAGGGCATGGCAACCCACCATTGCACCTCACAGAAAGATTTCCATAAATGGAAGTTGGCAATCTGGGGAGAGGGGGATGAGGAGAAACACACAAAGTGACATGGGAAAAAATAGTATTACTAAATTATTGTGTGTACACAGAGGCAGCTCTGCCAGTGTTGGATTTTTCTCAAATGTTGCAATACCAGTTTCATGAACATTTTGTGAGATAAATCATCAGCATTTACAAGGATCTGCAGAAAAAGCACGTTCTAGTTTGTCATTTGGAGAGATTAAATATTTCTGCTTTCTGGAAAGAGTTATTTTGTATTTTGTTTTCTATTAAAAGCATTTAGTTTAAAAAGAAAAATAAAAATTGTTTGGTCCCTTCTTGTGAAGTTCACTCTGACTTGTATTGAGAAGAAGAGGGCAGCAGCTTCCCCTACACTGCATGAGACAGACCCACTTGGAGGCTGAATCTGGTGGTCTCGCTCACTTGGTGCTGTTTTGATGTCACCCTACTTGCTTTCCACAGAGCTGATGGGACACCTCATGGAGTGGGATATTGATACAGCTTTGTAGGTCAGCTGATATGTATGGGGAGGATCTAGGTACCCCCTGAGGTTAACACTGTGTACCAGAAGGCCTCATTCTGTAGTACTACATGACCTTTACTTTGTGGTTTGATCTGTCAAAATGCCTCTTTCAAGCAGATGTCTTTAAGACAGACTGTGGATATTAAATGATAATTCCCATCAGCTTCCCTCAGCCCTGCTGGATTTTCATGACAAAATTCTCTTGAACATCTAAACAATCAAAGAGTTCAGACGACAACTCACAGTTGCCATTTTATTTTATTGTGCATTTACAAAACAGTAAGCTACAAAAATCTTCTACCAGACAAGTGTTTGACCTTTCTGTCATTAACACCAGCATATGCTGCGGGCTCAGTGCTGGAGTATCAGAAACCCCTCTGTACACCTGGAGTTGAATGGCACTGCTGATCTTCTCACAGCTGCATATCAGAAGTGTGAAGCAGCCTAACAATCCCAGACCAGGATTTGGCATGTTGAAGAAAACTGTATGGAAGATGGTTGTGTTGCTGATGCTTTGTGCTATGCAGGTCTCTAAAGAGACTGCCCTCGGCTCTGTTGAGTCAATACCGCTCACCAGACCAAACACATGGTATTCTTCAACCTCCAGTAATCCCTCTAATTGTTTTGAGTGGTTTTGCTTGATTTTGTAGATTCTAGCCCAAAGATTTTATTGTGAAATGACTATTTTGGCTGAATGCCTGTGTGAATACCCAGGAAGGATACGGCCCACCAGTGCTCATTGGAACTCATTTTGCTGTTTGTTGCCATATGTCCTGAGCAGTGTTTAGATTTAGAGCAGCTGGAGTTGTGGTCCTGAAGTAAAGCAAACAGCGACCAAAAGGGAAGGGGAGGAGGGAGGGGGAAAGAGTAGGGGGCGGAAGTAAGAATGAGATAGGCTAAGAGCATAGTTTCCCATTAACATCTTATTTCTACAGCAGAATTGGGCTTATTACTACTTGGGTTGCTCAGAAGTATTGCATGTAGAAGTGTCAAGGGTAAAGAGACTTCAGAAGCAAATCCTGTTATATGCACATAGGCTAAAAGATGTAAAAGTGATTCCTGAATTGTTGGAAAAACAATCATTAGTTACATGCTTCAAACCTATAAATAACAGTGTACTGTGTGGAGAGTTTTTGGTGCTCTTTGATGGAAGCTAGGAAATTATCTACACTATAAAAAATGTCTGCAGTTGATTGAAAGACTGAATTTTAAGGCAGAATTAGGAGGAAAGTATGAGTGGAAGGAAGGAATACCATAAAGTCTAGCAAAATTTGGACTGTAGTCTCTATTAGCTATCTAGTTCAGAAATAAGTATACATGCACAGACGACTTTCTGTTTTAAATATATACCAAAAGCCACAAAAGCACAACAGTTGGCATATTTCAGCACTCAGATGTCAAGAAACATCATAGCAGGATCTTGCCGTTTGTGTGTCCATGTGTAACATAGTTCTCAGCTGGGTAACTGGGTTCTCCTTCATCCCCTGCAAAACTTATTACTTCATGTGCCTCCTGGATGATGCACAGGGCGCGAGGCACTGCATGGTACCAGTACCAGCCAGTGGCTGTCTGGAGATACTCAGACGAAGGACAAATGGACAGTGGTCCTTTCCTGGTTTACACAATCCTGTCTTCTCAGAGTTAGGTGTGCTGGAGTTTGGGGTTTGTTACAGTAGACCCCTGGCACTGCAGGCTGTGTAGCTGCTGATGCATTTAGTTTCACCTAAAATAGACTAATCTCTTTTATTAATCAGCTATATACTTGTATCTTCCACAGTTTGCTGCAGCAAGAAGTTCTACACCTTGATTTTATGAGGGGGGAAAAATATTTCCTTGGGTTTGACATTTGCTATCTGATAATTTTGTTCTGTTCCCTAACCTCTTGAATTGAAAAAGACAATGAAGAGCAAAACCCCTTTCCAGGTCGTAAGGTAGTCTAGGCCACAGCAGGTATAGACAAAGCTAAGGTAAAAGTCCATGCTTAGTCACTGAATACTGAGGAAAGGAAAGGGTATGTGCTTTAATAAATTGCTACACCCATTCATAGGTCTATACTAAAGTTGCCCTTCTCACTTTCAACACAGTCATCTCCCAAGCAGTGTGCTGCCACCCTGTTCGGTCTATATGTCTTAATTCCTGAAATGGTAACGTACATCCTATTCCTCCCCATTCTT
The DNA here is from genome assembly GCF_017590135.1 of Pyrgilauda ruficollis. Classification (NCBI taxonomy): domain Eukaryota; kingdom Metazoa; phylum Chordata; class Aves; order Passeriformes; family Passeridae; genus Pyrgilauda; species Pyrgilauda ruficollis. The sequence goes on along the minus strand of NW_024508213.1, from coordinate 540,503 downwards.
GTCACTTTGTGAAAAGATTGTCTCCTCAAAGTGTTTTTAGATGTAAAAACATTTTACAGAAATTATATTTTCATTAACAGGTCCTTTGGGTTCACCAAGAAAAATAAAAAGGACTTCAGGCCAATCTTGTTTCAACGCTGCTTTTTGTTAGACCTCTGGGCTCTGTGGGTGCTTCCAAAAAGTCCTGAAATGGCCTTTCTTCTGAGTGGTGTCTAGTTTCTTACGGTGAGCTAGGCTCTAAAACTGTACCACTAGAAGACATTGATGTCACAATAAAATTAAGTGCCTGGATATCCCTTGCCAAAGACTATCCTGGCATGTTGCTCCTCAGTTATGGGGCTTTTTTAGAAAAAGTACTGGATAGGAGCTCAAACTGACTGAAACAACGTTCACCCTGCTCAGTGTACTTCAAGTACAAAATACTAATAAAACTTTTTCTTGGGACTGGTAATTTTTTGCAACAATTTTAAACCTCTGTCTGGCTTTCTGTTTCATGTACACTGCTATACAACAGCACTGAGCAGCAGGTGAACAAAGAAGGTGATAAATTCTAAGTGCACAGTTTAAGGCAAGGTGTTATCCACTGTGTGTTATCTTGAAGAAGCACTATCTGGGGACAAGGAAGTTGTTGAACAAGGAAGCTGTAGAAGTTATTTCTATAACTTGTTATTACAAGCGTTACTCTTGCATTAAGCTGATGTTTAGGGGAGGAAGGAGACAATTTAAGAAGCCTGTTTTATCAGTAGCCCTGATTTCCTACGTAGTCCAGGTCTTTGCAGTTCCTTTTAGGATAAAATTGTCTTCTCTTTGCACAGGTTTGTGATCTTCATTGAAGTTGTGGTCTTCTGTTTATGACAAGCCTGAAAACAACATTTTAGCATGTACAGATGGGGCTGTGCTTTATAGTGCTTTAAAGCAGGGCTTTATAGTGTTTGGTACTGTAAAAGCACATGGGCAGTGCTCCTCTGACACTTTGCCTGAGAACAGGAGGAAGTAACTCCATCCTAATTCCTCTACCAGGCTGCCAAAGGGAGGAGGTATGCTGGAATTGCTATCCCAGCTCTGGAGAATGGGATAGGAGGTAGCTCAGGAGCCATGAGTGTCAGGGCAAGACAAGGATCATGATAGTATCCAGTTCTATTTCTTTGCTATCGCTCCTTTCCCCAACGGAGTAGTGAGGCTTCTGTTCACTGCCACACATCATGCATCAACACTCACTCCAGCAGCCCTGGTAGGGCAGCAGTGGGGCTGGTCAGCCAGCTAACTGAAATTATAACCCTGTATTCCTTGGAAAGGGCCTGTAAATATCAAGCCTGGGGTTTGGGTTGGGGTGTTTCTTGTTTGTTGGTTTTTTGTTTGTTCGATTTTTATTTGCCTTTTATTAATTGTTTTGTTTGTTTTTCCTGTGGCTTAAAATTATTTAACAGAGGTAGGCTGTAGCAGACTGAATTGCCTGTTTCCATCTGAAAGAAACCTTTGATCTTGGGATATTCTTTGGGATATTCAGGGATATCTTGAACCCCCTGCCCCTAATTTGGAAGCTGCCAGATCACACTCCATTTTTACACTTAGACAAGCGGGCTACCTAGACAGCAGAGAGTGCCGTAGCTCTATTCGGAGACACAGCAATACCCCACTGAAATATCCAAAGGCTGGATTGCACATGAATCTTGGAAAGTTCCTGGAAGTGATGAGCTAGGTGGACACTGAGGGGAGAAAGGCTGCTAGATAACAAACCACTCCTGCCAGAAGGTGTTTCTTGTTCTCTGGACAGCAGTGATGTTACCTGTGCTCTCTGATGTCTGCCTTAGGCCAGCCCTGCGCCTGGCTTTGCAACAGCCACTGATGCTTTGTAGTTCATGGAGAGGGACAGGGCAAATAAGGGCAGAAGCTGCTGTGTGCTGCTGCAGTGATAAATTGGGGTCATGCTGTAAGACAACTCCAGACAAGTGCCAACTCCATGTGGAGAATGGCCATTTGTCTGGCATCCAGAAAAGCACAACAAAACTCATGTACTGACAAGTTGCCCTTTAGAACTAGCACAGATCCTTCCGGAGCTGCATGTACTTCAACACCAGGAATCCGCCAAGCCCTAAACATTTGCTCCCAGAGACTGGAGTTGTGAGTGCACATGTGACTGTAGTATTTTAGGTTAACATGTCACAACTTCAGCCCATTACTGCAGTTTAAGTAAGGTGTGTTTGCACAGCTGCTTTTTTTTTGCTTTTTTTTTTTTTTTTTTTTTTTTTTTAAATGGGAAAATAATTTTGCTGTTTTTTTTTTTTTTTTTTTTTTTTTTTTCTTAAATGGATGACTAGCTTAGCTGGAGACGTGTGCAGGACTGCTGCTGCTTTTTGCCATTTTTACTTAAGGCAATAGCAGAGTGATCTGCATGTGGTTAACAGACTGGAAAAGAATAGCCAGAATTTTAGGCACTCTCTTCCCCCCGGCAACTCCACTCCACTAGTGCAAATATTTCATTACCATTTAGGATGACTGTGGAATCATCTGTGAGTTTGGAGGTGGTTGTGTTTTTTATATATTATTTTTTAATTCAGAAATAAAGCCTAAACCAAACAGGAGGGTAAAGCTGTGCTGCAACTAAACTTTCTGGTGCTTTTGCTAGGCAGTTCTCCTTGTCATGCAGGAGGTGGGGAGTGCTTGGCTTTCTCTTTTCTTATTGAAATTATTTATCCGTAAGTTACTTCCCCAAAGTCTCTCAAGAGAAAACACCCTGGGTTCTCCAACTGCTCTCATCCTGCAACTTGCACAGGATAGACACAAGTGCTGAGAACCTGCCTTTCTGAAGCACTGTTTGTGTCTCCATGGATAGTTTTATTACACAGAGAGATCACACACCTCAGTGACATCTACATGCAGAGATGCTGGAGCCCCACCCTGCACACCTCACTGCTCGGGTACACTGGGAACTGTATGCTTCATTCAGGTTTCATTTCACAATGGAAATGTTTCATTTTCCTTTAAACGGCACTTTGAAAGAATGTGTATTATGGGATTTTTCAATGCTCTGTTGCTTTTGCATTGCTTGCTTCACTCAATGCAAAGACTTTTGCCCTGAAGTGCCTGTTTTTCTCTCCCTGAAGATGCAGAGAGGCTACAAAATTATTTCAGTAACATGCAATAACTAAATAGAAACGTAATGTTTGCAGTTTAATCTACAACATCTAACCCCATCAGCTTTCATACACCCAGTCAGATAACCTGGGGACAGTACAGGTTTGACAGCACCTGAAGCTTCACTGCAAGACATAAACAAGAAGGGTGTGCCCTTCTTGTGGTGCTTTCACCTGTATCCTCCCCTGCATTCACTAGGTTTCCTCTCTGCACCTTCCAGCACCCCATACGGGCCACTGCTGTGGCAGGTCTGGCAAGACCCTGGCCCTTAGCATCACACCCAGGTTTGAAGTTTGCTCTGTCCTGTGTCCCAGACCCCATTTAATCTCCAGCCCTCAGAGATGGGGGGCAGCCACCCTGGGGCTGGTGTGGGGGATGCAGTGCTGGCCCCTGGGGCGCACCATGGCACACAGCCTGCAGCGGCGTGAGGCTCCTCAGGCCACAGCAGGGTCAACTCACCAAGCCTCTCACTAAAATGTACTGAGTGCTTCCCCCGTTAACAGCCTTGTGTAGTGTTGCCCCAAAACTACACCAGTAGTTTTCCAAAACTAGGTTGTTTAGCCTCGGGGGTGACCTTATCCCTCTCTACAACCACCTGCAAGGAGGGTGTAGCCAGGTGGGAGTTGGCTTCTTCTCCCAGGAAGCCAGCGACACGATAAGAGGACACAGTCTTCAGCTGTGTCCTCTTGAGGTGTGCCACAGGAGGTTTAAAGTTGGACATTAGGAGGAATTTCTTCACAAAATGGGTGATTAGACACTGGAATGGGCTGCCCCGGGAGGTGGTGGAGTCGCTCGCTGTCCCTGGAAGTGTTTAAGGAACGACTGGATGTGGCACCGGGTGCCACGGTCTAATTGACAGGGTGGTGTTTGGTCATAGGTTGGACTTGATGATCGCAGAGGTCTTTCCCAAACCAGTTGATTCCTCTGTTTGGGAAACGCGGGTTCGGTCAGGACGATCCCGCCGAAAGGCACGCCCGGGCCCTCTCCTGGCCCGCGGGAAGCGGCCACGCGCTGCACTGCCTTTTCCAACGGGAGAGAATTACCAAAAAAATCGTCCTAAACCTGGGCATGGGGCGAGCGCAGCCCAGATCCCACACACTTCCCCATTGCCCCTCACAGGGAGGACGGCCCGCCCGGCTCGGCCGATCCCCCGGGAGCTCCGCGCCGGGAAGCGGCGCCCACAGCCGCCCCGCGCAGCCCGGGCCCTGCCCCCTGGCGGCCTCCGGGCCCGGCGCGCCGCAGTAACAGCGGCCTGGCTGCCGAGAGGGCCCTCGAGCGCTGGGAAACGGCTACGGGATTTCGGCTTAAGACTCCAGTGAGAGGGGGCCTCATTAATGTGTACAAATAGGTAAAGGGTGAGTGTGAAGAGGATTAGCCAGGCTCTTCTCGATGGTGCCAAACAATAGGGCGTGAGGCAATGGGCAGAAACTGATACACAGGAAATTCCACCTGGGACAGCTTGTCCAGAGAGGTTGTGGAGTCTCTCTCACTGGAGATGTTAAAGAATCATCTGCACACAATCCTGTGCCAGGTGCTCTAGGATGACCCTGCTTGAGCAGGGAGGTTGGACCAGATGAACCCCCGTGGTCCTTTTCAGCCTGACCCATTCTGTGATTTGATGTACAGTATATACACCATGCCCTCCTAGCAGTGCCTAAGAGCAGCATTATGGAGGGCAGGAAGGCTGGGTGTGGGAAAGTGTTGTATTCCACTTTATTTAAATGGTATGCTCTGTCTCACCCCAAAGGAGGAAACCCATGTCCTGGGGTGAGGCTGTGGAGATCCTTCCCTTGAACTGCACGCCTCCTGCGAGGAAGGTTTATGGGAATTCACTCAATTATCAAGGGAGGTTTATACTAATTCACTCAAATATCAAGGGAAACTGCTATGGTGGTTTTCCCAGGATGAGGCTCCATTCTTCAGCACTGTTGTTGGGTGTGCTAACCCCTTGATTTCCCTAAATACTGGGAATTTGGCTATATCATTTGCAGTAGTAAAAGACTGTTCATGTTTTCTCGTGATCTTTTAATACAATTTTACTTGTTTGTAGACTTGAAAGTGTGATTGTTCAAACCACTGTGGCAAACCTAGTCTCACAAACTGATGTTAACTAATTTATACAGAAGCTTGACCCAAAAATTTAAAATTAAAGTACAGGTATCTCTATACTGGGCACTCTGGTGCGGAAAACAGGACAGTCAGTTCCCTGCTCTGGCTGCTGGTACTGTGTGGCCTCAGGAAAACCAGGACTTGATTTCTTTTTCTTAAATCAGGTTTGGGGCAGGAGATTGTTCGGTAAATGGTTTGCACCTTGAGCAGTGTTATGTGTAATGTTAAGGGGTAGGAAGGGACCTTAAAGACCATCTAGTCCCAACCCCCCTGCCATAGGTAGAGACACCTCCCATTGGATCAGAGCTCCATCCCAACTGGCCTTAAACATTTCCGGGGATGGGACATCCAGAACTTCTCTGACCAACCTGTTGCAGTATCTCACCACCCTCACAGTAAAGAATTTCTTCCTAATATCTATCCTAAATTTTGTATCTTTCCATTTGAACCCATTCGTCCTTCTAATCCTGTCGGCTCTAGCCCAAGCGTGGGCACGTAAGGCCAGTTTATATTGATCTTTTAAACACCAGCCTGAGCATGGGATCAGGCACATGGTGTCTCCAAAAGGCAGCTCTCCTCTTGATGGACATTTTCCCTTGCTTGGACCGAGACCAAACCCATGGACACAGGCTGGCAAGGTCTGGCGGCCAGCCTAACATGACTGGAGACATTATGACCCATGCAGGCCTGGAAGGGAGGAACAGGGCAGGGGGCCAAGTCCCTGCTTTCTTGTCCTGGGATCGGCTGGTTCTCTGCCATCACTGGGCAGGGCGAGGCAGGCTCAAACAATCATAGACTTGTTAGGGTTGAAAGGGACCGCTGGAGATTTTCGAGTCCAACCCCATGGCAAAGCAGGGTCACCTTGAGCAGGTGACACAACACATCTAGGTGGGTTTTTAATGCCTTCAGACAGCTAAAATCCACTACCTCCTTGGACAGCCTGTTCCAGCACTCCGCCACCCTCAACGTAAAGTTATTCCTCACTTTGAGATGGAACTTCTTATGCTTTCAGTTACAGACACTGCTCCTTCGCTGTCTCACAGGACACCACTGAAAAAAGTCTGGCACCATCCTCTTGGCACCTTCCTTTGGGATATTTATACGCATTACCGACATACCCTCTGTCTTCCTCGGGCGCCATTTCAGCAGGCCCGGGCCGCCTCCCGTCCCTTCCCCGGGCCGGGCGGCGGCAGAGGGCGCTGGCCGGGGCGGCCGGGAGGAGGCCGACAGCCGCAGCCTTATCAGCGCGCCGCAGGCCGGGCCGGGCCCGCGCGGCCGCGGGTTCCCGGCCGCCGGCCCATGGGCGGCGGCGGCTCGGAGGCGCCTCCTCCTCCTCCTCCCGCCGCAAACCCGCGCGGCAGGGACCTGCGACCGCAGCAGCAGCTCGGGTGCCGCGCCGGCCGCATGGCGGGCTACGCGCCGCGCCTGCCCTGGCTGCTGCCGCTGCTGCGCCGGGCGGCGCCGCCCCCCTGGGCTCGGGCACTCCGCCGCGCTTGGAGGCTCGGAGGCTGCTGGCCCTGGCGCATCCCGAGCGCCGGAGACTGACAGGTACCGGGGCCGCCCCGGGGCTTTGCCCGAGCGGGAGGGGGCGGCGGGCGCCCCGCCCTGAGGGGCTGCCGGGGCCGGGGTGCGCGGCCGGGGTGCGCCCCCGGAGCGGACGCCGCCGGGACGAAGGAGAAGGTCGTGCTTCCCTGGAGAACCGGCCCTGCTGGCAGCATCCCAGCACAGCGCAGAGTGTTGGAGCGAGCCTTCCATACGTGTGAAAAGCTAAAAACACATTCTCTCCCCTGTTCTGACTTTGCCATCTCTTAATCTGTTGGTTTTTGAAGGGAAGGCAAAAGTTTTGGAAGTTAACAGAACTCGGTTCCGTTTGCCTCTGTACGTGTTCAGTGCTGGCTTCACAATGTACCTGCAATAAATTTGGGCCCAAGACTACATGAAATTAAGTAAAAAGGAGAACCTGATGAGTTTAATTTTTAAAAAAAATAAATTGGGATTCTCTCCCCCAAGAATTTTTTTGTTCAAAACTTTTGTAAGATGTTTTAAAATTTGTTTATATTCTAGTGCCTGTGCGGTGAAACCAAAACACTGTGGCTATATAAATTACACCCTTAACACGGATATTTTCAACATAGTATAAACAAACTTTTCTTCACATTGCTTCTCATGGGTTAATATGATAATAGCTGTTGGTGAGAAAACAATGTCAAATTATTATGTGCTTTAGGTTTTTAAAGGTATCTTTATTGGCAGACAGCATGTGCATTTTCTCATGAGTGAGAGGCCTGTAGTTCTCTGTAAAAATTTAGGTAGTTCCCATGGAATGAGTAAATGGTATTTGATAGAAGAGATGAGGTAGTTAGACATATAAAGAGGTGGTTTGTAGAATACAAAATACTTTGCACAAGATTTTGTTCACAGTGGATATTTACAGTGTTTCATTACATGTTGGTATTATATAGCCAACATAATTTGGATCCAAATGAATGTTTATAGGTTTTAGACTACCTGCTGGCTTTACAATGAAGTTTTAAAAGACTGTGGTTTTCCCATTTAAATTTAATCAAGTAAATAAATCACTTATTTTAAGGCTGGCTTTTAGGACCCAAGGCTTCTAAATAACTGAAAATTTAATTTAGTTCACTTTACTGGGCACTCGCTGCCAGCTTGTTTATCACAGGCAGGGTTATGGTATGCTTGTTTGTAATTATGTTTTGAAATAGAGAAAAGTACCCTTAGTCTGTGCAGTCTGCTGATGGTTTTACCTGAGTAATCAGCTATCACAGTCACTAAAAACCAGCTACATGCAGTTTTGTCTTTTGAGATAACAAAGTGGCCTGAATTAAAGTTTAAAAACACCCTAACACAACAATTTGATCATATCAAGTCATGAGGATGGAAAAAATATGGAAATGTAGTAACTGCTTTTCAGTGATCAGTTGGTCTTCATTCTGGGAGAGAAGTGAATTTATGTTTCATTCTTCTTTACTGATACCCTGCTTAAGGGAAAATTTGTAGTTAAGTTGTAATTAGGTGGAGAGATGGAAAATCTAACAGGGAAAATGCTTTTGGTCATTATAGAGTGCAGGGATAACAAATAGGGGTAAAATGCATTGTAGTTGATTGTAGGGAAATTACATGTACCCATTGTATCCGAAATACGTTAAAACAGTTGCATTTTGTTCCTGTTGCAGCTTGGTACTGAGAAATTAGTCCTTAAAAACCTAGTATGTCGGGGTTTGCTTCATTCAAAAAAAGGAAGGTTAATGGTTTCACTATATGAAACAATGAACCAAGGGTAAAACATTTCATTTCCTCTTCAAGGCCACATAACTGTTAAGCAAATGCTGTGAGATCTCTTCAGAGGTCTACAGGGGCTGTTCAGTTCTGCAGGAAGGCTGAGTTCTTCCAGGTTTTCTGTATTTTACAGAACAGGTGGCTTGTAACATAGGGGTGTAGCAGTACCAGTGTGGAGTGCTGTGTGCCTTTTCTGGCATTCCTCATGGCACGAGTCATGATGGTCTGTCTGCTCCTTGCAGTCGTGAGTTGAAATTCACAATCACAGAAGGTGAAGTGGTTGCCGTGAGGACAGTGGAAGAGATTGGGAGCAGAGGGTGATTTATGAGAAAGTTGAGCAAGCCTAGCTTCACCCCTCTTGGTGTGCTGGGGAAGTGGTGTCAGTGATGAGGTGCAGGTACAGAGGTGAAGGTGACCTGCTCCCCTTGTGATTGGCACCAGGGGAGAAGGTCCCATCTTGCTCTGTGCAGGGCCTCTTCGCCATCCAATGGCTCAGGAAGAAGTGGTGTGCTCTGGCCCAAACTTCCCATGCACTGGCACATTTACCCTGCACCTCTTGCAGCAGGAGCTTCTGACCCTCTGGAGGCTCCTAGGAATGAAAATAAATGTATCAAGTGTCATACAGTCCAAAAAGAAAAAAGTATCTGTGTAATATGTTCCATGACCAGTTACTTCTACAGAGGGGTAGAGCTATGAATGTATTTTAAAAGTGGCATGTGTATTAAATTTTATTGTTTGCAATTAAAGTGGTAAAAAGAAGCCCAAAAACTATGGCGGGAATTCACTCTGTTAGTGACCATAGTTTTGTGTAGTGATTAGGAGTCTGTAAATCCCGTAATACCTCCCAGATTTAACAAAGGAAAGAAGTAGTTGTAGGAATTCCTTGGCCGATCTGGTGTAGTCAGGTAAGGCAAACCTTCATCTTCGGTTAAGTTCAGTTCCTGGGGAAGAGGACAAGGCCATTGTTGGAATTATTAAATCCTGCTCTGTATGTGTGAGACCACAAAAATGCCTTTTGAAAATGATCCCTTTTATATCCTTCTGCCCCCTTGTTTCTCCCCGTGAGAATCTGTCTGTTGCACTTTATCCAAACCACACTCGAAGGAAACAATAGTTGTATTGAATTGTAAAGTTAGCACAAGGAACTCTGAAATTTTTAATCCCATAGCAAAATGTGCCCTTTCCCTCTAACAAACTTTATGTGCACCGAGTAAGAAGGTTTGTTTTGTACACATGTCTTCTTTAGAGGCATTCAAGAAATATTATCTCAGATATTTTATTTGGTAATTTTTGGCAAGTTTGTAATAACTGCTTTCCTACAGATTAAAATTTTAATTAACTTAGGAGAGCACTGCTTTATTCATAACCGAATTTTATTTTACTTTAAAATTACACCAGGTGATGTACTTTGATTTTTTTGAAAGGGAATTCTTGTGGTTTTAAAATCGTAATTCCTATATGTATATATATGTAGAGGTAACTTAGTAAGTGTTTTCTCATGTGCGGTGCACCAATAAAATATAAGCTAGGTGCTTTTTGTTGTTTCTCCCCCTAGTTTTTCTTCTGATTTTGTCAATGTTTCGTATGAAATTCACAAAAGGTCCAAGCAGCCTTGCAGCTTTGTCACAGAAAGTTTGTTTTTCTGTGTAATTGGTTGTTTATTTTAAACTGGGGGTGAACTGTTAGCGAAGCTACTTAAGTAAGACATTGCAGAAACAGTAGCTGCTTATCACTGTGATCAGTTAAGTGCTTAGACCTTCATTTTCTTGGGGAATGTTGTTGCTGCATTATTTGTGTGAACTGTGGATATAGAAGAAGTAATAGCTAGGCTGGTCTGACATAGAGACTGTCTTCTATACAGGGTAAATGTGTGAACCGTATTTTTTTTTCTGAGTACAGTAACACCATGGTTCTTAACAATGTAAGGAGGATGGTTCTAAAAAGTTCTTGCATAATAATAGATGCAGTGCAGATGTCATATATGAATTTACTTTAACACAGAAAGAGAAATACACCACTCATACCTAACCTAGAACTATACAGAACATCATTAAGTGCTCACAATGTACTCTGGAAGAAGATTTTTTCTTGTAGTAAGTATTTGCAGAGCTGACTCTTTGCAGGGTTGATATCTTTGCAGGGTTGATACCCAAAAATATTGTTGTTCAGGATCCACCAAAAGGAAATGAACTTTATTTGACCAACAAATACAAAATTTACCAGTGCATCTTTCTCCCATAAAAGAACAATGGAAGAGCCCAATCTTCTTGAATGCACATTATAATGTTGTAGGTTTTATTCAGCACTCCAAATGCCCTTGTGGAAGGCCAGTGAGTGTTCAGCTTAAAAATTTCCCACATATTAAATAAAACTGCACAGATAACTGGTAAAGGACAGACATTCATTGTTGCTGGTAGAAGGATATTCCTCACAAATCCAAAGCTTGTTTCTGACCCACCAGCCTTCCATATTTAAATGAAACCAGTACAGCACCTAAAAGATTTCAGGAAGTAATACTCATAGCTTATGGAATAGTAAAATCTAACTACTGTGACCTGTGGCTGGGTTACTGTGCCCTGCCAGATCTCATCAATACCTCATTTTTCTGTCTTTCATCCCTGATTGGCTTGGATGATCTTAATTAATCTGTGGTAAAATCCTTATGTATTTGTCTTCAAAACAGCCCCTCACGAAACAGGCTTGCAAGTATTTTGTCTTCATACACTTCCACATACTATACTAGGTGAGAAGGGTGCTCTGGTAAAAACCAGCAAAATTAGAAACATTCACTGTCTTGGTGTTGTTTTTGTGTGTAGAAAATTAATTTATGATTCTTTGGAGTCATTTAGTCTACGTTCTGAAGAGAGGTTTTTGATAGCTCTGCCTAGTTATTTCTTGTAAACGTTGTGGTTTATCAGTTGGCAACCTTGTCCTCTTAGGAAGTTGCAGGTTTGCTGTCAAGAAGCAAGCCATGTCAGCCTTAACAGAGTGTGTTGATCTTAATAGTGATAAAGGCATCACTTTTTGCAGCAATCTGGGGACAAGCAAAGTGTTTGCCTAATATTTCCAAGAGGGTCGCTCAGCTGCCGCTGCAGCCAGCTTTCCTTGTTATTGCTCCTGTTGCCACTTTGAAGTCCTGGTTTTGTAAGTTCCACTGACCTGCGTCACATTTTCTTTATTGTCATCTCAGAGCCTACCAAAAAAATTACTTAAAAAAATAAAAAGGTGTGTTTTGGGTCTTTGTTTGATGTAATTTTCTGGGTAACAGAGAAAGCCATGTGAAACAAATACTACAGAGTTTACTCTGACCTTTTTTTCTATCAGCAACAACCTTCAGTGTCACTGGAGTGTCTTCATATCTGGGTGCTGAACACATTGAACTCCTCCCTTCAGCCAGTTATCACCATGACAGCTCCTTTGAAGGAGGCGATGCAATGAGTGTTTGCTGGTTCCTATTTTTTCAACTAGTCAACATTTTAAAAGAAACAGAAAAGAGCAGCCACTTGGCAACTGTGCTGTTTTCTAGTTGGTCTGCTGGTATAATCAACATGAGAGTTTCAGTTAGGGAACCTTATTTTACATGTGATTTGTGATTAAATTAATAAAGACATGTATGTTGCTTAGTTCAGTAGTTTTCAGTTTGCTTTAGATACTAGTATTTGCTTTTCATTCAGTTAAGGCTGTTGGAAGTGAAACACGTGCTAGTTTGAATGAAGAAGAACTGAAGATAAATTCAAGCCACTAGACAGAAACATATGAGGGGTGTAGCTATACAGTCCTCTTCCTTCTGTGAATATTTATATCTGCAGTAATATGTACTGTTCCATCCATAACTGAGAAATTGTCTGGACTAATGGAGACTGAGCTGGCATGTAGTACTGTGCTGATAATCAATGCTTTTGTCCATCTCCAGCTGCCTTGGAGACCAACCAGCTTTTCCTGACAGGAAATAACCTGGGTTTTATTGGATTTTTCCCTGCTGCTTCACAGCTTGAATCACCAGTGCTGCCAGGCTGTTAATAAGGTCATTCATGTATTTTTAGCTAATAAGTAATAACCTTATGAGATGTGCCTATGGCATAGATCAATAACTTTGCACCAGAAAGTTCTTCACTTTCTCCTCTGGTTTCTTATAGTTTCTATAGCTTCAAGTTAAAGATCCAAATTCTGTATCTTTCACACACTTGCTGGCTGGACTGTAACACAAGGGAAAGATAGCAAATAAATCTTGACTAAGAAGCACAGGCTGCAGCTATGCATTTTTTGTTCTCTCAGTTCTTCCTTTTAAATACACAGCTGTATTTACACCTCAAGTACAAACTGAAACAAAGCTTTCCATGTGTGTGTGAAGGTGGTAAGAGCCATCAAACCACCTGTGTCAGGTGTTAGAAATGCAGCTTGCAGCAGTGTGCAGTAGGGAGGCTGGCTTCTGTCTTCGTTGTAGAAGTGATACAAGAAGCTCAGTAGAATGGATCTAAACTTCCGGACTTTCAGCATAGTATATTTTTTTGTCTTCAAAGACATTATTTGCTAGTAGTTTTGCAGCAATCCTATGAATGGTTGCTGTAAATGTATGGTTGGTTCTTGGAAAATGATGCTAGGTAAATGTCATTGTTTGTTGTGGTTTTTATATCAAGTTTGTTCAGTTTTCAATTGAGATGTGTTTTCTTCTAGCTCTCAGCCTTCCAAGCTTGGCATGCCTTTTTAGAATTAAACTTTGTTCTTGGCTTGAGAAATTTCTTTGTAGTTTTAAGTTCAACAGGCTAAGTTTTGGTCCAGTGTAATTTTCATACTTTGTGATACACCTTCAAAAAGCTATACAGGCTGTTCCATGGGTGATCCTGCACCTGGAATTCAAGAGCTCTGCTCATCAGCAAATGTACTTCTAATTAAGACTTACGTTATTTTTCTTTTAGACCAACAATAGTAAAGAGTAAAACAAAATGAATGTTTATAAAATTTAAAATAAAAATTCTAAAAATTATCACTTAAGAGGAAATCAAATTTGGGGGTTATTTTAGTTTCTGCTTTGTTTGGGTTTTTTTTCCCAATAAAATTGCATAGTTCTCAGATCTTTACTTCAATCCATTGTTACCTCAAAAACAGACAACTGGAAGCTTCCATACAGTGACAAGCACAAATAATAGAACTCAAACCAAACAGGAGTTGGAGGATTGTGTGTGAGAATTTGGTAACTGTCAATGTTCTCTAAGGGTGACACCTGTGAAAAGTTAACCTTTTTGGATTGTGCTGTTGAAGACTAGACAAGAGAAGCGATTCCAGAACTGTGATTGTATACAGAGGCTTTTCAGAGTCTTAAAATGTGCCTTGCCTAAGTTAATTTATACAGTGGCTTAAAATATCCCTTTCACTGGGTGTATAAGACTGCTGATTATATCAATTGGCACTTGCAAGCTTAATAGAAGTTTCAAGTGACAAATCATTTAATTTGTACTATTAACGATCTTGAAAGTTCAGAATAACTTTCCTTTTTCTTGTTGATTTGCAGCTGCTGTTGGCTTTCTGGCAGTTTCCAGTGTCATTACCATGTCAGCTCCTTTCTTTATGGGGAAAGTTATTGACATTATTTATACAAATCCCAGTGAGGATTTCACTGACAGCCTGACCAGCCTGTGTGCCTTGCTGAGTGGAATCTTTTTATGTGGTGCTGCTGCTAATGCTACACGTGTCTACCTCATGCAGACTGCAGGTAAAAACAGAAGCAAAAGTGGTACTGAGAGTCATCTTGTTTTTTGCAGAGTCAGGATATCTAATGATCTTAAACAAATTCTTGGCCATGGCCAAGAGATGATTTTGGAATTGGTACTTTTTTTTAACCAGAGCAAAGCTAAACTAATAGTGTAAAGATAAGTGTGCTGGAATGATTGCTCATTTTTATTTGCTGTTAGGTGAGATCTTAAAGATCTCATCTAACACATCTTACCAGACTCTATATTCCCTGTAATGTGCCTTGTTTGATACTGTGCAATCCTGTGATTTTTATATTGTTGGTGTCTGTGTAAAGTCTCTTGTGTCATGCTTGACTGACTTATGTTTTTGACAGGACAAAGAATTGTGAAACGTTTGAGAGCAACCATGTTCTCCTCTATTGTGAAGCAAGAAACGGCTTTCTTTGACAAGACCAGAACAGGAGAGCTGATAAACCGCTTATCTTCAGATACTGCCCTTTTGGGCCGCTCAGTGACTGAAAACCTTTCAGACGGACTCAGGGCAGGAGCACAAGCATCTGTGGGGGTTGGAATGATGGTATGGTGGTCTCTTACTTGCTTGACACTACTTGTAGTTTCACCTTTGTTTCAGTTCTATTAGGTGAGTGTGAATCAGACCAGTAACAATCGTGTGCTCCTGGGTACAAGTGTATTTCACTGATTACCTACAACAGATGCAGAGATTATTGCAGTAGGTGATGTGCCTGTAGCCAGCCACTAGATGTTTACTCAAGCAAAATTTGGAGGATGATGGATTGACATTAACTACTGTCTCTACCCAAAGTTATCAAGCAAAATGTAGTAGGCAAATTGCTGAATTTCGTTCTTACTGAAAATACTAAAATCAGTGATAACATTCCTATGGTTGCAGGTAAAAAACGGTGTGAAGGGCCTGATAGAAAATCATTTAAGTTGGTTGATTCTGGTTAAGCAAAGGCAGCACTGCATATCTAATTAATGCCAAGAATTTTTACAAGTATTAGTCTTTCCGCTTTAGTGTGTCAGTAAAGAATAGTTTATCTAGGAATCTTATTAATGGAGGCTTCATTGCAGGGCATAAGTTAATATTCCTCGGTGATCAGTTGGATTATATAAACATCTGACTTCTCTTGAGGGTTTTTTTTTTGGGGGTTTTTTTTTGGGTTTTTTTGGGGGTTTTTTGGTGTTTTTTTGTTTTGGTTTTGGTTTTTGTTTGTTTTTTTTTTTTTTTTTTTTTTTTTTTTTTTTTTTTTGTTGTTGTTGTTGTTGCCTTAATTTTTTATGCTCATGCATTGGTGTGGTAATTTCTGCTGTCTACTTGGAGTTAAAAACAGACAGCAAATAGTCTCCTCATAAAATAAGCATCCAATATTGTCATTATCAGAAACTGTTAAGAGTTTCCACTATGAAACTTTAAAGCTTTAATATTTTGTCACTGATAAGAATTGCTGATAACAATGGCTTTCTGTGCTCTCTTACAAAGGGACTCTATGGCTTTATCTTACGATAGATAAAATGAGATAACTTTATATAATGCATTCTGCTCCAAAGTACTGCCGTAAGACAGTTGTAAGAGGAGGACTATGAAAGCTTGCCAAGGAAAGGAAGAAGATATTATTATTAAATAATTATAAAGCCTATCAATTATGTTGATTTTGAATGTTTCTGGAGATTTTTGTTATCAATAGAGAAAGCAAGCTGAAATTAAAATACATTAGATCTAATGTCAGTAAATCTCATGAAGAGAACCTCATTAGGTTCATTACAAACAATGATCATTACAAGCGACAAGTTTTGCAGCAATAAATTAAATACCCTGTTCCACCCATTCGTGGGTGCTAGGGAGTACTGGTGACTCTATCTGTTTGTTCCTCAGTTACCCAGAAGTACTGTATGATATTTCTCTACTCAGAGCTTCTGTATTACACCACCTATTTAATAGTTGTGAAAGCACTTTAGAAACAGTGTAATAGCTTATGTCTTTCGGTATCCCCAAGAGATTTCCTGGTAGGCCTGCTTACTGGCAGGTTAAGGTGCTTGACTAAGACCACACAGAGAACCAGTGAGAAAGCTAGAAATTAAATCCAGACAGCTTTGTTTATAGTCCTTTGTTCTAACTTCCCAAATGCTGTGGAAGAATGGGTATTTTTTCTGGAAAAAAATTAAAACATGGTAAATGAAAGCATGGCAGCACTAAATCCCTACTAGTTTTAGAAAAGTAGCAAGCGAAGTTGCACTTCAGTACTCCAGGGATTATTTTTAATCTGAATGCTAAACTCTGACAATACCTTTTTCTTCTAGTTTTTTGTTTCCCCTAGCCTTGCTGCGTTTGTTCTGAGTGTTGTGCCACCCTTGGCTGTTCTGGCTGTGATTTATGGCAGATACTTGCGAAAGCTTACTAAAATTACTCAAGATTCTCTTGCAGAAGCAACACAGGTAACATTTCCAGTTAACTTTAAAGTTGCTTTAATGTATTTAGGTTAATATCTCTAAAGTTACAGATCTTCTGAAGACAACTGTACTGTTAGTTCTGACACTGTAGTTTTGCACCTGAGTAGTATAACAGGTAAATGTCAGTAACACTTATTCAATGATCACAAAACCAACCATGCTTCCTTTGTCAATAGCAATATAACACAGAGATACTAGGCCTTGAGAATTTGGAAATGTAAGAAATTATATATTTCTTACATTACATAAAGCTTAGGCTTTAGCTTTGGGAGGAAAAAAAAAATCAGCCCATGAAGTCCTGTGGAAGTTGGTACCTGGATTTGGAAACCACTTTTCTTGGATTACGGTTTTGAGCTTGAAGCTATCAGGAGCATACTAGATGAATGCTTCCTCTGCTAGCAAGTCCATCTCTGAAATGCATCCCTGATGCTTGACCTTACTGTCAGCTCTTAAATGTTTATGGGGCCTGTTTCCTAAACATTTTCCTCAAAAGCTTAGCGTGGGAAGACATTATTATAAAGCATAGAAATATAATTAGGAAAGCTGTAGTTGAAATAGTCACACTTGTCAGCTGTGATAAACTTGAGATGTCCTTTGTAGGACTGTGTAAAAGGAAGATTAGCCCTCTTCTTTTTGTCTTCCTCAGACTGTGTTGGTGGGAAACTCGTGCCTTTGTAAACCAGGTGTGGGACTTCATATGAACAAGCAATTTTTGTGTTCCATTCAAATTTTCAGGTTGAATGGGAGATGAAAGAAGGAGAATTATTTTTTTGTATCATGCTTTTACTTACAAAAGGGGAACTTGTTTTTTCTAAGACCATCACAATGTCCATTAACAACTTAGTGTAATTGGTTACAACTGAGGTATTTTAGAATTAATACTTTGCTGTTTAGAAGTTAAAATACTGAGTTGAAATGAGACATTAGTAGTTGGGCTAAATTAATTCCCAGCATTGCTTTGATCAAATGAGTGGAATTGTTTTAGGAAATAGCTGCAGTCTTTTTTGCATGACTTAGTATGGAACAGAATATTCTTTTTTTTTTTTCCCTTCCTGCATGGTTATTGAATACTGTGAATAGTAGCTTCCCTATGGGTGTTGTTTACACCGAATTTTTTAACCCTGCTTTTATATTTTTCTGTCCCTGCTAGCACTTAAGACAATCTTGAGGTTTTTTTTTAAACTGCCTGGGCATACAGTTTGCTTTTAACTTAATAGAATTTTAAAAAATGGGGTTTGGGGTGGGGAGAGGAAGCCATGAGAAATTTTGCAGTGCTATCCCAGGATATGTAGATTAGTGAAGTGATATTGGTTTATCTTTCAGATCTTCTGTAATGTGAGCATTTCAAATTGTGTGTCTCTGTGGATCTGTTTTGTGCTTTGCTTCAATCCAGTTAGCTGAAGAGCGTATTGGAAACATCAGAACCGTTCGAGCTTTTGGGCAAGAAGTGGCTGAAATGGAGAAGTACACAAATAAAGTTGATTATGTGCTACAGCTGGCTAAAAAAGAGGCACTAGCTCGGGCAGGCTTCTTCGGAGCAGTAAGTATGTTTAATGAAAGTAAGCCAACCATGTTATGCAAAGTGTCAATTATTTTAAAACTCCTGACGATACTTAAAAATGTGCAAGTAAATTATTGAGAATAAATTGAACATATATAGCGTATAAAACTGTGGGACGACTGGACTTAAATGAGTCTAAATTGCTGTGAAACTGCATCTCAAGATAAAACAGTATGATAAAGTCACTTTATGCCTCAATTTCTGTACCATGCCCCATAGCAGGGGACTACTTATCTGAGGCCACACCTTCTCTTCAAGGAATTAAACCAGTGGAAACCTTCCCCTACCCTTCGCATTTAGAGGTTTGGCTCCCCAGTGAGAGGAGCATCAATCATAGGAAGATGGGGAGTGCACATGTAGGGGAGGGAGGCTTGGATTTTTCCATAACTGTTTGTCTAATTGAATTCTAAAACTGGAACCTAACTGCAGACTATCAATTCTTCCTTGGTAATGATGGTTGAGAATAATGTTTAGTGCTCCTTTCCACGTGGGGAAAAAAAAGCCAAAAAGGAGTTGCTTGCTTTTTGAACACTTGTTGGATAGCACAGTGCCATGGATGTCTAGCTGGCTGTTGGCTGGCTTTACATTAGAATTGTTGAATCTACCTCAGTCCTCCAAAGGTCTAGATACCTAGAATGTGAGAGTTCTTTTCATTACAAGGAATGTTCTGAAACAACATTTTAGAGGATGAAATTTAAGATGTATGTGACAAAGTCTGCCTTTTCCTTTTTCCTTAGACTGGCCTTTCTGGAAACTTAATTGTCCTCTCAGTGTTATACAAAGGTGGATTACTAATGGGCAGTGCCTACATGACAGTTGGTGAACTCTCATCTTTCCTAATGTATGCTTTCTGGGTTGGCATAAGCATTGGAGGTATGGAACGGGAAATTAGATTTTCTTCACTTCAAAGCATTACAGTCATTATAGGGGTGGGAGGGAAGAAGCTTTTAAAAAATCTGACTTTCTTAAAAAGTCTTCCAAATTAACTTCTCAAGAAATTATTTTTTTTTCTGAAGAGTTAATGAAAATAATAATCTGTAACTTAATATAAACCTTATTTTTCCCCAAAAGAAAGGTAGTTTTTTTTCAATGTGTGCATGTGACAGTATATATTACTTTAATTTTCTTAAGGTCTAAATTAAGATACTTGCTATATTATGTAAAGCAATAAAATATTTGGGTCTATGTTAAGCATACTTTATTTAGAAAGGCATGTAACATTTAGCTGTAATTCAGTATAGAGTGTCCTCAACTGGAAGAGTAAACAAAGTGCCAGCAGAATACTGCACTCGGTGCTAGCCTTCTGGTTTTCCTTACTCACTGACTCCTCCCAGAAGCCCACACTCTGTAATCTACTGACCCAGCAACAAGCTGTTCATCTTTTTGTCAGAGCTGTCTTCCTGGCTGCATACAGGCAAAAATGAAGATAAGTTGCTCAGAAGCTCTACAATTTACTGGAAGTATTCTTCTTTAAAATGAGCCTGTTAATTCTGATAGACTAGGAGGGCAATGCAGCTTTTTCTTTTTTAGGCCTGGTATCATGGGAAGCACAAATTTTGCACTTGTGCTTGAGGGCAAAATTTAACAAACCTGCTTCCTTGTATATCAAAATTCCAGTGGCACCCATTCCAACTACCAGCCCCCTTTCTTCTATGCTTAAATCATTGGTCAATGGAGAAATACCTGGCACTTTGAAAACATGGGACAAGCTGATGTTAAATAAATGAAGATTAGAAGCACTGCTAAAAATATCATTAAATTAACTTTCATTTGCTATAAAAACATATTTTTAAATTCTAGGTCAGATTATTGTAGAATGTAGTTCTGCACAGAGCTCATTCTCATGGGGACTCTGAAGCAGAGGTGTCTTGCCACAAGAGGCCTGCTTTCCTAGATGCCTACAAGGCATATAAATCTTCCAAGTGCTAAGTCTGCTCTGTATATGTCATCAGTACACATGGGAGTTGATGCAACAACTGTGAAGTTCACTGCATAATCTGTGACTTTGCCCCTCTTTGTTGTAAGTTTGCTGTGTTTTCTTCCAAACACAGTACATGGGTTATGAAAAATATAAATGTTTTCTAATTTGTATTTGCTGTCCATATTATATAATGTTTTGTTTATGAGTAGTTGTGGATTTGCAAACTTCAGTGTTTGAGTTTGAAGTTGCTCTGTGAGGCTTATGCCCTTCCCCTGACATGCCCTGCTCTAGGATGTGATTCTTTGGCTCTTTTTTCCAAGTAGATAGCTTCTCACCATGGCTAGTGTTGCAAACTTTCAGATAGTCCTCAGCAGCAGCATGATGAAACACCCTGCCTACACTTACAGACTTGTGACCTTGAGCTGAGCTTCTTGCTCTGCAAAAATAAACCAGTAAATCCATTATATATATATTTAGATATACATATTTTTAAATGCACCTTTGTTTTTCTGCCCTCCTGAAATAACTCTTAAGCATTTTACAGGAATTCAAAGATCATTAAATCGGTGTCTTTCTTCTTAAAGGCACACAAAAATTTAAGAAATTGGACATCTTATATCGATGTATTACTCCATTTTTAGTTCTATGTTAGTTTCTGTGTTTATGTCAGCTGGAAAGCCCTTCAGCCAAGCTACTTTCAAGATGATTCACACATCTGCTAAGAGCTGGGACCCAGTACTATGTACAGGCCTCGTCCTTAGCTTTTGCTTTCTCCAGTATTTTTTGAAGTATTCTGGCATGGGAGACACATTTCTTTCTATTGTCCACTCTCCACACATCTTCTCAATCATCACTATAGCCTTAGGTTTTGTGCCCTCTCTCTGCTGTGGCTGACTCAGCCAGGCTCCCCTGTATTAGTGTAAACTTGTCTGACAAAGAAGAGCATTCAGAATGCTCTGTTCTACTGAAAGTTCTGGGAATATAACTGGTTGAATGCAAAGCCATTTTCCTAAAGCTGGATGCTGTTCTTTCTGACAAGTGAATGACAAAGGACATACATAAGCTGAAGTGTATTAATATTTTCTTTTCTTCATAGTGATTTGTTTTAGAGATATAAATAAGAATGGTGAATAAGGGTTATTGGCAGCTCTCAAATGAGACTGGATAGAATTTAACATGTTTAACAGTTTGTTGGAATAAAAGATCCTCTACACATCTGATCCTTCAATGCTGCTGCTGCAAAGTATAACACTAATTTTATCTCTTCTGTGTCTTCCATTGCATATGGATGCATAATACTGTTCTGCTTTTTATTTAGGCCTAAGTTCCTTTTATTCTGAGCTAATGAAAGGACTAGGTGCTGGTGGACGTCTCTGGGAACTTATTGAAAGGAAGCCCCAACTTCCATTTAATGGTACGTTCTTGGTTTGTTACCGTTTAAAGGTTGATTTTGTCTTATGGGTCAGCAATACCTTAGAAGGATGTGTGTAACACTTAAAGGTAGTACTGACTTACATAATTTTCAAAGAAACTAAATATATCATAATCCTTCTGACTTTACCTAAGTATGAAACAGATGATGAAAAATTACTTTAATAAAAATTTTAGAAGCCAAAAGTTTAGCTTAATTAATTACTTTTGGTTTAATTATTTTTATTTATTTAATTCAGAATATGATTTTAAATCATATTACTTTCTAATTTATGTGACTGAGAACATGGTCATTTCTAGATTTTTGGAATTTCTTGTTGATGTCATCACTACTTCCTGCTTTAGAGTGAAAAGAGTGGAAAGAAGAAAAAGGAGAGGAGGGAGGAGCTCTTTGAGATGGCTGTATCTCATATTTCCAATGAATGGTTTACTGTGCTCGTCTCTAATGGCTAAGAAATGATCAGAGAAGCTTTCAAAACCGGGTGGTTTTCATTAAGTGTATTGCAAGCTTAAACACTTCATACTGATCCAGTGAAAATCAGCCCGTAGTACGACATGTTGATATAAATTCTCCCTTGCAAACACACAGTTTGAGGCCTTTCAGCAACACATACTAAACTGAATTTTTGGGTTGTTTTGACATAGGAATCAGGGACTGGGGAATAAAAGGAAGTAAAGGGTAGGGCTGATAGGGGGACTTCTGCTTCTTGGAATAGTATGGATGTGCAGCTACAGCAGGTGTTGTTTTTGGAGTGATTTGTACCTTTCTCCTTGCACTAATACTACCCACATTTCTTCTTTATTTGAGGGGGCAAGATTTTATTTTTGCAGAACTCTGGTTGTTGCTGGTGACAGCAGATATCTTGGGAACAAATAATAATGTCTTTTTTCTTGTGTCTAGAATCCAAACAAGAGACAAGTACATAGCTTTTAGATATTTTTACAGTGATATATAGAGGAAGGACTTGTGGTAGCAGACTTCCTATATTGCAGTAGATTCAGTGTTTCAGGCCATGGATAGAATGTGCAGTAACTGGATCTGAGACTTAAGATAAGTGATTACTTGCTACTGTGGTAATAATAAGGATTATGCTGCTAACACAGGATTTAGCAAACACATTTCTTTTCTGAAAAGGAGGTTTACAGGCTATTGTGGAAACATTACAGTGTGTGTGTCCATCAGTTAAAGTCAAGGAAGCAATCTGGAATTGTATGCTTTTGCCTTTTCCATTCCAATGCGACTATCATTAAACTGAAAGCCTGGAGAAGAAATGGGAACCTGGAAAAAAAAGAGCAGAACTAGTGAAATCTTGATTACTGCTGATGGGTGTCTTTTTGTTTCCTATCCACAGTTACTGTTTAACCAAACATTGGCATGTGCTACCCCGTGCTGTGGCAGGTTGGGAGTTACTTGGTGCTGCATCTGAAAAGAATTAAGAGTTTGAGCTGTGCTTCTCCAGCACAAACAAACATGACTAGGGTATTGCTCTAGTACTGCCAGTTTTTACGAAGTTGGTGGGAACTTCATCTTTTGAGAATGCAGCCCCACTGTCCATTAATTTGCTTTTTATGGATATATGTCACTGGGTTTTAACAGGGCTTGAAGAAATTTTGTTTCTTTGTCTTAACTGTTTATCAGCTTTTTCTAGTAATGATATTAATTGACTTGTTTAAGTCAATTGCTGTCTTCCAGAAATAAACTGGTTTTATTTAACTTTGGTAGTTGTTAATTCATGGTGGTTTCATTGATGGAAAATTTCACAAAGAGAAATTTTCATTTCAGTGAACTGTTGCCCAAGAGTTAGGCCTCTGATTGGTATTTGAATTTATTAAATATGCTTTCCACTGAAAGGAGAAAATAAAACTAAAAAATGTCTGTTAGTGCAACAAACCTAGCAGCAGTTTTATTCCAGTGACAGGAACTGCTCTTGTTCAGAGGAGGGTGCTTCAGGTGACTTTTGTGGCTCAGTGAAAGGGCAATAAATGATTTGCAATGTTTATCTTTTTGTGTTCTGCGCCAACAGGACTTTGGCCTTCACCAATGCCTTTTTATTTCATTGCTCCTAATTGACAAAGCTTTAATTGTTTATAGTATGTTGACTAATTCAGATAATTCTATGAGAAGTGATTGTTGTTAGTGTTCAGGTATTAGCAAGATGCAAATCCTCCCTCTTGCTGTAGGTAGCCTATAGGTTCCATGCTGGTGAGCAACCTGAAATTGCATTCAGGAATGATTGGCATACCACACTGATTCACTCATGGCTGAAATATAACCACTGTGGTCCTGAATTGTGGCTTGCAGTTATCCATAGATTGAATGTGGAGATAGATACTTCCATTGAGTGTCTGTAAAGCAAGTTCTAGGAGGGCTGAGCTAATTTTTGTTTCTGTTCACATTTCTGTATTTTATTCTTTGTTATATAGAGGGAATCACATTAGGCAAAGACGTATTCAGAGGTGCTTTGGAATTCAAAGATGTTGAATTTGCCTATCCAACACGTCCAGAAGTATCAATTTTCAAAGATTTCAGCCTTTCCATTCCAGCTGGCTCTGTTATGGCTCTCGTTGGCCCAAGTGGTACAGGGAAATCAACAATTGTATCCCTTCTGCTGCGTCTGTATGATCCTATCTCAGGTATGGTTTGTGTGTTGCTCTGTTTGTTTGCAACAATTAATGCTTTGCATCTCAGATAAACCTTATAAACAGTTGGGGTTCCTGTGCTTGAGGTCCATGTCTCCTTCTGGGGTGCATGGTTACCTTGTGGTGGTGCCTGCATAGCTTTGCATTTCTGATCCCCCAGTACAGTGTGTGATTCCCCAGGGGTTGTCGTTCTCAGCTGTTCCTTCAGACTCTTTTCAGTATGTGTCAAACACACTTGACTTCACTGTTTCCTAACTTAAGGTACTATCACCGTTGATGGCTTTGATATCCGTCAGTTAAATCCACTGTGGTTCAGGACAAAGATTGGAACAGTAAGTCAGGTAAGGAAGAAAAAAAATCCAAGTGGATGAAATAATTTTGTGATCAAGTAGCTTTTCCTCACTTTTCTTCTTTTTGAAAAGACATAATCTTGCTTCTCAGTGAAATCCCTCCATCTCTCCATAACTGCTGTTGCACATGCTTTGTTCTAAAAATAAGTATTTAGAGCTAGTTCCAGTATTCTATAGTCTGTTTTTACAGACTAATCACAGAGATCCAAAATGTTAGTTTACAAGAAAAGTGTGCAGTGGAGAGTGGAAGGTAAATTGTGTAGGTATAACCAACCTAATGCTTGCTATAATTTGTTGAAGAAAGTAGCAAAAATCTTCACATTTTTGTATTGATAAAAGTCACACAATCATATTTTACACAGCCATTTAAAAAACTGACCTTCTGTGCTCTGAGTAGTTTCCAGGAAACCATAATCTCCATTAGGAAAGCATGAAAATACAGCACAGTTAGCACTTACTTACTTTTATAGTGCCACCTTCCTAGCAACCTCCAGACTCTGGAAGTCAATGGTGTCTTAAAAATAAGCTATTTCATCAATTAACATGTTCATTCCCTCATCTCCCCAGATTAACTGTTAGGCTGATGTTGTGGTTAAAAGCATAAGAGTAACTGAGTATTTGTTGCATTTCAAAGCAACTTCTTTATGTAATAATGCCACCAAAAGCTTTTGTGCAAAAATTACTTTCTTGTTGGCACATTAGCATTTTTCTTTTTGAAAGAATCTATTCAATTTAAATTACCAGTAGGAGGTCAATACTGGTATTCAAAGAGCATGACTCTACTTTTTAAACAGAGCTCGCTTACCTTGTTTCAGACATTTTCCCATTGTACATCACTTGTCCTACCTCACAGTTCTCTGTTGCAAGCTTGAATACAAATTAAATGCACATAATGCCATAAAATCTGTGTAGACATTAAGAAAAGAATCATCATTGTTGCAAATCATAGAATAGTTTGGGCTGGAAGGGACCTTTAAATGTCATGTAATCCAATCCCCCTGCATTGAGGAGGGACATCTTCAACTAGATGTGGTTGCTCAGAGCCCCATCCTTGAATGAGCCTGACTTAGAATGTTTCCAAGGATGGGGCACCCACCACCTCTCTGGGAAACCTCTTCCAGTGTTTCACCACCTGCATTGTAAAAAAGGCTTCCTTATATCTAATATAAACCGACCCTCCTTTAGTTTAAAACCATCACCTCTTGTCCTGTGACAACAGGCCCTACTAAAAAGTCTGTTTCCATCTTTCTTAGAGTCCCCCTTTAAGTCCTGAAACACCACCATCAGGTCCCTCTGGAGCCTTTTCTTCTCCGAACAGCCCCATCTCTCTCAGCCTTCCCTCACAGGACAGGTGCTCCATCCCTTCCGTTATGATATGTGGCAAAGTACAAAGGAAGGGCTTTTGATGTTTGAATGTATAGCTCTTCCTGAACTCTTCCAAAAATATTAGGAATTGAGAGTTATGTTTTTTCAGTTAAAAAAAGCAACTTAATTTTTAATTGGTTTTCACTGTCCATTTTGGTATTAGGGGAGGAGGTTTTTATTAGTCTTTTATTCAATTAACTCTTGCTTGCATATTATTTTTATGTATATTGTAAGTGGGGTCTTGTAAGTGGGATTTATGTTACCTGACGTACTAGATAACACATGCACACAATTACAGATCTACCATATTAGTTATGTGTTTGCATTTGTCAGGAACCAATTCTCTTCTCCTGTTCTATTGCTGAAAATATTGCCTATGGTGCAGAGGATCCTTCTACTGTGACAGCAGAGGAGATTCTGAAAGTTGCTGAAATAGCTAATGCTGCTAGTTTTATCAGAGATTTTCCAAAAGGGTTCGACACTGTAGTTGGAGAAAAAGGAATTTTGCTTTCAGGTACATCTTTATGTTGCTTATTTTAAAAATCTTGATGCTATTGAGTGATGTAAAAATTCCATCATTTTTTGTTGCCACTTTTTTCTCCAAGCTGTAGCCTGCCGTAAGTATTAAGAGAATCTACCCCTCACCTCCATTCCCCACTAAAGTACATGGATCAAATTCTGCTCAGCCCAGGCATTCAGTTAAAATTACCTGACACCTGTTTTCCTATTTCAATTTACTGACTATTTTTCCCCAGGTGGACAGAAGCAACGAATTGCAATTGCTCGAGCTCTGCTCAAGGTAAGCCAGCACCCAAACAACTATTTAACTACTTCTTGGGGGGAGGCAGGAAGGATTAACAAGGAGGAGGTATTTCAATGGGAGAGGTAGGAAAATATTTTAAAAAGGGAAAACTGTATCTTTTATGTTAATGAAGTTTGAAAGGGCTGAGTGACTTAAGTAATGACAACTTAATGTCTATGCTTCTCCCTATATTTTAGCCATGTTTTTGATAGTTTTTGCCAAGACTGCTGTAAAATCATTGTAAAATGGCCCATTTCCATAAGATGAGGTCAAGAACGGAGGAAGACTTTAAGAATGTGGTGCTATTAAACACATATATGACATGTCTCTGTTCAGATCTCTATCAGTCATAGGTTAATTTTTCTGGGTTGCAGTTTACTAGGACTTCAGATGCCTTGTCTTAGCTTTGAGGGGAGGTGGCCTGGATTTGGAACAAGGTGATATTTCAGGCACAGTGTATTGTCATGTTTTTCTTTGAAGATTGGTGTGGGTCTGGCTTCAGGGTAGGCTCTGTGCTGCACAAATTTGAGGGGGCTTCTGAGGATCAGAACGGAGAGTTTGGTTCAGGGACAGCCACAGGGCCTTGCAAGGAGGCAGTTTGGTGCTGATGCTCAGCTGGAAGTTTTGATCCTTGCTGGGCACAGTTTACATTCATGTTAAGCCACACAGGTGTCTGTAGCATCCTGGCATGCCCAGTTCTGCTAGATTAATAGGAATTTCATTATACCTGTTCTCTTTTACCACAACTGCTGAAAAGCTGATTGTATTTCAAGCCATGCATTTTATACGGTTCATGGGACTAAAGACTTAATTTTGTGGAAGTAAAAAGGTTGCAAAAAATAAATGAGTAGTTGATATACTGGAATATCTGGGGGTGCAGTGGAGTCCTGTCTGTCCCAGTTAAAGATTAAAGCTTTTACTCTCAACTTTATCATGGAAGTTTGGTTATTTTCTGTAATTGAGTTGTGAATTCTTCTAAGGGATTTGAGTGCTGGCAATTTAATTTTTTTTTATTATCTAACTGTGAGAAGTTCTTAAATGCTAGTTCTTAAGTACTATGACTTTTACCTGTGAGTGAAGTACTGCTTGCTGGCAGGGCTTTGTTACTTTCCGTTACTAAAACAGTTTTATATAGCAGAGTGACTGCAAGCAGAGGGTAGCTGAGCCTCTGTGAAAGAGCCACATAAGAATGTAGAACTTTTGACCACAGTGCTGCCAAGAATACCTTAAAAGTCATCTCCCCTCTTTAGTTTGTATCTTTCAAATGGTTATCCGGGAATAGTATTCTGCTTTTTTAGTTTGGAAAATTTGAAAATGCAGGAGTCTTATTTCAGTTTTGTCCTCTTAGCATTTCGATATCTTAAAAGTAATGCTTTGAATGACACTTTTGATGAAGTAGGTATTCTTACTTGGAGTTTTAAGCTATATGAATCCTATTCTCTATTGACATAAATATTCAGATCTTGTTTAATTGTTATTGTAACCAATTTTACTTTATTTTTCAGAATCCTAAAATTCTTCTGTTAGATGAAGCAACAAGGTAAGAAGAAAAAAAAATAGAAACTTAGAAAATATGTACCTGTAAAACTCAGATTTGGGAACTGTTCTCTCTTCTCTTCTCTTCTCTTCTCTTCTCTTCTCTTCTCTTCTCTTCTCTCTTTTTCTCTTTTTTGTCGTTATATGTTATCTCGCCCCTTATTGCACTCTAGTCACAAAAAAGAATGTGCCTTCTAGAATGTGTGACTTGTTTAGGAAGCCTATAATAAAAGCTGTTTCTGCAAAGCAGAAAGGATGCCTGGTACATTGTGATTTTTCATGGTATTACATTCATAACATGTAACAGGATTTTGAAACATCTACTTAAGGCTTTTTTGGATCTTTAGTTTAAACTTAGATCCTAGTGTAAAAGAAATAGGATTCTTGTGCAATGTAACTGATTTTTTCCACTGGCTTAATTTGATGTTATTTCTCAATGCTTATTTTTGCATATGAGAATATGTCATGCCTATGACTTGGAAATGAGAACTGAGCATGCTTGTGCTCATTAAACTTTCCTGCAGTTTCAGTGGTTCATCTTCACCACAAATAGAGAGAGTTTGCTGTTTTGGCAAAAGAAACCACATGCATACAAAACCAACCTGCCTTACAATAACAAATATCCTCCTCTCTCCCATCCCCACCCATTTGTTACTAGTGCTTTGGATGCTGAAAATGAGTATCTAGTGCAAGAAGCTCTGGACCGGCTGATGGAAGGGAGGACAGTCCTAATTATTGCTCATCGTCTGTCTACTATTCAAAATGCTGATTTCGTTGCAGTCCTTGGCCAGGGTAAAATTCTTGAATGTGGGAAACATGAGGAACTACTTGCAAATCCAAATGGACTTTTCAGGAAACTAATGCAGAAACAAGCTTTTCTTCAGAATAATGATACTTTTGCATTAGATTTACAATCCAGAGAAAAGGATATATTAAAAGAAAATGTATGAGACAATGTATGAATAATTACAAACTTCAAAGACTATAACTTATGTTTCAGTTATGTAAATGTTATATTTTTCCAAAATGTACAAAATATTCTTTTAAAACTTAAATGTGTTTAAACTTTTTATTGAATGCTTTTTAGTAACTATTGTAACTTTTAAAAATACCTGTCACACTGAGATAATTTCAGGGCATAGATTTTTCTGCTTGTGTTACTTTGAAACTGTCTAGAATCTTGTTTGCTATAATGCACTGTATGAAGATGTGCTCCATTCTCAAGTAAGTTCAGTATTTTAAAGGTAATTAAATTACAGTCTTATCATTTTCATATCATTGTCTCTCTCCAAGGAACTTTCATGTTTTGTGCTTGTCATAAAATGCTGGAAATCAGAAATGCATGATACTAACACACTCTGGAAGTTCTGTCTGACTTCCCCTGCACTGTCCTTCCAGTTACTGTTTGTTCTGAAATGTGATTATGTGTTCTGAACTTGACTATGATCTCCATCTACAGTTCCTGTAGAGAATTACATATTAAAACACATTGTAGAGAGTATGAAAGCACAAGCTGGGAGAAAGTTCTTTAATAAAGCAAGCAACCCAATGGAAAAAAAGGCAACCAAACAAAAAAACTGACTTTACAAAAGGACAAAGGAAGTGTCTTACTATATGAAGTCACATAGGAAAATCTAAAATTTGCATGCATTTTCTTCCCGTTTCTGTTTTCCCATTTCTGTAGTTTCACTTCCTTTCTAAGATGACATCTGAAAGAACATGCCCTCCCATATATGTTTTTGTCCTTTTTAAAGGCATATGTAAGTTTTGTGTTGTTAATTAAAATTTCAGTGATAGAAATCATGAGTTTTGCCTAACTACTTTATTAAAAACAACTAGTAAACAACCGTCTCAAGGACAACTAGTAAAGTAGCAGCATTACATTAATTTGAATAACTGCAGGGGGATATGTTTGGCAGTGAAGAGTTTGCCTCATGTTTCTGATTGAAGAGTCTCTTTCAATAGAATCTCTGGAGATGCAAAACCCACAAGGACATTTTACAAAGCTAGAAACTTCCCCGGTCACATTAACACTCATCCATGCTAGAAAATTTGTTGCTGGAAGACCTTATTAGCAATAGCTGAAATAACCTAGTGCTGGGCAAACTTAAAATGTTAGTGCCATTAATGGCACATTGTGGAATATAGCGAAAATATTAGAGAATAAAAATAAAATAACTTCAGATAAAATTTTCCTAGAAGCATATGTTGTACTAAAGATATGCAAAAAGTAGTCCTGACCAAATGTTTAATTTCAATGTTGATTATTAGTTAATGTATTTAGAGGGGTTTGCATCTTTAATCCTCACTCATGTCATTTCTCCTTATGTGAGATCCAACGAGCCCCTTTATCCCTGTATTTACACAGGAATTACTTGCAGCTGAACTGAATGAGCGTTCCATGTCTTTTGTTCATTAGTTGTCCTGGCAGGTATTGCAGCTGACAGAGGAGTGTGGAAAGCCACACAAAAGCTCTAGTCCATTGAAAGGCAAATGTTTGTCATAACAGGTATATTGGTTAGCAGACTTTATTCGAGTTAGAGCCACTCAAAAAACTCCTTTATATTCATGGATATTTATGGGACAGTCAAGAACTGGTTTAGTGTCTAGCTGGCATCAGTACAAATTATTTCTGTAGAAAATGAGATTTGAATGTTGAATTGTATCTCTCTCCTGAAGATGCAGCTCTTACAGGGCTGGCACAGCCAAAGGAAGCCAACTAATTCCCTGAGGAAGTATAGATAGGGCTCAATCAGCAAAACACAACTGTT
The DNA here is from genome assembly GCF_017590135.1 of Pyrgilauda ruficollis. Lineage (NCBI taxonomy): Eukaryota > Metazoa > Chordata > Aves > Passeriformes > Passeridae > Pyrgilauda > Pyrgilauda ruficollis. Next base: position 509,426 of record NW_024508213.1, on the reverse strand, counting down.
CATGCTGCATCATTTAAAATATTTTAGGACCGAGCTGTGAAGAGGAGCTTTCAATTTTTCAAATAATTTGAATGTCACCAATCTTGAATGTTGGGAAATGTAGATGTCATCTTGAATTTTCTTCCAGATTTTTCTGTATGTGCTTGTTTGTGTGTGCATTTCCTGGTTTGGTTTAGTTTGTTTTTCTTGATGACGTGACAGTAACCTGATGATTTAGCATCATATATATAAAGAAGACCATATAGAAGTGTAGCCATGATATTTTTGAAAAATCCTTTGCTAGGATTTTTTCCCTCCTGAGGAGCTGAAGGCCTCAGGAAAGAAATGTAAATAACTGTCTGCTGTTGTGGAATGCAACAGGTGCATCTGTGATTGGTGCATGTTAATTATTTCTAATTAAGAGCAAATCACAGACGCAGCTGCATCGGACTCTGAGAGTCACAAGATGTTGTTATACATTCTATTCTTATTCTTTCTAGCTGTCTGATAAATCTTTTTCTCTCTATTCTTTTAGTATAGTTTTAATGTAGTATTTTAATATAATATATATCATAATATAATAAACCAGCCTTCTAAGAACATAAAGTCCAGACTCGCGTCTCCACACTTGGGGTGTTCACAACACAGAAGGATACTATATTAATGTAACAATACAGTGATACTCCACTAAATTTTAGTATTTTGCTTTTTGCATAAAATCAAAGCCAAAGGAGCTTATCTGAATGAAAAAGACAAAGCACTGACACTGACACACTGCCTCATACTTCAGTCCTGCTAGATGAACCATCTCAAGTTTATCTCATCTGCATTTGGGTTCAGTCAGAGGGGACCACAATCCACATAGAAAGCCTAACATCCCTGAATCTATTATCAAAAAACACATTTTGAAAAGTTATGCGATTTTTAAAAATCTATTTTTAGTTAATTTTATCTTAACTGATTTGCTTTGTTGATAATATACATTCAACTCAACTTTTTCCCCAAAAGCGTGGTACATACTTACCTTCTGAAAGTAGCTTTTTCATGCCAACTGATGCCATTGAGCATTCAGTTCCTGTTGAAGGTTAAAATCTGTTTTTATACCATAGAATAGCTGTACTGCCTGGTTGTCATTTACCATAAATGTGAAATGTGCCAAGGTCTGCATAGAATATGGTTTTGTGTATTTATTTATTTAATTAATTAAGAGATTTGGGGACAGACACAGGTATGCACAGCCTATTTTAAACATAAGGCAATTCCTACTTGTTATAAATAAGAAGCTTGACTAGGCCACTATTCAAGCAGCAATCAATTTATTAATTAATATGGTAAAGTGTGAGCTACAATCACAGATACACACGTTGCCTGTATGTACCTGACACGAAACACAGCTTTGTATTTCACATACTGAAAAATGCGTTCTTCCAAATGGTCGTTGAATAGCTGCTTTTTGATCATATCCGGCTGGTTAGCGCCAGCTAATCACATGTACTCAGTGAGGAATGGTACCCAAACCCACCCTCGTGAATCCTCCTGGGAACGCCCCGAAGGACGGAGCACAGCTTCGGGAACATCTGAGGGAGAGGACCGTGTTTCAGTTTGGCGCCGAGGGGAGGCAGCGCTGAGGAGCGGCCCGGGCCGCCATTCACCCTCTGAGGGCCGCGCCGGGGTTTCCGCCGCTCCCCGGCAGCGGCCGCGCCGCCCTCGGCTCCTCTCGGCTCTCCTCCACCCGGAGCCGTTCGGCTCCTCCCGGTCACGCTCGGCTCCGTTCGGTTCCTCTCGGTCGCGCTCGGTTCCCGCGCGGCCCCGCCCCGCGGTGACGCGCTCAGCGGGCGCCGGGCGGGAGCGTGGTGCCGTCGCCGCTCCCGCATCCACAGCCATGTTCCCGTCGGCTCCCGTCTCCCCGCGGACCCCAGGCGGGTCGGCCCGCAGGACCCTGGGCAGTGCCGCGCCCAGCCCTCTGTCCCGGCCGGGCGGCAAGAAGGGCCTGCCTGTCGTGGCGGCAGCCGCCTCCCCGGTGCTGTTCTCGCCGGCGGCGCGGAGGAGCGGCTCCCTCTCGGCGCGGTGAGTGCCGCCCCTCGCCGCAGAGCCGGCCTCGCTCTTAGGTGCTCGAGCCAGTGTGGGGTGCATTACAGCAGTGTACATTAAAGCCGTGTACATTAAAGCCGTACGTATACGGTACTACGTGTTCAGCCTTATGAATACCTCTTACTAGGCTGTGAATTCGAGGGTTCCTCAAGTATGTCCCTGTGTGATACAAGTATGATATATGAAAATTATAAGAACTTCCGTATTTAAAAAAAAGATAAAATAGTCAAAGTTCAGGCATTTCACACTTGCCCCTCTCCCCAGCTTCTTCTGTCTTCTCCCTTCCGTACGGATCAAAACTGAGATACGGCACTGGCCCCAGATCAGTTTCAGGCTTCATAATCTCTTTTCTTGGGAGCAGCCATTTGTTGTGTAGTTGGGATAAAGAGGATTGCCCATGTTCAGTTTTGGGAAACTTTTACTTCAAGTCTGCATAATAATTTTTGCTAAGTGGGTGCAAGGATTGTCCAGTAGCTATGAATCAACTTTTGCCATTTCCCGCAGGGAGGTCTGAGACATCATTTCACTTGGGAGGAGAAATTAAAAGAGGGCATTAACTTGTAAAAGCAGAGAAATTTGCCCACATCATTGTGTTCAGAAGACAACTCAGACCTGTGCTGTTCCAGAGGGAGAAGATGGGGAAAGATGCAAAGCAGCTTTTTGTGAGTGGTAGGAAGTGCAGCCTCCACAGCGTGCTACGGGTGGTAGAAGTGCTGTTGGATCCGAGCTGCCATGGCTGTGTTGCACAGTGTGTGCTGCCCTGCAGTGCCGCAGCTGGGGTTGGAAGTCATCCCTGCAGTCAAGGGAGAGCTTCTGCTGAGCTTCTGACATTGTGAATGTCTTTATTCTGTAGATAACCAGAGTGTAGAGAAGCTGAACAGTGAGTTTGTTGCTGGTGGAGTGATGCATATTCAAAGTCAGTTCTTTAAAAATAAAGAATTTGATGACAGCTAGCAACCTGTAAGGAAGCCACCAAGTTATTGGTCTAGGTGGTGTTCCCAGAGAAAGCATGTTTATGTTACATAAATCTGTTTCTAAATAGATACTTATGAAGTAAATGTCTACTGAAACTGATGAATAAGCAATAAAAAGTTAACTGTAACTTTGTTTTGTTTAAGAGCGACTCCTACCAGAGTTATCCAGCTTCCTACAGCAACTGAGACTATTAACTATGATGTTAAGGCTTTTGGATCCTCTCTGCCTGTTAAGGTTATGGAAGCGCTGAAGAAGGCTGATGGTAAGAATTGATGTTATTTTTCCTCATGAAAATTGACAGGTGAGAGAATTCTTAACGTGTTGTTGATGTCATTGAAATGCTGACTTTACAGGGGAAGCTAAAAATGTCTCTGCCTTGCTTTGAATCCAACCTGATTATCTATGTAACAATAATTATAACAATGCCCATGGGGGTGTGAATGCATGAAAATACCCTTTGGGTGCTGCTTATGCAATTTGTTGTAAAAAAACAAGGGTATAAGGACAGCTAATAGTAGGTTTTCAGTAGCTTTTACTTATTGGTTCTTCCTTACCTTTTTTACTTCTTTTGATTTTGCTGTGGATGCTTAATATTTTTCTTTATTTCAATTTCCATTTGTTGTCTCTTCCAAAAGCCCTGGTGATACAAACCTTTCCCTGAGTTCAAGAAATTGGTCTCCTAAACAATTTTTTCTCTGTAGATAAGTTTTTCCTTTATAGTAGATACAGGAGGAACCAAATATGTATCTTAAAAATAATGTTAAAATTGTTGAGTTATTTACAAAGCTATTATAATCTGCTCTAAATACATGGAAATGGGTTTTGGGGTTGTCGTTTCATTCTCAAAGGTTGAGGGTTTATCAAGTGGATAATTAATCTAGATGTAGTAATTTGATATGTTAATCAAATAGATGGAAATTCTAACATGAAAACTAGTTTAATAGAAAATATTTCTTATTTTCATATAAGAATGAAAGTTTATTGGTTTAAATGTTACTCTGCAGTGTTTTAAAAATGTGAATGCTTTAAAGAAGTTACTTTTTTATGTAGCTGATGACCACCTGAGTGTTCAAGTGGATGAAAGTGGATGGGCCTGGCTAGTTCATAAAGAGAGGCTGATTATTTGGAAGATTGGTCAATCTGCAGTAGCTAAGGTAACTGAAGGGTCATACGGAAAGATTGTATTTTATGCTATTTCAACTATGGTTATGCAGTTATGGGGTTGGGGTTTTTTTTCAGCTGGAATTTGTCTATTTTCCCTCAAAAGCAGCAGGTTTGATATGAAGTCATGCTAACAACACTAACTGAAGCTCAAGCTTTTGAAAGAGCTTATAATTTTTATATTCCTCACTTCAGTTTTAATTGTCACCTTGGCACTAAGATTAATTCTTCATATTTTAATGGATGTGGCTCTTAGGTTAGATAGTCTTGGTCAAGCTTATTTTGATAATTAAAATCTAGTTTATATATTGCAAATTAGTTTAGATTATTCTGGGAGCAATTTTCAACTTGCAAGAAACTCCAAAAATACAGGTAATTTCAGAGGTACTGAACATATGTTTCACCTAGATTTCTTAGGTCAAGAATTTTTGTATCCCCTCTGGACAGTATTTCTTTCAGCATTGTTTCAGTGATGGTCAGAGAAAAACAAAATCAAAGTTACAAAATGAGTTTCTTTCAATCAGGACAATGTATGTTCATTATGCACGTCCTGCACTTACAGGGGACTGTCAGGTATACACACGCTGGCACCTGAAGAGGTTTTTCAAGGGATTAAAATTTGTCTGGTTGTTTAACTTCAAGGGCGTAGGGGAATGAGAATCTACCCCGCTAATACCTAATAAGTTCTCTCAAGAATTTCTAGTGTAATTTTTTTTAATATTGCATTAAGGAATAGTCCAATAATCCGATATTGTAGTGTTGTGAGGAACACTCAGAAGTAACTAAAGAAAACCAGTGATATCTGAAAATTTTAAGATGTTTTTTAGCTGTTTGCTGGTTGTGACAACTTTGTTGAAATTGTTTCATGACTTTTTTTAGTTCCCTTACAGAGTGTCTGAGTTAGTTGAAGGGTAGTTTTTAGCAGGGTCAAAAAGTCCAAAGATCTTGTGGCAGAGGAATAAGTTATTCCAGTCTCATGTTTGTGACATCTCTTTATTTCTTCCAGTTATCTCTGTGCAAGGAATTGCAGCTGCCACCCAGTGACTTCCAATGGAGTTCTAGTTTAGCAGCTATATCTTGTCTCAATTCTTCAGGTGAAGCGCCTTCTCTTCAGGTGATCAAATTTTAAATTTTAGTGTTTAAAACTGCCTTAAGAATAACTTTGAATATATCCTTTCTTGTCAAAAGGATATATTCAAAGTATTTGAAGACGTTTGGTGGTATGCTGTCTATTCAGAAGGTCAGGATTTCTGGTTGGCAGTAAATACCTTTGAAGTATACAAACTTCTGCTAGTCCTTTTAAATTGCACCATGTGCATCCTATAGGATCAGATTAAATAATAGTTTTTCTGAGGATTACTTGACATGCTTTCATAGCAAACAAAAATGCAGTAAACTCAGAGGTGTTGTGTTAACAAACACCAGGGCAATCAAAAATGGGGTCAGACCAAGTGCAGTTTAAGTGCTGGCTGAAAACATTGTTCAGTGGATTAATTTCCAGTATCCACAGATGAAAGGCAAACCCCAGCACCCTCCTTCGGCTGGTCTCTGTAAGGAATTTGACACTTGAAGGACAGACTCAATCTGTCTTGACTGATTGGTCTCCTAAGTGTTTTCTTTCCTGAGTTACTCTATTAGAGGGTGAGGTTCAAAGATCGGTTGTGTTCTGAAAGTGTGTTAATGTGCCTGTTACTATCATTCATGAAAAGAATCTCTCATTTTCAGCTTAGATTTCAGTTTAATATATGTGATGCTTTGATAAAACTGGCTAAGAAACTGTACTTGGAAGTAAGCAGCAGCACAGAATATGTAATATGATCTTTTCTTTTGATTTGTTGTTGTGTTACTCTTCCAGATGATAAAATGCAATCTTAGTATTTTGGGATTATCTCTTGAAACCCGAAATGTTCTGACTTAGTTTAAGAGGAAGTAATTCGCCTAACCCTAGTATTTTATTTATTGTAGTTTTTAATTTCATCATTCTTTAGCTTGTGAACTGAAAGTCAGTGTCTGGTAAAAAAATGGTTAGAAAACTCCAAGCAACCCTATAACAAACTCCCCGCTACAGTTCTTGTACTGTTCTGTGATTTTTATGTTTTTTTTAACTACCAGTTGATTGAGTACAATAATTTTCTCTAAACCTCTACCTGAACAGTCTCTTGCTTCACACTTTTAATTTGGTATCTGTGATTTCCTGAGTTACACTGTAAGCCTATGCCTTTGAAAAGAAGAGCCACCATGTGATTTGATATTTCTCTTAAAGACACTAGAATAGTTTCTTTGCTAAATTATAGTCTTCATTTGAAGTCTTCCATAGTAGCTTTTAACTCTTGGCATCTGAAATTCTCCACAGGTTCTTTTCTGTTTTACAACTGTAAGTTTCATTTGCATTTCAGCAGCAGACCCTGAATTATCAGGAGCAAGAACCAGTAGAAAATGTTCATTAATGTTCTTAATTAGTGCAGGGAATTACAACATTCCCTGCACTAATTAAGTTGTACTGCAGAATGTTTTTGTGATTCAGTTCCAGGTTTGTCAGTGTGCATCAGTGTGTATTTGCTACTTTCTCCTTGTCTTTGTCACCCACAATCTTGATGTGTAAAATAACATGTTTAAGTTAAAGCTGCAGTCTGATTGAATATTATTATTATTATTATTATCATCATCATCTCGCCTGTTCTCTTAATTGTTTTTTCACTTCAAGTCTCTGGCAATAATGGTTGCTACCAGTGAAGGTTCTGTGCGCTACTGGCCCAATCTTGCACATGAAGGATCCTATACAGATACTTCCACAGACTTTGGAGGCTCTCTGTGCAGTTTCCTCACAGCAGTAAAGGTAAAACAGCATGATTTATATTAAAATACTGGTTTTATTCCTAATCTAAAGATGGAAAAGTATAATAAAGTATAATAAAGCTCTACTTTATTAGTCTTAAATCTGCAATAAATGTGGTGAAGGTAACACTATTTTTTGTCATTAGATTCCAAAGACTGTGTGAGAGTTTTATTCTATTGTTTAAACTGAAATTGAGTTTCATGGCTAAAAATGTCACATAAAGTTAAGAAAATGAGTCTCTGCTGGTGCCAAGTACCCATGAGATGTTTGTCTTTTTCTAAGGGTGCCTTGCATCTAGTTCAGCATTTACCTATATGAGCTGTCATAAAGAATTTTAGCTGACAGTAGAGTTCTCTAGAATGTGATTTTTAATTTTTTTTTTTAATTTAGTTGCTTTCTCTTTTTTTTTTAGGGGGGAAGCTTTATTTTATCATCTTCCAGAGGTCAATTAGTCCGGTTGATACCTGATAGTTCTGGCAAGATTCATCAACATGCCCTGCCACAGGGGCAGGGTATGTTTTCTGGAATTGGTAGAAAGGTTTCTTCTTTCTTGGGTATATTGTCTCCTGGAAATGATGCTGTGGTAAGCTGGAGAAACATTCATCTTCTTTATTTTCTCTTTGTAGTTTCTAGCCTGTGTTTAAGGAAGGAAAAAGATTGTATAAAGATGTATGATGACAAAAAACACATGACTCACTCAGCTCATTTATGTTACTTATATTTCTTTGAAATTTGAAACAAGAACAGAAACCAAATAAATCTGTATGTTTTGTGAAGGCAAATGCTGGCTTACACTTCAGCTGTGAATAAAAGGCGACTTTGGAATAGTAGTCCTTCCGGGGGAATGTGCAATGGTTGCATGTCCTGCCCCTTTCTAGTGATAGCCTCATTACTAGTTGAAGAAACCAGCCTGTAATTCTTCTTTTCTGATTTAGCACTGCCAAGGGTTGATGATTGGCTTGAGTTTTGTCAATGAACTCCACAGAAGTAGGCAGGAAGTACAATAAATGTATTTAGTATAGATATTCTTTTATCTATAACATTAGACTTCCAAGAGAAGTTATCATAATGCTCATCTTGAGTGCAGCTTTTGTAGATTGCCCAAGGAAGTGACTCTTTGTCGACTGAGGGTAGTTTAGATTATTCTACCCAAATATTCATATTCAGGCTTTCTTTTAACCTTTTTAGCTTTTTCTTTTTTTAATTGCAGATTTCTAGTGTTCTTTGGGATAGAGAGAGATCAAGCTTTTACATGCTGACAAGTTCAAATCTAAACAAATGGGAGATTGATGATTCATCAGAACGTTACATTCTCAGCTGGGATATCAACAGGATCCTGAAAGAACATATTACAGATGCAATTTGGGTAAGAGCCAGCCCAACTGGAAAGGGTTTGTTATAGTTAATAGCCTGTTTATATACAGTTACACAACAGATATATTTCTTTTTATAGGGGTCTGAAAGTAACTATGAAGATATTAAAGGAGGAGTAAATACACAATACATGGACTTGCAACAAAATCGGTAAGGAAGTACACTTGCATCTGGTAAGACCTTCATTAATGAGATAAATCTGTTATGTTTTCCTGCAAAAACTTCATGTAAGTAATTGCAATTAATTTTTACTGGAGTGGAACTGTTGATAAAATAAGCACCTTATTTCAGGTAATTAGGTTATCCTATATTCTCATCTTTTTAGCATTGCAAATCCTTTACAGATAATAATTCCCTTTATTTTTTTAGTGTCATTTTATCAGGATTGTGTATTTGTTTTGTCTTGACTTTAGAAAGACAAAAAATAAGCAACTGTAATTTGTTCCAGCAGATGCAGAGAATTTAGTATCTCTTGTATTTGATTTAATTACATGAAATTACAGCTGCCTTGGTTCAGTTTTGTACTGCAATATGAATACTGTTAATAAAGGTTGAGATTGTAGTTGAAAAACCTTTTTTTTTTTGAGTGGTAATTTTTGAGCAAGTAAAATATGTAATAACCATCTCTCAATGTTGTGATTTCTGTTGTTGAATAGTGATGGACTGGTCATACTTGCAGCAGCATGGCATCCTGGAGATCGTCCATGTCTTGTCTACTACACTCTGATAACAGTAGAAGATAAAGGCTATCAGATGTCTGATGATGTTGTTGTGGAGGTCACACAGTATAATCCATCTTTTCAGGTGTGCTAATGGAGGTTCTGATACCGACTTAAGATTAAGTTCAGTGTCAGGTTTTTGTCTAAAGGAAAATCAGTTTCCCTTGGAAGTATGTATTTGTAATACTCTGAGGAAAATGTGTACCAGCATCTCTTAATGTTTAATACTAAATGTATGTGAAGTTTATGGTTTGCATTTCAAGTTAGAAGATAAAACCCTCAAAAATAAGTGTAATCTGATTTAATTTTTGTGCTGGCTTTGAAGGTTTCTACAGAGTGATTTTAATGTATGCTCTTGTAATCCGTTTAGAGCAGATCTCAAAATCTGAGATTCTTGTGGGACAAGGAATTACGAGGTCTGGTTTTTGGTCCTTGCTAGGCAGCTGGCTTGCTCAGAGGGGAGGACACATTGGTTGTGTGTGGCGTGTCACAGCACATTGTGCTGTGTCTTCTGGAAGCATAAACCTGGGGATTAGATTGCTTTGGTAAACTTCTTCCACTCTTCCCTCTCTTCCCATTGCCTGTAATGGCATCTTAAAGCTCAAAAGTGGAAGAAGAGTGTGAAAACTGTCGAATAATTGATGTGTTTACTTATATCTCCATATGAAATTAGCAAGAATATCATGCATATGGAAGGGGAAAAAAAACCCCAGCATCTAAAATTTTTGGGCAAAATAAAAGTGATTTTGTTTGTTTTTTTAGGTTGTAAGTTACATCCATACCTCATTGTTAAAAAGTAAAACAAGTTCAGGCAGCATGGATTCACATTTAAAATTTTAAATATTTAAGGGATTGATTACATATGTGATATTGTTTGTATTCAACCCTTTCAGTCAGAAGATGAAGTATTGTGCTGCCTGGTAGTCCCAGATTACTTCAGCCATGCTGCTTACCTTTACAAGGAAGATGAAGTGTTTGCTTGTTCCACTGGAACTGGCAGAATTTCATTACCACAGGAAAAAATCATATTTGGCTTACAAGGTAACTTGCTATGCAGGGAAATCACATTTTTTTGGTACCTCTTAATTCAATATTTTTACAGTATTTATATATCTCAGAGAGCAGTGTCACATTTGTGTTCCTTTATTAAATGTTTCAAATTGGGAATGTCTCTTGAGTGTATGGAAACATGCTGATGTGACAGCCAGTCACATTGTTGCTCTACAGTTTTTCAAATGAAAGTGAAGCAAAACCCTGTTCTTGGTATAGGAAAGGATGGGGGGTTTTTCTTGTGGGGCTTTTTCCTTGGTTTCCTTGGTTTTTCTCTTTCCTAACATTCACTGTGGGTTGATTTTTTTTCCTTGAAGTTAACTCAGTGCCAGATGTGTCTAGCTGTGTCATCCTTGACCTTCGAAGGTGTTTTCAAGTACAACAGGAACATCAGTCCTTATGTAGAATTTGAATTAACTGAATCTTGAATTTTTTTGTTTGTTTCTTCTCTTTTCTTCCTTTTTTTTTTTTTTTTTAACACTTGCAGTATCTGGAAGTTGATATCTAGAGTAGCAAATAGTTCCACAATTTTTCTAAGTCAGGTGCAGTTATCAATTACTGTTGATTGATTAATGACAAAAGTCAATAATTGCCTATTAAACTCTTACGCTTTAAATAAGGTGATAACTATGTGCTTGCTTTTTCCCCCCCTCTTTATTTTAGGAGATAGTATTTTAGGAGCAGGTTCCTGTAATAGCCTTCCCGTCTTCTTTGCCAAAAAAAGTGGACTTCTCACTATCTTGTCCAGGGAAAATATTTCTGTGCTTCCTGAAGACCTTGAAGATGCCCTGTCCTCTTCTATTGCTGGACCAAGAAGTGAGGTAATGGTTATTTGCTTGCCTGGTTGAAAACAGGGTGCAAATAAAGTGGTTTTTTATGTTAATTTTGAATTTTCACAGTGGAAATCCTGGCTTGTTTGGGTTTTAAAGTTGGGGGGGTTTTTTGGGTTTTTTTGTTGGTTTTTTTTTTTTTTTTAATAGAGACTCAAACACTTGTAATTAAGGCAGTTTTCAAAACAAAAATATTTACATGTGCCAGTTGGGATAGTTTGTTTTTTTTTCCTTTGTTTCATAGTTGAGGTTTCCATGAAATTTGCATTTTTAACTTGTAAGTGTGTTGCTGTCAATCACTAGGCCTAATGTAACCCTATAATCAGTTATTATTTACTGGTATTTTAGTGGAAGGCCTTTGTGTGATTGAAACTGTTTGGGCTGATGAAACTGTTTTTCTTAACAAACTAGTTTCTAGTTAAGCTTGTCTGCAGTTAAACTGTTTTTGTGGGTGATAGTACTCAAGAATATCTTTTGAATCCTGTCAAAAATGGTGGGTTTGAATCTTCAAATAATTATCATTAAAATCAGATGGGCAGAGTAAGTTGGTGTAAGTTCCTTTGCAGATGGTGTGAATTTTGGTCAAACCTCTGTGTGACTTACATTGTAATGAATGTTAGAGGTTTATGTTTGACATACTAAACACAACTGCTTCCAGGTGATAATTTAATTTTGAATCTGTGGCATTACTACTTAAAAAAATTGTTTTCATTTCATAAGGAAGATTATTATTTGTCTTGCAGCTGAAGTTTTTATTTTGCATTTTCAGAGTCCTGCATTTGATGCAACTGGTAGGCTAGAAGTTATAGCTCAAGAAGATAAAACCAAATTATTGAAAGCTGCTTTTCTACAGTACTGCAGGTAGAAATTGCACTTTGTTTTTGAGACTTTTTTTGCTGTTTTTGAAGGCACTCTGGTATTTGAGTAAGAGATTGTCTTGGTTAGGATACTCCTGTGCTAATTTAGTTGTAGCTTTTTTAATGCACACCTCTTTATTACAAAAGCTTGGGCTAGTGTAGAAGGGATATGTGCTAGAAAGGAGCAGACTTCTGTAATCTCAATCACTTGTCACATGCTCTGTGTAAGTTTTATGGGTACATTTGTGCCAGTGAAGCAACTTTGCATTTTGACTTCTTTATTCTTTAGTAAGTGGTGTTTTGTTGAAAAAACTTTTTTGTCCTCATTTTTATTTGCCTAGCTATTTTCAGTAATATTTTTGAATATACTTGTGGCCATGAAGATTAACTGGTATGGCAGACTTTGGGCAGGATGATTTTTTCTTTCAGATTGGTTGATGTGGAAGAATGACTGTAAAAAAAATACCCTGTTTGTCAAACTATCCTGATTAAAACAGTTGGAGTGTGGGGAGGCATGTGATGCTCCTGAAAGGTTTGATGTTGAGATGAGTGATGTAAACAAAGGAGGGAGAGGAGAAAGAAGAAGAAGATAAACAGATCTGTAGGCTTAGATTGATTATATTTAGAGGGGACTGTTGTCAATACTTATGTATTTAAAAAACAAAGCAAACAACCCACACACCCTCTTAGGATTAATTAAAGAGTCTTACAACTTGGAAAGAACAGGTTCAAGGTAACAAGAAGGTAGGAGTGCTTTTGCCATAGAACTTAATGTGAGGTAAAAGATAATGAAGGGGATTAGGCACAGAGAATAAAGGATACCAATACAAGATCTTTAAACAGGCACAGAATTTAGACAAATTCTGTATGTGTTCAGAAGTGTCATTAAACAGAAGTGCTGCTGAACATGGCTGGAATAGCTGTGGTCTGAGAGCACAGTTAACAAACAGTTTATTGAGGATCTGTCCGGGGGGGTGGAAATTGAAGGAAGTGGGAGGTAGTAAGGAAAACAGTATGAAACAGTATAAAAGTTGGAAGTTATTTCAATGAAAATCTGGGTTATATTTATGAAACTAGAAGAAAATAATAATTTTATGTATGTAGTAGTTATTCTGATTTTTTTTCCAGAAATAAATAGCCTGGTAAAATGAATGGAGCAGTATTCCACAGAACAGATGTAGCAGTGGCCTGTCCAATGGCCAGTGAGTTGATACAGACCAAATAATGGGAAGGTGGTGCGGCCACTGGAAGTGTAAAGTGTACCAGCTGTACAGTGAGCTCTGGCAGCTTTGTAGACCTAATGATCTTTAGAGGGGATAGGAAGTCCTATGGAAAGATCAAGTTGACCTTTCTGAGGGTACTTCATGATTGGAAGGAGCTAATAGAGTCCCATGTAATTTCCTTAGAAACACATCCTGCTGGGTAGTAAAGATGGGACTTTCTTTTTTAAAAGAAGATTCAGTTTATTCCGGTTTTTTAAAAGTATCCTTTGCTTTAGTTTACCTTTCTTCAATTTCTGGATGCGCTGCTGGGTTGGTTTTTTTTTTAAATTCGTAGACATCTTGGTCATTTAAGTGTTCGAACTGAAAGTTTCATGAAAAATATAAATAATTCCGGTGTTGGACTGACAATATCCCTTCTCAGTCAGAATACTATAATTTTTTAGTCACAAAATCAAACTCCTGGGTTTTGTGTATGTTGCATAATTCTTACATAGAAGTACAACTTCATACCTTGGAGGTCTCTGTTTGGTTGCTTCTTGCTCTTTTACTTACTCATATGAATAAGAGAGGATTCTTTGAAATTATAGGAAATAAAAATAATGCATTGTATTTGCTGAAGCATTTTCCTGAGAGCTTTTATGAACTCCCCCTCTATTGCCGTTAGTGGGAGTGATTGAGAAAATTAGAAAATTTTAAAGCAAGCAATAGAAATTCAGTGACTTAACTACTAAGATACATCCAGGCTTAACTCTGTGTGATGAGTCTTTTCTCTTAAATAAATAATAGAGGTAGTAAAAAAAAAGTGTGCCTTGACTCCTGGTCTGTGCTTTTTTGATTTATAAGTTGTGCAGCCTTCTTGCTTTTAAAGAATTGGAGTACCTTTTATCTACAGTTAGTTTAGAGAGAGTTCAAAAAATTCTTGATGTATGTAATCTAAAGAACTTCACAAAAGGTGTATCAGAAAATCCTGTTAACTGAGGGGGATTTTTTTCTATGATCCTGTTGGTTGATTTTATTTTGCATACTTTGTTTCATTTATTTCAGGAAAGATGTAGTCAATGCACAAAGCATGGTAATTGAGCTCTTTCCAAGTAATGCAGATCTGGAGTCTGATGCTGAACTGGACAGAGCAGTGACTCAGATCAGTGTGGACTTAATGGATGATTACCCTGCCTCTGATCCAAGATGGGCTGAATCTGTATCTGAAGGTAGATAAAACGTGTTAGTTTTTGAGCTTTTTGGTTTGTGGTTTTGTTTGTTTGGTTGCTTTGTTTTGTTGTTTGGTTTTTTTTTTTGGTTTGTTTGTTGTTTTTTCTGAAGTAGTATCTGTAACATTCTAGATAACATTATACTTTAAGCTTTGCAAAGAAGGCATAAGTGTCCCTTGCCCTCTGTCACCACTAGATACATTTCCAGAAAGACTTAAAGATGCATCTTTTGATCTTACCAGATAAGCTTGCAGTCTGCTGTGATTACTTCTTGACTTCGTGCAGTAAACACAAACAGCAAGGAAAACGTATTTCTGAGGAGGGTCCTTGTGCAAGGATCAGATGGCGTCACTTTAGTATTTCCACAATTCCTTGTGTAGTTTTGAATCATTTTCCAAAAAACAGATGTGTTAAGAGAAGCTTATTTGTTCATTCTTAGCCCTGTTGTCAGTGTGACTGCACAGCTTCTGATCACCTTGGATCCTGGGTAGAGTGAGCTTGTATTCCTCTGGGGCACTGGTATTTATATCTGCCTGAAAGAGAACTAGAGAAATTGGTTAATGACTATTTGTTGTGCATAAAGGATTAAAGCAGACATGTTTTCAGCAAGAAACTTCTTTGTTCATGCTTTGGTGTCTCTTACAAAAGTTTTAATTTGAAATTGGCCTCAAACCTCTAGGCTGTAGTTGCCAATTACAGAGTAGAGGCTTAATTTGAAAGTTCGTGTAAATAGTTACAGATGGGTGATGTTTCCTGTTGTTGTTTGTGTGGAGCAGCTAGTTGGAAATTGTCAGGCATCACATCCTCCCTATTTTCTGAATCAACTTTATTTTTAATTTGGCAGCCTGTCTGTGCTTATTCCTGACTAAAGCCAGAAATGCAAATTGATAGCTTCTTGTAAATCATTTTGCTAAGTTTGCTTAGTGATAGCTCTTCCAAGTTTTTTGTCTTGATATTACAAGCACACTTAGTTTATACAAAAAAATCTGGATGCAGAGTCAATTAGATCTGAATGCTTGTTAACACTGTAGCTTCTAGTAGCTGTGGTCTAAGGCATAATAAATTTAGCAACAGCTAGTCCACCATGAGGATAAAAATATGAGTCTGGATCCTACTAAAACTAGAATATGCTTGTGAGCTGCTATTTTAGCAGCATAATGAATTGAATATTTCAGAATAATACTGATCTAAAGATACTTTATTTCTTCTAAAAGCTTTTCTTCAGCCATTATAGAGTTGAAATAGATTAAAAATAGCATAGTAAGCAGTATATAAATGTGTGTGCATATACTGTAAAAAGTACCAGTGTGGTACCACTATAAAAATTGACAGATCAGTTTACCTCAGAGGCACAAAACATCCTGAAATTAAGATATCAAGTGCTCTGACCTAAGATTTTACTTTTTTTAGAAGCAGCTGGTTTCAGCAACACATCTCTCATTCTTCTTCATCAGCTAGAGGATAAGACAAAAGCACACTCGTTCTTCATTGAGTTTCTTCATCAGGTAAGTCCTACTGTTCTTTGGTATCAGCACACACAGTTTATTACTTTGTCTTGATTCCTCTGGAACACTGTTTAAAGTGTATGGGGTGTTTTGTTTTGGTTTTTTAATGAAAGGTTGGTGTGTTTGAGCGTCTGGGCAGTTTTCCAGTGCGAGGGATGCCGATGGCCACTCGACTGTTGCTCTGTGAGCACGCAGAGAAACTGGCAGCAGCTATTGTTCTCAAGAATCACCACTCCAGGCTGCCTGAACTGGTGAATGCTGCTATACTGATTGCATTGAACAAAAGGGAATGTGATGTTCCAGCAAGCCTTACCCCTGCTGATGTGTTCTTCAGGGAGGTAAGAAACCCGTAATTCCTGAATTACTGTATAGCCTTGCACGTAGTAAATGTTACAGTGCTTTGAAATGTACTTTGAAACTTTCCCCTGTGAAAACTGTAAAAATCAATTGAACTTTACACAACTATCCCTATTAAATAGGGATAATGTGGTAGTATTTCCCTCACTTTGGTGTATGTACTTTTTTGTGCCTGCAGCTGAAACTCAATTTCTGACAAATTTTATGTAGCAGAAGTAAAGTTACAATTTCCAACTACCCAACATGGATAAGTAGTGAAAAGGAGAACTGAAATTCTCTGACACATAAGATGCATGCTAAATTATAATTTTTAAGGAATGAACGAATGAACTGAAGATTATGAAGCCTTCCTGATAGGAGAGCTGCTTTGATGAGCTGTCCTGGATGGAATTACATTGGTTCAGTCGCTTATAATTTTTGTCCTCTCTAACATTAGTCAAGCTAAGTTAGTTCTCAGTTTATGCTGCGTTCCGGTCAAGTGCTCCGTTTTTATTTCTTTCTTCCTTCTTGAGAAGAACTATGCACAAAACATTTATTCTTAGGAAGTCTTTTACTGCAGAGAACAATAGTTGCTAAGGGAGAAAAATAAATATAAAAGGAAACAGAAATAATAGTCTGCTATTTTAAAGCAGATATGTTATCCAGTATACTTTATGTGACAAAGATTCTGCTGCTCAATATTCCAGAAGATGATGGAGGAATATGCTTAATGGAAGTGTATGAAGTTGTCTTATCCTCAGAAATGAGGATTTTTTTTCTTTCAGATTTAAGTCCAGAAAGAAGGTATTTTTTGTAGTTTTAACATAAGCTTGTTATCTCATTATGCATTAGGGTAGTTGATACCTTTTAATATTTTTGGCTATGTGGTTTATACTAAGGTACTTAATTTTCCTATACAGCTCTTAGCTTTCAGGTATCAGCTGATAGTGGACATGTTTGTGTTCAATGTAACTTTTCTTCCTGTCTTCAAGGTATCCCAGATAGATTCCATCTTTGAATGCTTATTAGAAGAGGAGGAGCAAATCCTGAAAGACATGCCTATTGAATCAATTGAGTGGGCCCAGATAGTTGTCAATGTGAACAACATCATTAAGGTACAGAACTGCCTTAACCAAGGTGTTTGTGGGAGGGGAAGATAAACATTGAAGAGCACAGAACAAGTTGAGTGTGGCACATCCAAGTTACTGACCTGTGAAGAAAAATGAATGTGCTTTTTACATGTCCAAATACAGCAGGAAGGAAAAGATAGCCTTGGGTGGAATTAGGGACATTCCTTTTCTTCCTGAGCCACTGTTAAATATAATTTGAGAAGTTGCAGCTTTGTTGGAAGTTGCAAAGTCATGAATGTGTAGCAAAGAGTGAAAAGCTTGTGTTTGAGCACAATTTGAGCACTGAGGTTTCTTGCTCAGTCAGTATGTCCCCTTCTGTCCAACTGAGAAAGGGGTGTAGAAGGAATGTGGGTATTGAAGGAACATTTCAGAATTACAAAAGACGGCATCTTTTGTGGTCTGTGTATACTGAGGTAGACTTTAAAATACTGACATCCTTACCTTTCAACAGGATATGCTACAAGTTGCCTGTCAGTATCGTCAGTCTAGAGCCTCTTTATATAAAACAGGTGAACTTCCAGAAAGAGAACCTGAATATATTCCATGGACAGGTGAGAAAGTACTATTACAAGTTCATAAGTTTCAGAACACATGAATTTCAGTCTCAATTTTAAACTTTCTGTTAAAAGCTGCTACAGGGTTGTCAGTGAGAGCAAGTGAAAATGAAGTTTTCATTTGGGTAATGAAATGGTTAATCAATGAACTCTTAGTTTGTCCTGTACTGATGATGCTTTTTTAAAACTTGCATTGCAAATTTGGCAATAAAACCAAAAATTTGGGAAAGAAAACTAGTTTTAGAATTTTTATAGATTTTTTTAATGCATTGGTTCTGGTTGGCAGATCTGTGGGGTACATAACATTAAAATAAATCATAAAATGCGATCCATAGCTGTTTTAAAAGGACTGATGATTCTCTACTTGCAGAAATATTGTTTTGTTTTGATGGTTTAATAGTGTGAAAAACTATCAGAACAAGTGTTCTCAGAAGCAAGCACTTTCCAATTGATGCTTAAGCTTCCTTGTAGCCTCTACATGTAAATCACGTTTGTTTAGTGCTTCTAAGACAGAAGTCTTGCAATCTGTATTCCTCCTCACAAAAGCAGGACCCATGCAAACTCTTTTGATCTTGTGTTTTGATGACTATATCAAAATATTTAAATCAGGTTAACAGAAATTGCCTTTTCCTTTTGTGTATTCTCTTACTTTGCCTAGAAATAGTGCAAGTAATTCTTTTCTTCTAGAAAAAGAGCTGATGTTGGTAGTTGGCAGCATAGATCTGCATAGTTCAGGCTTTTAGCTTACCATGTCTTGGCCCAGTTTAATATGTAAAAGTAGATGGAAGTAGTTGTTTATTGCTGGAGGTGGTGATGACGGTATTACTTTGATTTTTCAAAACAAAAACATTTATTGGCTTTTTTCCTTGTATCTTTTTTTAATTACCCATAGTAATGTTTTCCTTACGCTTTGCCGTAGATTGCTGTGGTGATTGGATTATTGCTTTAACGTTCCCTGTGTTGTTTCCCCAAGCCTCCAGTGGCCTCCGCACGGCAATAATGCGTCAGCACGGTACCATCCTGAAGGTGGTGTATCCCCAGGTGGACAGCAACCTCCGCAGCGTCGTGGCTGAGCAGCTGGTGGCACTCCTGGATTGCTTCTTGGATGGCTACGTTGCTCAGCTGAAGTCTGTGGATCGTCTGGCTGATCAGGAGCGGTACAGCAGCGTAGAAATGGAATACGTCCAGAAAAGATCTGAGCTTTTGTCCCCTCTCCGTGAGTGTTCTCCGTGTTCTTCAATGCAAAGCTTAAGTGGTCCATTCGATGAGGAAATGGCATCTGTGTATGAATTCTGCTTGCTTTACACAGTTGCTTTCAAAGTACAAATGGCTGCTCTATGATTTAATGAGATAATTAAAAAATAAAAGCAGATTACAAGTTAGCATCCAGGACTGCGTTCCATGTGTGTAACCTCTTGTTAGACGCCTGGGTGCTTGAATTTTTGTCTGCTGCTAACTTGTTGCATTTTTCTGGCAGTTTTTTATTGTGTGCTGCCTGGGTGAAAGTAGCCTGTAAATGGACTGTAAATGTTTATATTGTTGCAAGCTGAGATAAACCTATATGCCTGAAAGCTAGCTTGGTGTTTATCAGTGATTAGTTACTTTTTGAAGCCAAATTATTTAATAATCCTACCCATTGTTTAATGTGTTGGATGTTGTCGAGTCCTGAATCAGTAACCTATAGAAAAGCTCCCTTTTAAAATGGAAATAAGTTGGTGTAAATGCATTTTAGTAACTTTGAACAGTTTAAATATTTTTGACTGAAGTAAATTATATAAATAGAACAATATAATGATAATTTTTGAGCATTCTTAGAAAAAGCTTCGTAAAATTATCATTGCCCACATTCATGGGCTCTGTTAGCTTATAAATACCTTTTATATTGTTATGTTCAATCTAAGGTTCATATTTGTTTACAAACAGAACTAAGTCTTCTGCTGACTCTTACATATTTAACTGAACGAAAAGGAAGATTCTAAGTAGTTTCTCTTCAATGCAAGCCCAATTATCCTTATTTGTTCTGTTCTTTTTCAAAAGCTTATGGCTGCTGCTTTTTTCTTTGTGTATTTAAGTGGCTGTTATGGTAGATGTTAAGTCATGGGTAGAATTGCCTCCCCCAGTGCAAATAGCAGATGATGCTAACTTCCAGAGAAAATAGAAGACACGATGCCATTTAGTATTCCGTTTCTCCTTCTTGTGCTGTGGGACAGAGATGGTACGTCTGTGAGTGTGCGTGTGCAGGGGAGATTTATGCAGGAGGGGAATGTTCCTTTGGGAATATGTGAGTGTCTCCTCGATGGCAACATTTGGAACTTGTTTTCATTTTTCTGGTCTCAGACAAAGGTGAGCTTGTTTGATAAAAGTTCTTCTTCTTGGTTATTTAGTTTCCCTGGGACAGTACCAGTTGGCAGCTGCTTTAGCAGAGAAGTACTGCGACTTTGATATCCTGGTGCAAATTTGTGAACAGACAGACAACCAGGCCAGGTTACAACGCTACATGACTCAGTTTGCAGATCAGGCAAGTCTATTCTGTTTCCTTCAGGTAGTGTTTTATAATAAGTTTTTATCTGAAATGTTGCAAAATTTACTGTTTCTTTCTGATGTTTCTTTTCCTGTTTTTTTTAATGCTTATGTAATTATGTATATATACAGGGGTAATGTGGAAAATTTAAGTCAATATTCACTGTAAAATATTCAATGGAGTATTTTACATTGGGAAGGCAAAGCTAGCCAGCAGAAATGAAGGTACTGCCTGTATGGGCAGTGCCTTTTCATGGTACCTTTTTGTGCCCCAGACATGTTTTCTCACTCTTAGCATTTTGTGATTTCTTCACTCAGGTGCTGTTTCATTACACTGTTGTTTTGTTAAACTAACATAATATAAAATGGAGGATAATTTCCAAAAGAGATGAAATTGTTAAATATATAAGCAGAAAAGTAATTAATGTGTTAATATAAAAGTAGTTAGGAGAGTAGGAAGGTAGGGCTGTTGCTTTGGGATTTTTTGCATTATCGTGCTACATATTTGTTGGACAGTTTTTCCACTGTCTGATATAATCTAGTGTAAGAATTAAGTGTGCTGAAATATTAGAAAGCTTAAGGTAAAGGTGGTAGAGATTACTCAAAATGTGTGGGACTGGAACAAAAAGGTGTTAATTTTAGAATTGGTGAGATGAGTTTGTTTAGCTTTACACAAGTATTGGGGAAAGAGAAATCTTGCAGTCTACACATTTCCTAGTAAAGAGAGTACATAAAGGTTGTTTAAATAACAAAAACCAGAAGTATCAGTAATAGACAGAAATTATAGCAAACTTTTAAAATAGTGCATCTTAAAATACTCAGCCTGACTGTCAAAGGGGATAAATTACCTTTATTTTTCCTCTCTTCATATGCTTTATTTTAAAGGGGAAATGTAAAACTTCCTGAAAAGAAGTTACTGTGGCAAATGTAGAGCTGAATAGATAAGTCTAATGGACTATCAGACTGGTGGCCTCTTCAGACTTCATTTTTAAATTGTTAATGCAATTAAAATTTAGCGTGATTCTAATATTGTCCTGAAAAGACTAAATTAAATCTTGAGCAGAAATCCTGATTAGTTATTTCACATTCAAGTTTTTGAGGATAAAATAGGATGATTTTTCTTTTTAAAAAAGAGAGGTTTTATTAAACAATGCCTGAGAGAAAGAAGGTTACAGGTTAACTTTTAGGTAGGAGGGAATGTTTAAAAAACAGTGACAGCTGAAGTAAACTTGTTTATGAAAGGAAATAGTGAACATGGAGTTTTGAAGGGGGCAAAGAAACAGGTCTGAAAATGAGACAAGAAGAATTGTGATTCCTGTTCTTGTGTATTAACGTGAATAATTTACTTTTGGCACTTCCATCACTTTAATTGAAGGATTCTGTGTTGATCAGCATCTGTTGCAGAGAGCTCATGAATGCTTTAAATGCCTGTCAGGACTCTTACGGGGATTTTTATCAACACTGTAATTTCTGTTGTGTGTGTGTGTGTCTGGCTTTATCAAGCAGGTTCTTACTATTTTCTTACTAATTGTATTTTATAAATACAATTAGTATTTATAAATACAATTATTATTTATAAATACACTTAGAAGGCAAGCCAGATAGTGTAATGTAACTTGTAAAATTTGTTCATATTTCTGTTATATATAGAACTTTTCAGATTTCCTATTCCGCTGGTATCTGGAAAAAGGAAAGCGAGGAAAGCTGTTATCTCAGCCTATTGCTCAGCATGGACAGCTGGCCAGTTTCTTGCAAGCACACGAACATCTGAGCTGGTTACATGACATCAATAGCCAGGATTTGCAAAAGGTGGGGTTTTTTAAATACGGCCAAATGGAAATGCCGCATGTTGAACAGGTCAGGTACATATTCAAGTATGTAATTTACCGAGTTATGACTCTTCCCAATCAAAAGACAGCTTATCCAGTTGGGTTAGGGGAAAGATGGCAAATAATTAATTTGGCACTTTAGGAGCACCAAAAGCCTCCCTTCAGGCACTGTCTGGTATCTCATGTAAGCCACTGCACCATGTAATGGAAATTAGGGCTGCTTTTCATTCCTGGCTAGTACTTTTTACTGAGGAAGTTTGGTTTGGCTACACAGTCATGACTTTGATGGAGTTGGGGATTTATAGTGAGTATCAATAGCATTATAATATTATCCAGCCAGGGAAAAACTGAAACTTCTCTTTCAAGACTAGCATCTTAAAGCTAAGGAATTTGGAGGTATCATGAAAGTAAAAAAGCTATTGGTAATTTTAATCACTTACATCCATAGTTTAAAGTATTTTTAATAGCAGATGTGCATGTGGATAGATTAATGTGACATTGTTTTTAAACATGATCATTTGTTGCCTTCTGGGCTTTTCAGTTGCGTCCCCTCTTCTTGCTTCTCAGACTTTCCATTGTTCTGCTAGACTTAAAAATGCATTTCATTTAACAGTTAAAAGTATTTCAAATCAAAAATGGCTTCTTTCAATCCATATGCACATTTGTTAAGCATAAAAGCCATGGAAACATTTATCCTCCTACAAATTATAGGTTCATAATGCCATATCCCTCTTAAACAAACAAAAACATCTCACCCACAACCCCAACCAAAACAAATCAAAACCACTCTGAGAATATTGTAGTACTCTATTTGTGTCAACTGAGGTTTTCTATGTCATGGCAAAGCACTTTGAAAAGCAGGTAAGGAGTCTAAAATATACATTTAATTCTGTGTAGATAGTTTATTTCTGAGTAAGTGCTCAGAAACTGTTCCTTTGTCTGATAAACAAATTCTTGTCTCTGTATTTGGTTACTGCAGAAATTATACACAACTCTGGTTTTTCAAATTCTTAAATTAACAGGCAAAACAATCTACATGAAAAAGTGTCCTGTCAAAACATATTTGTCTGGCTTTTATTGCAAAGTATTAAATTAGATCCCAAAGATACAGTGTGTGAAGTTTCAGTTTATCCTTTGAGAACGTGGTAGGTTTTTTTATTAGCAATGTAAAGATTTTTTAAATATTTTGTTGAAAGAGGGAACGTCTTCTTGAAGAGTGTGATGCAGAGTTTCACTGTGCAAATTGTACAGCTTTTAAAACTAAGGGTTATAGTATTACAAACAATAAATAGCTGTGAGACTTATGTTCAGATAAAATTCTTGTCTGTTAACCTTCTGATCCTAATTTACAAAACTGATTTCTAACATCTTTATTAATTTTAGGCACACAGAACATTGCAGACTTTAGCAAATATGGAGACACGATATTTTACAAAGAAGAAAACACTTCTTGGCTTGAGCAAATTAGCTGCACTAGCATCAGACTTGTCAGAAGACATACTACAAGAGAAAATAGAAGGTAAGAAATAAAAACAGGGCAAAGTGAAGAAAAGAGTTACTGAATTACTGAATTAGAATCCCATTAATTTTGGAGATTGTTGATTTTTTTACATTGAGGGTGCTGACTTAGTGTGGTAAGGATAAATGGGCTGATGATTTTGCTCATTTTAAGAAGCAAAAAGAAGGCAGCATGAGGCACTAACCTCAGTGTTCACTTTCATATGTGAGTTAGGACTATGAGCATGGCAAATCTGTACCTTTCCACTTTTTCTACTAACATGTATAATATTGGCAAAAATAACAAGCTGCACCTGTACTTTGAGAAGTGGCTGAAAGTGCTCAACATTCACACTGAATGTAATTTAATGAATCTGCATTTTATATTTCAGATGCAAGGTAAAAATTAATTAATTTCTTAGAGCCCATTTATAGAATGGCTTTCACTTTTGAATTCTTCTCAAGTCCTGAGGCTTTTAGGCTGTACAAGGAAATCCTGTAACTGTGTTGTAGTGCTGTAATGCAATTGCAGATATATACAGTTGTGATCAAGAAGTGCTTTCTCAGGGTTTTGCTCTCTGTATCTAGGAAGGTTACCGTGACAGTGTTTCGCTGTACTCTTTCTGAAATTATGTGAGCAGGAGAAGTACAAATATCTATCCTGCTTCATTACCAAATGCAATGGTTCCACTGCTCTGCAATTATTACCCCTTTGGAAAATACTGTTTTTGCAGCACGTGCTGTGAGTTTGAGAAAAAGCAATTTTGCATTACTGGTTGAAGGATTCTGGCCACCAGGGGGAAGCTTTGGAGTATGACTCAGGGTTGCTGCTCAAGCTTACTTCTGTTTATCTGCGTATTTATCCATCTATGTAATGAATAGTTCTTAAATCTTGTTGAAAAAGCCTGGTAATAATTAGGCTAACTAAGTAGGCTTTAAAAATTATTTTTTAGTTCATAATAATAATGTATTATCTGCCTTTTAAATTGTATAGCATTGCATGAAATTCTTGAAGTTTAAATCAGGTTTTTTATCAGTGTGAAAATGCCTATGCTGATGTGAAGAATCTCACCTTTAAATAGGAAAATTAAAAATTAGAAATGAGATAATTAAAGCTTTATTTTAGTGGACTAGAGGACTCTCAAAATTTGTTCTGGACTGCATTCTGCTACACATTTCTGTGTGGCACATGATGTAGTTGTTAAAACTTAAACTCTTTGTGTATCACTTTTCTATTGATAAAAAAGACTCATTATTTCTGCCACAGTTTGCTTATTCCTCTAAACAGATAAAATGCTCCACAGAATTATTTTCCTGTTCTAACATGCACTGGAAGTTGGTGGGAAGGGCAAGGTTCATGTAGTGTGGTTGGTATTATTCCCTTTTGGATATCTCAGACTATCAAGTTTCTCATCCTAAAGCAGCTCATACTGGCAAGTATAAAACAGTCAAAAATTGACCAGTTCATGAGATGGAACATGTCCATGGCACAGCTCCCTCAAGTTGCAACCAGCTCATTTTCCTGTGCAGTGCAACAGCTTCCATCCAATCCTCTGTATTCATTTTGAAGTTTTAGGGCAAAACTAGAGTTATGCATTTTCATTACACTGGGAACATGAGTGGAAAGTAAGAACTAGTTCCCTGGGAAGGCAGTATTGAAGTGGAAGTATTTCTGTGCTTTGGGAACATGGATGAGAGTCCAAAGACAATGCTTCATAACAGACGCTTGTAAGCTTGAATAATATTGTGGCTTGACAGTTGTTGTTGTTGTGCCACAAAATTTATTATTACATTTTAGTAACATGAAACATTCATTTCCTTAAATGACTGCAAGAAATATCAGAGCAGGAGCGCTTTTTGTTACATCAGGAGACACTTCCCGAACAACTCCTGGCAGAGAAGCAGTTGAACCTCAATGATATGCCAGTGCTGTCTGCATCTCTGCTCATTGATGTAAGTGTCCATGTTTTCTTCATTGCACAGGTAAACTTCCAGTATGTTTTCTGCCCCTTCGTGATAAAATAAATGGGAAGGTCACAGCTGCCTTTATCCCTTATATGACTTGCTAAGCACCTTAAGATATGATGTATGAATTAGTTTAACTTCACTTAGTTTCTACCACCAAACATCAGAATGATGGGTTTAGTCCTCGTTTTTTCTGTTGAACGTGTGCTTTGGAGTGCTGTTACGAGAAAAAGCAAAACAGATCACTGCCAGAAGTTGATTTACTGGTCTAAACCAGTTTTTGTATGTGAGACACTTCTTACCTTCCTTTACAATCTTGATAGAGCAGAACTTGGTAGGGCAGAAGGAACAAACAGTTCTACCTTAGTGGAGATGGATGCTGCAAGATAGAAAAAGGAAGTATTAGAAGCCAGAAGAGACTTTTGGTCACCTGTTGCAAAGAGGCGCAGGAAGTCTTTCTACTTTTTTTTCTTTTACAAAAATCCAACCTGTAATGAAACAAAAATTAGAACTGTTCCATACTGGGTTAAGTAATAGTGCTGACTCCTTTTTCACACTCCTTTCTGGGATCAGCCAGGAACCAGTAGCCTTACTGATTCTGCCTTGTTTGCCACATTTTTTTATCATCCAATGATAGTAAAAAATACTGGATTTTTTACCAGTTTTTAAAATACTGGTGCTCCACGAATAACAGCAATACATTGAAAAAGAAGTCACTTATGTCTGGGAGTCAATATTTTTGTATTTTTCTGTAATCCTGTGGAAAATCAAAAGCTAACATATAAACAAGCATGCTTGTTTAGATTCTCACAATTTTCTTAGAACTGTGCTAATAGCAGATTGTGAAGTCCTTACCTGTATCTTTAAGTAAGGCTATCTGTGGGTTAGGGAAGGGTAGGAAGTGTCAGTCAGGACTTGGCAAGCGCTGGCACCACGACAGTTTTCCTTCTGAATTTTTTCTTATTGTCAAACTAGTGTTAATACTTGCTACTTGCAATGCAAAAATGAAACAGAGAAAGTGTAAATTAAAAGTGTTAATGTTAATTTTTCTTTGAAGTACTAATTTGTAGTTGGGTGATATGAAATACTGAGGGGAACTTTTTGTTTTTAAGGGGTGAAAGGCAACACGTGCTGAAGTACTGCTTTGAGCTTAATTACGAAAATAATTCAGAGAGCTTATTTGTGGAGCTGAGCTCTGGCTACAGTAGTCCAGGAATGTTACAGCCTTAAATGGCACTTAAATTTGAAACCCAGCAGCCTTGTATCCAGTATCATTTGTCCACAGACCATTGTCACGTAGGTGGAATGCTGTTCTAAAACCTTAAGTATATTCCTTTCTATAAAAATACTAGCGGTTGAATCAAGACATATTTTCATAAGAAGGTCATGTAAGTAGAAAATATGTGGTGGTCTTCCCACAGTGGGTTGTCCCTGATACCAGTTACGTTAGTTTGTAGGCTAAAAATAATTCTCCACATTAATCTCTGATTTCATAGTTGTTCATATGTGATGAGAACAGAAGAGCCAATGAATATGACTTCAAGAAAGCACTTGATCTGCTGGAATATATTGATGAGGTAGGAAAACTTTTTGAAGGATTTATAACCTAGAGACTTTTTTATTATTATTTAAGCTAGGGTGGTGCATCTGTAGTTAATTAACATATTAGCTTAGTTTATGGTAAATAAAGCAACCCCTGGTGTGTTTTTCTCCTTTTTAAGTCACTGGAGACATAATGCCAAACGTAGTTTAGATAATTTAAGAAGAATTACATTCTTCATCTTCACTTCCCATTTATAGTTTATAGTTTCTTTTTAGAGCCTTGCTTCCCTACAGGCTGTCTCCAAACAGGACAAAGATCAACTGGTTTTAGTAGTTTAGTTCTTGTGTCTTCCCTCTTGACAGTGTCACTGATTGTCCTGAGGTAATGTGGGATAGTCACCACTTTCTAACATGTAAATAGCTTTGAACCACAGATTTGCCATCTGCTTTATTCCAATTGTATTTTTTTTTCATCTCAATAAAATAAAATGTTACTCTAAACCCATGAAATTGCAAAATTTTTTTCCCGCAGATGTTAAAATTTCTAACAACTTGTGTAGAACCATTCAGCACAAATTGGAGATGGTGGTTTCTGTGCAATAAAGAAACTGCCCTTTTCAAATAAAATGTGTATCTTTGAAAACATTTACTAATGTATTCATATAACATATGTCTTAATGTGGACACTAGTGCATGTTAGTTAGCTTGGCCATACTGAAAAAAGAGCTTTGACTCCATCACTGAGCACATGGTAAAATAAAATTTGCCTAGAATACAATGTTTTACAAATTGGTATTTTTGTGCCCTTTTACAAGCTGTGTTAGTTGATTGTCAGCAGTCAAGTGGTGCTGTAGAAAGTCTGAATCCATGATTTCATATGGAAACAAACGGTGTTTGGTGCTTCAACAGTCCAAGCAGATCATCTGTTAAAACAGCATATGTTAAAAATTGTGTTTGGTGATTGAAGAATCTAATTCATTGGTGCAATCTGCATGACAGCGTGATTATTTCTTTGTGAAAAACCCTAGAATTTTAATATGACTGTCTTTTCTCCTTATATGAATTGAAGGAAGAAGAAGTGGATGTAAATGATCTTAAACTTAAAATTCTCTGTAAGGCTCTCCAAAGAGATGGGTAAGTATACATATAAGTTACTGAGACACAGCTTTTCCAGAATTATATTTAAGTGTACTATTCTCTAATTCATCAAAAATATTTAATTTCACAGGATAAGGTTAGTAAAGTATAATGTGTCTGATCAGAACATGTATTCTTATTTGTTAAGTGAAACCATAGCAAAAAAAATCTGCAGTACTCTGTTGGTTTATCTCACTGGCAACGTACTGTGCAGTCCTGGCACTTGATGCAGAAATGAACCCATGCAGCTTTTGTTCTTGAACCCTTTCCTGAGGTAAAAGAAGTTCAATGCTGAACCTTTTTAAACTTTTTTTTTTCCTTTGAAGCATCTCAAGTAGAAGTTTTTAAATAAGATTACATAGGCAGAGGTCTTTTCTGCAAGGTTTTATTTCACTTGGGTTTTGCTATTGAACCACTCTGGCAATTTCATCACCTTTTTGAGTTAAAACTGCATTTTTGGTTCTAAGAGATCAAAGTCTAACCAGTACTTAGAAGAGCCACTCTTGTGGATGTTCAAAACCAAATACAGGCAGAATCCAGTTGGTCACAGGGATCTTCTCATCAAACAGTGGTACTATTCTTTCCCAGGTTAAATAATACAAATGGCATTTCCTCCCTTTCCTTTCCAACTCTCAGAAGTCTTCCGACTTTCCTAACTCCAACCTATGTTCCAAGAGGAAGCTAAGGAAGAAAAGATGGGGAGAGTGCATTCCAAATGCACTGTGCCATTTGTGATTAAAATGGAAATAAGCAGCATTTGGATTCACACTTATGCATAGAATAGAGTCCAAATGGCAGTGGTGTCTGGGAAATAATTCCTAATTGCATGGATAAGTTATGTCCATATATAACAAATCATAAGCAGAGAGAGGTTCACACCATTCCAAGTGTTTTCCCTTCCTGTAATTTTAAAGACAGAAGAACTCAGAGCTCCTGCATGGCACCAGTCCATTTATTGGTTTATGATCTATCTTCCCTGGACAAGCACGGGGTTTTGAGTGTGGTATTTTAACAGTTCAAACATGTACAAATGTGACAAGATTTTGGCCACTCTGGCAGCTAACCAGAGGCAATTTGAGATGCAGACTTTACACTGAATAGTGGGTAGAAAACTTGATGTCCCATCTGAGTTTCCAGTCCAGCAAGGCTCACAAAGGCTTACAGAGAGGTGGTGTTAACTTTCACCTGTGTGCAAAAGTAAACATTCAAGATGTGACAGTGCCTACTTTTGAGGGTGGCCTGTGGTTTCTAACTTGAGGGCTACAGATGGTGAGAAGGTTCTTGGGTAGGATGGAGAGCCTTGCTGTGTGTGCTCCTGATGCTCTGCTTTTGTCCTCACTATCCTCCTCTGTGCCCAAGGGGAGAAAATCCCCCTTCCCTCCCTCCTTTCCTCACATTCTTCCCAGTGGAATTAAAGATGTAATCCTAGACATTTAGGAGCTGAAGAGACATCGAGGGAAAAACCAGTGAAGTACAGATACAGAGGATTTGTCAATAATAGCTTCTGGATCCAGATTCAGATCTGTTACAAGCACGTCCCACAGGCCTGTGGTAGTTTAGGGAGTGATATGAGAACCAGTTTTGTCTGACAGCTTAGCACATGGAACAGGAAATTTTAACAACTGAAAGGTTAGAATCACAGCAGAACAAGTCAGGTTGGTGTTGAATTTAAACTGGAGCATATAAAGCTCTGCAAGGATGAAAAATTGTCATTTAAAACAGTCTTCCTCTTAGAAAAATCTGTTTGGGATTTTTTTTTATCACAGATGAAACTGGTGTTCATGAGTCTTTATGTTTAATCACAGAGCAGATAAACTATTTGTTTTGTGATTGTGTGTGTTGTTATAGGCCTGCAACTTAGATTTTGCAATTTTTTCCTCATTTCTTTTCTCAGTGCTTGATATTTGTTTTGTTTTGATTTTTTCACGTTAGAGAATTGCTTCTCTTGTTTTATTCTACCAAAAAAAAGTCTACGCTTTCATCACCTCAGTTGTAAAATGTAATTACCGAGAATAGGTAGTTCTTATCTCAATGAATAATACTTTTATATTATCAAAGAAATAATGTTGTTTGCTTGGGATTTTTAATGGTTTAAAAATGGGAAGCATTTCTGTCCTCCTCCTAACTAGATTACATTATAGTAGAGTAGTTTTGTTCCAGTTTTACTGGAGTAATGACTAATTGACACAAGGTAGAAAAAAAACTCTGGCTTTGAGCTATAACCAAGCACATAATGCTTCCATATGGACGTGTATTAATCACCTTTGATAATTTATCTAATTTTCCTGTGGTTTGTTGTTTTTTTTTTTTCTTGTTACTGTTCCTATTATTTTGTCTGTGTAATTCTTTCCCAAAATTATTCTTTGACTTGCAGATGGTCCTGTTCAGATGGTAGAGATGATCCAATTGAAGCGTCTAAAGATAGTATATTTGTGAAAATACTACAAAAGCTGTTGAAAGAAGGTAAAGTGTACTTAAATATAATTGAATGAAGTTATTGTTTCAAAAGCTGCTTAAGATCAATGTGTAAAAAGTAGCATTATTAAATTCTCAGAGTAATAAAAAATTCATTCCACTAGGCAGTTAAAATCATTTGGAGCTAATTCTATCTGTAAACTGTTCAGGGAGATAAGAGATGAGCAGATTTCTTGGTGGTAATCTGAGTATCATTATTTGCTCAGTAGAGCACTCAGCAGATTTTTAGCAGTTGCTTACTGTACAGTAAAGTAGGTCTTCTGGGGGTAAATATGTCTCTTCTGTAAGATACAGGATAGTAACTAATTGACTGTCACACAGTAGAACTTAATCTATTTTAGCCGATTTTTTTTTTGCTTTTGTTTTTTCTCTCTAAAAGCTAAAGCAAAAAAAATATATACCTCCCATTCTCCACTTAAAGCTGACTATAGGAAGTTATGGACATGGAATTTACAGATGGAGGAGGGAGGGAGAAAAAGGAAGCAACTGGGAGTCAAAGCCTTTTTCAAATATTACTGCATAGAAACTTTTTGCAGAACACATAAGGCTTCATGTAAAAAAGACAAAACTTAAGTACTTCAGAAAAGTTCCAATTTTGTGTGTACAATCCTGTCAATTCCCTTGCATTTTTAAGACTTGCAGACCCTATGCTGGAACTGTTGCGACTGATATATAGTTATTGTATGACTGAGATTTCTTTTCTCTTGCCTTTCTTTTATTTATTATTTATTTATTTTGATGAAGTGCTATGTAAAGACTTGAATTTTAGGTTTAATCATTGAATTACTAGACTCTGGATTAAAAAAAAAATTAACTCTGTTTTACAGGCTATTTAAGCTTTATTGTATTTCTTGACATGTATAATAGAATCAGAGCTTTCCAGTTCCAAAAGAGTAATTCAGCTGTGAGGCAGGCAGGGTGTTTACTTAAAAATGATATTAACTGCTAATGCAAAGTACTTTAATCAGTGTTGTAAAAAATGCTTTTGTTTTGTAGGAGTTCAGTTAAGTGAGTATTTACCAGAGGTGAAGGACTTGCTTCAAGCAAATGAACTCGGCAACTTGAAATACAACTCTTACTTTGAATTTGTGTTAAAAGCAAACTATGAACTCTATGTTCAGGGACAAGCATGATTCTCACTGGGATTTTAAAATATTTTTTCTAAAGAACTTTTGAATTCATATTTACTTTTTTATATTCTGTTTGGTTTTTTGCTAAAGCCTTGTGATAAAGTCTTTATGAGTAGTATACTTGGTCTTAAATGTATAGACATTGATGCTTTAGTCAGGGGACGCAGAATTGTGTTTTCAGGTGAAATAAAAATAAAGTTTTCATTTTCAGTGCCTTTCATAAACTTGCTGTTTTGTTCTGTATCTTGGTTAGAATGTGTCCTGTCTGAGACTCAGGTATACACAGATACACAGGGTGAAACACAGGGACCCACTGCAGAGGGTGGGAAAGTTGCGTTGTCACCGCTGGGGCTGTGATTTCAGTTCAAATACTGAACACGTTAATGCTGGGTGTCTGCATACATTGCTTAAGAAACAACAGGTTATTCTCTCAGATAACTCCACTCTGTACAACACTTTTTGCTGTAGAAACTAGGTAATTTCAGTTTTCCGTTAAAGGTTACTTGCACAAAAAGGATAACTGGCTCATCGCTGATCATTCAGCTTGTCTGTGACAGAAAGGAATAAAGTGCAACTCTCATTCAAAGCCTTCTGGTCCAGTAAATATTCCATTCTTTCTGTTCATATCTGTTAAATTAAAGTTTTTCCAAACATTTTAGTATCGTATCCATTTAACTTCCCTTTAAGCTATTTCTAGTATACATGTAAAATGGGATTAGCAGCTCACCATGCAGTCATTCACAGCAACTGCTTGTGCCTAGGCTCAGAAGAAACCTCGAAAGCAGTTATGAAAGTGTGGGAGTACAGCATGATCTTCCTTACTCCCATGCCTTGGTCTCTACTGGTAGGCACTACTAATGTCCTTTTTTCCTTTTTAACCCCAGTGCCACAGTTAATTATCTCTGACAAGGGAATAATTTTTTTTAAAAGCCAATTTCTCAATTATTCTGATTAACAGCAGAATTTAGTCTTTTAATAAAAGTTACTGCAATGTGGTGTGTTGCACCTTTCTTTTGCATGTAGCTCAAGAGCCAGAAACTGACTGCAGAGCAACTTGCACGCCCTTATGTTTTACTTGTCTGGCTCCATGCCTGCTGCAACAACTTGATCTAACAGCTGAGAAGGTCAGAAGTTAAATTGGTTGAAGAGAATCCAGTTTCTAGTTTTAAAAGCACAGCTCCCCTTCCGTGGCTTCCCCTCCTCCCTGTACTAATACAGTAAGCTGGACTGAGAGTCTGAACATGTTTGGAAGAATAGATTTATGTAGAGAGGTTCAAACTAATATGGGAAAGAAATGCACTAGCAGTCATCTTCTAAGATTGTTCTAAGCAGCGAACTTTGCTCTTCTGCAGTCTTGCATGGCTGGGAAGTGTGAGTGTAACTCCCAGCTCCGGCTTCAAAGGAGTTGCTCGTTTAAAGCCTTGGAAGAATTCCACGTGTTCGCCTGAATGTCACTTTGAGGGCGGTTTCACACTGGTAAACTTAACGGGGTTTTGGGAGAAAGGGACTGATGGAAGAAGTGATTGCTTGCCCTTGCCAAAATATATTCTGCCTTAACTTCTCCTGGACTCCTGAATTTTGCTTGAAGAGCAAGCTCTTTGACTGTCCACCATGTATCACTTTGGGGATATCTCATATCTTCTAGACTGTTGGCCAGATCTCTGTGTTCTGTCAGGAGTGGCAGGGCAAGCCCTGGAAAGCTTGCTCCCGATGCAAGTGGTTCTGATCACCCTTATCCATTGTTTCAAAGTGCCTGGGTTTTCTGCTGCATCATGTTTGTCATGGCTGGTGTAAAAGTGTTATCCAGGATTTGGGAAAGGATGAGCTGTGTAGGGTTTTCAACTGTTTTACTCTACTGCTGGGTTGGGAGGCACTTGGCGTTTGTACAACAGCTTTCCATCTGACTATTGCCAAAACAGAAGGCTACTTACAATGAGTTTACTTAAACAAAGCCTCATTAAAATAACTTCCATGTCTAAACAGATGTTTAATGTTCTTGTGCTAGTAATGTTGAACTGGTTCTCTATTCTGTTGGAAAGTTTGAAGAGTCTGGGATTCAGGATTATTCCTCCTCTCTGTCCTCTGCTTCATTATGTAATTAACTGTGCTGGTGCAGAACCCATGTCTCAGATTACTGCTCCAGGAGGATGCCTTCATTTACCACTGCATGTGGAAGGTGGCAAATGCCACAGCTCTAGCTTGTTTCTAAGTGTAACAAAAACAAACTTGTAACAAAAACAAACTTGTGACAAAAAGATGAGAGTTAAAACTGCCTGAGGGGGATGAATAGCCCCTCTTGAATAAGGATATATGTTGTTTCTTAAATAATTATTTTCTCAGTAATGGAGAGCACACAACGTATGGGAGTACACATTTGCATCCTTTGTTGTCGCCAGAGCAGCAGGAAAGTTTTTCAGTTGTCATTTGTGATCAGTTTCAGAAACTATGCATGGTGGATAGTGAGTTCTTTGTGCCCTGTACTGGAAACGAACTCCAACTGTTTTCTGACTTGAGACAAGAACCACATTCATTTAGTGAATCCAGATAAACATCAGATCTACCTGCAGAAAATGATATTTTACTCAGAAGTGGGAGAGTTTAACATTGCCATTTGGGTACTTTGCTGTAAACTAGATTGGGATAGAGAAAAAATAAAAGGGAGCAGAAGGGATAGAGTGGGTTTATGCTTGTATCATGTTTCATTGCTGGATTAAGGATGTTTATCTTTCAGCGACGTTAGGGTTTCTGTTACTTGATTTCTGATTCAACACAACCAGCCGTATTTTGGAAACCACAATGAAGCACTACAGCTCTGTAAATAGATTTGGTGGTTCTGATGCCTTTAAGTGCTCTCAGGCTTCCGATTTTTGTACTGCCAGTTGTTGATGACAGAACTGAAGAATAATACAAGTTGAGGAACAGAGTGAGAGAAGAGCACATTTTAATAACAACTTGACAGGAATTCAAAATTTATAGCAGAAGGAATTAAATGGCTGCCAGAGGTAAAGAAGAATGTTGCCAACCTGGAGGATACAGAAGTTAAACACAGAGGAGAAGAAAAGTTGTCTGCTTCTCTGTTGAGCTGTCTGCTCAGTGGAGGGAATCACCTGCAGAAATACCTTCACTTTCAGGAGACTCCTCACAGCACAGTGCTTCTAGCCTACTATTGCTCTTCCTTCTAGCCTGACTCCCTAAATTTTCAAAGGATTTACACTTGACCAATTGTGTCTTCAGAAAGGATCATGAAGGTTGATTTGCATCAACATAGTGTCAGGGCTGCAAATCTGCTTGCATTACTGCCTCTTCTTTCCGCTGGAAACCAAGTATCTGTAAAATCTTCCAAGTGTCCCACATGGAATCTCTGCCTAAATACCCATAGCTGAAGGAGATGAACTGTTCCTTTTCACTTGCATAGTGCTTCCAGCTCGTCAGGGATGACTTGCCTGTGAGACTGCACTCCTTTTGGAAAGGGTGAGCCACAACGATAGCTGAAGGGTTCCCGTGTTGCCTGGCCGAGCTCAGCAGCCAGCAATGGGCACTCGTAATGGTACCAGCATTCACGACTACGTCAGGCTTCTGGGATCAGACCAGGATTAATCCTTTACCAGGCTTCTCTTCAGGCATTTGTCTGACAGATGATACCCCATGCATTTATTTTCCACTTTTAAGTCACAGCAAGGAAATGATGCACGGCTTTAACCTGATGTGTAAACTTGTGGGTTTTGCATGGGCTGTTGCTCCGTGTGCCCTGCAAACTGGAGATCTACCTTGTCACTTCTTCTCTCCCAGTTCCCTTTCTCCCCCTGGGCTCACCTACAGCTATGGGAAAGACCCGGGAGAGGCGCGTTTCCCTTCGCAGCCCCAAGCTTTGGCACGTGGTGGCCGCGGGGCCGATGTCCCTCGCCGTCTGCCCCGCTGAGCCCCGCGGGGCTCCCGGCCGTCCCCACCTGCTTTGCCCTTAACGGGGCCGCTGGTGCCGGGGAATTATTTCGGCCCCGGCTGCGGGCGGTGGCGGGGGGGGGGCTCGGCAGACGCGCCTTATACGGCCGGGCCCGGCTCACCTGGGCCGGGGCCAGGAGCGCCTTCTTTGGGCACCGCCGGGCCGGGGCCGCGCCGGGCCCGACGCCCAAATATGGGGACGGCCGGGGCCGCATTCCTGGGGGCCGGTCGCTGCCGCCGCCCGCCGTGATAAAAGGCTCGGCGGCGGCTGCGGCGGCCACGAGTGACCCGGCGAGGAGCGGGAGCCTCTCTCTCTGCCCGACGCGCGGAGCCCGCAGCCAGCCCAGGTAAGCCCCGGCCCCGCCGCCACCGCCCGCGGCTGCCGGCCGGCCGTGAGGCTCAGCCCCGCTGCCCTGTGCCCCCGCAGACACAGCCGAGACCATGTGTGACGAGGACGAGACCACCGCGCTCGTGTGCGACAACGGCTCCGGCCTGGTGAAGGCTGGCTTCGCCGGGGACGATGCCCCCAGGGCCGTGTTCCCCTCCATCGTTGGCCGCCCCCGCCATCAGGTACGGCGCACTCCCCCTCCGAGCCTCCCCGCACGCCCTGCCACAGCCGTGGTTGCGGATCCCTGCTGCCTTCCAGCCCTCCACATCCTCCCGACTTGCTGGGGAGCCCCGTGCTGCTGCCCTTGGAGAGGTTGCTGAGCCCCCGCTTTCCTCCCCTGCAGGGCGTCATGGTGGGTATGGGTCAGAAGGACTCCTACGTAGGAGATGAAGCCCAGAGCAAGAGAGGTATCCTGACCCTGAAGTACCCCATTGAACACGGCATCATCACAAACTGGGACGACATGGAGAAGATCTGGCACCACACCTTCTACAATGAGCTGCGTGTCGCCCCAGAGGAGCACCCCACTCTGCTCACTGAGGCCCCCCTTAACCCCAAAGCCAACCGTGAAAAGATGACCCAAATCATGTTTGAGACCTTCAATGTCCCTGCCATGTATGTGGCCATCCAGGCTGTGCTGTCCCTGTACGCCTCTGGCCGTACCACTGGTGAGTGCAAAGTCCTGCTGGCTCCTCTTCCCCAAGCAAGGATGCCCAGGACTGGTCTCCTACATCTGACATGAACTCTGCCCCCCAGGGCAGGACCCTCTGTGGGCCACATCTCTCATACGGATGCTTCTTGTCTCCCCAGGTATCGTGCTGGACTCTGGTGATGGTGTGACACACAATGTCCCCATCTATGAAGGGTATGCCCTGCCCCATGCCATCATGCGCTTGGATCTGGCCGGCCGTGACCTCACGGACTACCTGATGAAGATCCTGACTGAGCGTGGCTATTCCTTTGTCACCACAGGTAAGCACCATTCCCTCCTCCAAAAAGTTCCCTCTCGCTTCCAACCCTTGCACTTCTAGAGATGCTCTCACCCCATTGCAAGCCCCAAAAACAGTCCCTGGGGGAGCTTATGTGTGGTTGGGGGTCTGGAGTCCCAGTAGACCTGTGGAGGCAGCACAAGTGCTCCCTGTTCCTCCTCTGCAAACACTGATGCCTTTGCTCCCCCCTAACAGCTGAACGTGAGATTGTCCGTGACATCAAGGAGAAGCTGTGCTATGTGGCGCTGGACTTTGAGAACGAGATGGCCACCGCTGCCTCTTCCTCCTCCCTCGAGAAGAGCTACGAGCTGCCTGATGGGCAGGTCATCACCATCGGCAATGAGCGTTTCCGCTGCCCAGAAACCCTCTTCCAGCCTTCCTTCATTGGTGTGTGCCCCCCTCCGTCTCTCTTCCCTTGGCTGCTCTCCCCTCTCTCCAGAGTCACCACGTAGAGCTCTCACTTTGCACTTAACTTGTGCCTGCCTGTTTCCCCCTGCTGCCCCCAGGTATGGAGTCCGCAGGTATCCATGAGACCACCTACAACAGCATCATGAAGTGTGACATCGACATCAGGAAGGACCTGTACGCCAACAATGTCATGTCTGGGGGTACCACCATGTACCCAGGTATTGCTGACCGCATGCAAAAGGAAATCACAGCCCTGGCCCCCAGCACGATGAAGATCAAGGTAAGGCCGGAGCACCGAACTCCTGGGAGCAGCCTTCTCTCTGTGCACAGCCCCGTGCTGCCCCCCGCAGCAGAGCCGTGTGTACTGATCTCAGCTCTCTTGGTGTTTTCCAGATCATCGCCCCACCTGAGCGTAAGTACTCTGTCTGGATCGGTGGCTCCATCCTGGCCTCCCTGTCCACCTTCCAGCAGATGTGGATCACAAAGCAGGAATATGATGAAGCTGGCCCATCCATTGTCCACCGTAAATGCTTCTAAACATGTTTACATGATCACTTTGCCAACCACGCTCAGGATGACAACCTTCAAGGTTGCAGGCAGCCGAGGGCCTGCAACAGCCATGTTCTATTTTGTAACGATTTCTGGTTACTGTTGCTGCAAAGCTCCATGTGACACAGTGTATGTAAAGTGTACATAAATTAATTTATTTTATCTCGTTTTGTTTGTTTTTAAAACCAATGCCCTATGGAAGGAAACAAAAAACTTCAAGAAGCATTAAATCATCGGTCATTCTGTCACACCCCTAATGCTGTTGTTTGTCGTCATTTGCTCGGGTCCTTCCATCACTTGTGGACGCAGTGTGGGGGCGGTGGGCGGTGGGCAGCAGTCCCCAGATAGGAGCGGGGCTGGGGAGGGGACAGGAGCCCAGCCAGAGGAGGCAGCTCTGTGACCCTTGGGGTGCAGGCTGCTCGGTGGCACTGAGGGCATTGCGGGGGCGGCTGCGTGTTGCATCACGCTGCTGCAAGGGGGGTGGCCTGGCACTCTGCAGTGTGCCAGTCCCAGGCGGGAAAGGGTTACCTGGAGCCTTTGCTTGCAAAACATTTCTTTTGGCTCAGCCTGCCAAAAAAGTAGCTCTGGCATGCTCCCGAGGAAGGCAAGGCTGGGGCTGAGGGCAGGTGGCGGGTGCAGGTTAAATAAAGAGCTTTCCACTCCACTTATGGGAAACCCACCTGCCACCGTGCTGTCCCCGGGGGGCTGAGGGCAGCCAGGGCCACTTCCTCACCCTGCATGACACCCTTGCCCTTGCCAGTGGCCACGCATGGGGAGCTGCCTGCGAAGGGACCACCCCCTCCTCTGCCCCCTGGAACCACCCCTTCCCGGGATCACATCCTGTACTCAGGAACTCCCCAGGAGCCCGAAGGAAAATCCCAGGGGCTTCCCCTTGCCGCGGGCGTTTGCCTGCCCTGTTTGCCGGTGATGAGGCAGAGCAGAATGGGAGGCGGGAAAGGTGCTCCTGGCCTGTCTCATTTCTCTCTTACTGGGGTGAGGGGGCTCCGGGACCCCCCTTTATTTCCAACATACACACCCCCACACATACACACATCAGCACCCACACCCACCCACACACACACCAGGTGTTCTCTTTGGGAGCTCCACTCCCCCTGGGAGCTATCCTAAAGTCCCGTCAGGCTTGGCATATGTTCCCAGGTCAGGACACACGTGCATCAGCCTTTGAAGAGGGAGGACTCCAGGAGCACAGGACCCTGTCATGAAAGCAGTGTCTGAGTTTTGGGGTGCTCTTTTGCTGTGGGAGACAGCAGTACTAGGGAAAAAAGAGATGATTTTCAGAAGAACTTCCAGCCCAGGGAGGTTTTTTGCTCTGCTGTGGCTATGCTAAGGGTGCATTTGTTTTGCATTTTAGCTGATTTTACTTGAATTAAAGTGAGACCCATACTTGAGTTCACTTTTTGGTTTAGCACTATCCCAAAGCAAAAGCCTGTGGGAGGAGCTGCCCTGGTCCTTCCCTGGTACCTGAGAGCAGGGAGGGCCACAGGGCAGCCCTAAGGGCTCTCAGTGATTGAGGAGGGACTGGAAACTAGTTGCTTCTCAAAAACCAGTTGCTTCTAAAAGCAAAAAAGAACTTTTGTTGCCCTTTGTGTAGTGGCACATACTCCATCTGCCAGCTCCCTGTTGGGATTTTGGGAGGTGCTTAGCCTTAAGTCCTCAACACTTGACCCCTGATCTCAGGTTCAGTTGTGGCTTAGGTGGTGAGATGGATTTTAGAAGCTGCTTCTAAAAGAATGTTTAACTAAAAGAATGTTTTAAAAGCACAGAAAAGAGTTTGCTGTCTAACTCATGAGGCTACCATTCTAAGCTTTCTCAGACTCCATTTTTTCACCTATAATATTAATTTATGGCCCTAAACCCTCAGTGGAAGAGGCTGATTTTTGAAAGGGGGAGTGATGCTGAGCTCTCTGTCATCTCCAGCCGTATCAAAATCAAAGGGATCAGGAGATGCTTACTCCTTCTGAAGGAAGGCCTATGTTTTGCAGTGCCAAACTTGGGTTAAGGACCCCTTATGAGCACAGCTGTGGGCAGAAGTGAGTCCTTCAGCAGTCAGACTGCCTTGCACTGAGAAGCTGATGCTGCCACTGGCATGTCATTGTCTGCTGCCTCTAACAGCAGCATTTGGTCTCACTCTAACCCACAGCATCAGGTATTCTCCACAGCCTCGGTGCCAATTTCATCCAGTTGAAGATAAATGACCTAAAGTACGCTCTTACGGCTGAAAAGAAATTCCTGGTTTGTTGTTTTTGTCATTTAATCAGTGAACAGGGATGCCATGAGTCTTCAGCCTATGAAACCACCCTGTTCAGGTTTTAATTTCAAACTTAAACACTCTCTTTATCCTGAAACCAGCCTTTTATTTGGGCTTGGGGTTTTCCTTAATATTTTTAGCAATTGAAGATGCAGATTGTTTGGAAACAGGTGAGCTGGATTTTCATATGGCTCACAAGCCCCATTGTTGGGAAGGTGGTTTGGAGAATTTTGCTTGTGCACAGCGGTCTGGGTTTGGTCTTTATTGTGCAGTTCTCAGTAATTTCATTACCCTCCCTGTGCCTCTAACAGCGCTGTTGGCAGCACAGAAAGGATCCCCAGGACCCAAAGGATCCCCAAGACCAGCATCCTCTGTTTTGAGAAAGGCAGAGGGATAAATGGGGCATCAGAGGAGTAAAAGGGGATAGAAGGAAGGATGCAGGACACTCACGTACTGTGAGAGGGAGGGTATTGAAGGGGAATGGCTCTTCCTTGTACCAAAAACATCATCTGGGGCTGCAGCTCACTGCTTGCTCCACAGCCATCTGGATCCAGGGCTGAACCAGCCCTGAACAACCCTCCATAACTTCAGTCTACACCCAGTGGGCAATGCAAGAAGCTGCCCTCGGTCCAAATGTCACCAAGGGATGGAAAATCTTGAGAGAGGAAGAGTCCCTGAAAGGCTAAAAATGATGTGGTGCTGTTTAGATGAGCTTGAGAGGCACAGTCATGACTGAATTTTGATGCAAGCTTCTCCCAGGTCTGCAGATGCCTGGGCCAGTACCTCAATTATATAAGGAGCTAAGGGAAAACCTGTGTTCTGAGAGAGAGTCTTGAGGGCGCCTCTGAACAAAAGAGCAAAGGAAATCCATCTTGGAGAAGATGAGTACACTGGAGAGGTTTCCTAATTTTATTTTGATACAGATTTTGCTGAAGCAGAATTCTACATTTGCACAGAGAGCAGAATGTGTCCAGGATGGACTACTGTCCCACAAAGGTGATGGCTTTGTGAAAAGGGAACTGGCACCCCAACATGCTTCTCCCCTTGGGTTTCAAAACTGTAGAAATAAAAAGCACTCTGACCCACAGCATTTACTGGGCTTGGCTCTGCTGGGAGGACCTGAACACCCCCTCAGACCAGGCATCAGCACAGCCCCACTGTGTACTCTGTTGACTGTGTGTCTCCCATGGACCTCTGGCCAATAATGTTTGTTAAAAGAGTTTTACTAAGGGGACACTTGAAAACTATCATTGCTTTTCACAGAAAGTTCCTAAAGTGAGCCATTAAAATGAAGACTTTCAAAGATTCAAACTATTTCATTTTATAATAAAATTTTGTGCTGTTTCTATTTCGTTAATCCACAGGAAAAAAAAATTGAATGGAACATTTCTTGTTCTTGTTTATTTATTTATATTTCAACCAGATGGGCATTTTTTCTTAAAAAAAAAAAAAAAAAAGAAAAAGGAAGAGCTATGCAGTTGTATGGATTTTCATGGCTCATCTCCTGGGGCTGGAAAATTGAATGCAAAGGGTGACTGTAACCTATTGATCAGCCATTGATAACTGCAGGCAGTGCTGGTATGCAGGGCTCCCACGTGGAACAGATGCCGGTGAGTGTGGGCTGCTTTAGCAACAGGACCATTGGAAATATCCCCCAGCCTTGTGCGCTTTCCTAGGAATTGCTGGCAGCTTTAGGGACCCTCTTCAGACCCTCATGGCCAGAACATATTTTGGAGGGATCAAAATGTTCTGGCTGCAGGCTTTGGGAAGTAGCTGTATTTGTAGCTTGCAAAGACTCTGTTTTTCATTCGTCCAGGATCTGAAAAATAAAGCAGCCGCTGATTGCTATGCAGCAGGGAAAGCTGGAGCATTGCTGGCTCCCACTTGGGCTGTGGGCTGTGTGTGATGGGGATGAGCAGATCTTGGAGAAATCTTTCATTTCCCCCTTCCAGGACACCCTGTCAACCTTGAAACTGCACTGTTCTGTGAGCAAACCCCCTGCACTGTGGTGGCTCTGGGTGGCTCACCCTCTGTGCTCGCAGGGACCATGGCCAAACCCTGTCTTGTTTCGGCTGCTCAAGGCCACGCTCTGAAAATAAAGCTGCAGCTTGGAGGCAGTCCTGGCTGTTGATGTTCAGGGAGTGCCACAGGCAGCCCGGGAATGAGCCTCGATGTAACCCCACCTCAGGGAGCTGCATATATATAGATCCCTGGAAACAGTTTTCTTCCTTGGCACATCACTCCCACCCATAACTAGCTCCAAACAAACACTCCCTGCTCCCCTGTGTCCTCACTGCTTGGCTTCCAGTAGCTTCTCTCTCTTCCAGGATAAACAAGGCTTTAAAGTTGAGAAATCTGCTGCTGGAGGGAGGAGGGAAAAGGGAGAAGATTGCCTTGTAAGAAGACTCTGACCCATGCTCAGAGATGAGCACAAAGTCAGCATCAGCAGGTATCAATCAGCCCTTGAGCCTGGCTCACAGAGACACGAGCAGCTGGGCTGTGTTTGCAGTGGAGGTCACGCCCTGTCCCGCTCCTGCTGGGTTGTCCTCTTTCCAAAGCAGAGTGCTGTAAGGCTTCAGGTACAGGTGTGTAAGGAGATCTCTGTATGGGTGTAGCTCTGTTCTTTTCCCAGGGGAAGAGCTGCCCTGATGCATGCAGGCAGGGACAAGGCTGCTCCCACGGGCAGATTGATGGTGGTCACAGGAGAGTCACCCTCCATCTCACACCGCCGCTTCCCCAAACCCCCTGGGCACAGACACTGCCTAATCTATTTGAGTGCAAAATAAAGGGAGTTTACACTGCTGTTTGTGGTGGCCAGCACTGAGCTGCTGGTGCTGTGCTGGGTAGGGCAGAGCTGGGAAGGGGGAAGGGGCAATGCAAGAACCTCAGCCCTGCCAGCCGTGCTGAGGGAGCCGACACTGGCAGAACAGTCCTGCTCTTCCCAAACCTCCCTGTGGTGCCTGCAGAGGGAAGGAAGGAGATCTGAAGCAGATTAACACGAAAAAAGCCCACAAGGTTTCCCAGAGCAACTGTATCTTCTTCCCCTTAGCAAGAATAATCACAAAAAATAGTTACAATAACAGAGGCATAAGTCTAAACCAGTTTGAGGTTGCTAGCATTGAACAATGCTGTCACTGGGCTACCTGCCTGCAGAGCACAACCAAAGGGCACCACGGGGAGCTCTGCCTGTCCTGCACTACATTCTGTACTGAAAATTAGGAGGTGCTGGTGCTAAAGCTGCCCACTTTCTTGCCACAAGTTTTTTGGAGTAGTGTGGGGGCACTGAGGCACTTTTCCAAAGGCAGGGTGTTTTCTCTGTAGGGATTTCTTGTCCTGGAAGCCCTTATCCTCAACACTAGAAAAATTTTAAAACAAAAAAAATCTACTAAGAGCTACCAGAAATTCCTTATCCCAATCATTTTGAAGTAGTGATGGTGTTATTCCCACTTAATCCCAGCAGCATGCAGTCACATGTTTCTGTGACTGCAGAAACCAAGCAGTTCACATTAGAAAGTTGATTTTCTTTCTCCTTTTTCCTTTCCCATACCAAGCCTCCATCACAGTTTTCCTCTGTGACCATGAGCAAGTCAACGTTCATAGCTCTGTTTGTTGCCAGCGAAGTGGCTTTCCTATTTTCCATCTCAAAGGAAGATAAAGAAGAATAGCTAATGTCCATAAAGGGTTTTGAGATGTTGTCATAGAAGGTGTTTGGGAAATATGAAATACTTGTGATCCTAAATTTAGCTCTGAAAGTCATGCAGCCCAGTTTCCTGGCACAAATACCAGAGAAAGTCTTGAAATCTGAACATTTTCCAATTGCAGCCACAAGCTGGAGGCTGCAGTAGCCACAGGTGGTTCTGGGAATCTCTGGCTGTGCCTCCTGCAAGTCCTTTGCCTTGCTGAGAGCCCAGACCTCCCACTTCCTCCCAAGCTGCTCCCACCAGCAACACAAAACACCAGCAGTTTCTGTCCTTGTTCTGGGTGTGATGCCTCTATATTGGCCCTTCAAGAGCCTATTGTGATAAGATTATTTTTCAAATCTAATGGAAGTGGCAAATTTAGGAGAATGACAGTGTTCAAACCAGTCTACTCAGGGACAATATGCAAAATCTTTATTGGGATAAATATTTTAGGAGAAATATGGTGATTCATTTTAGATCTACTTTGAGATATATTCCTTCTTTCCTTAATTTTTGTTAGTCCACTGAAG
This sequence comes from Pyrgilauda ruficollis, assembly GCF_017590135.1. NCBI lineage: Eukaryota > Metazoa > Chordata > Aves > Passeriformes > Passeridae > Pyrgilauda > Pyrgilauda ruficollis. Next base: position 464,751 of record NW_024508213.1, on the reverse strand, counting down.
ACAGCTCATCCTGGCCAAGACTGCATGTGAAGGTGTTATGGTTCCTTTGTTCACTTTTTATGGGTTAAATGCCAGACAGTTTAATAAAGAAGATTGGTTCTGCTTAGACAGCAAAATATGGTATTAAGCGGCACTTGGAGCTAAATTCCCAAGTCAATTTTAAAAGGGTGTAATTTAATCCTTGAGGTACTTAGCTTCTGCTGACACATTGCTTTTTTAGTGCCTACTGCACAAGTGCCTGAGTGGAGAAGCAATTGTTTGACAGAAAGTTGATGTAAGTCCTGTCACAAAACCTTGATCAGAATCCAGAAACCAGGTGTGGCTCTGCCCAAACTGGAGGTGCTTGGTTTCTTTACCAGTTGCAGCTTCCTGTGGCAAAGGCTGCAGCAGGACTGTGGGCAGCAGGGAGTGCACCTGCTGAATGTGCATCTCTGTTTAAAAATAAAAAGGGAGAGAAAAGAATAACACGGAAAATATTGCAAGGTCAGCAGGTGGCAGGGGAAAGGCTCATGCCTGGGCAGGGGGGTTTGGGCAAGGACAGGACAAATACTGGGATGGAGGCATAGCCACGTAAAGAGGAGGTGTCTGGGATGTTCTGCAGCACAGAAGTAATGGAGAAGGCTCCGGGTGCCGTAGTGGCATTACACTCGGTATTCAGTTCTACTGTTTGTTCCTGTTAGATTGGCTCTGTTTGAGCATTGCAGCAAAGTTTCAGCCCGTGTACCCAGCCTCAGATACCCACTGCTGCAATGCAAACATGGTTGATTCAGTCCCACTGAAGCTGAGGGGGACCTGCAGATTTGGTTAATTTTTAAGTGCTTGAATGATCAGGTCCCAGATCAAGTAAAAAAGCCATAGCAATAAAAGAAATCACAAGAGGAAGAAGAAAGAAGAAAGAAGGAATAATTAATTTTGCTGCTGTAGGTCCAGAACCTGGCATGGCTTGAGGCCATGGAATGTGTAAGATGTATGCATTGAATCAGTTGCCTGTTCTGCAGAGATCTCATTGCTCATGTCATAATTCACATTAATTTTTCTCCATTTTCTGTGGAAGAATCTGTCTGAATTAATGTTCAGTTGAGCCAATGAGGGTATAGAAGGAAGCTGAAGAGCAGTAAGACCCAAGTCTGGACCACAGGTGTTCTGTAGGAGTTGTAGTTTTGACAAATAAGATACATGGGTGGGGAAAAAAAAACAACATTAAGAGAGAAAATGTTTTATGACATAATCATTATGCCATTGACTTTGTGCTGGGAAAGAGTGCTGAGCTGCAGTGCTGGAAGCAATGGCAGGCTCAAGCTCCAAGGAGGTGTTGTTTCCTTTCTGACCCTGGTTTATCTCTGACCAGCACAAAAGTAAGTGGGTTTGGAATAGTTTTGGAGAAAGTAGCATAAATACACTGACTGCACATGGAAAGGGTGTTATATGGGAGGTGTAACTGTAAGGAGGATTTGGTATTGCTAAATGAATATTTAAAGCAAGTGTCTGATAAGTTCTTCACTGGCAGTTTGACTTGTGAGTCATGTTGCACAGTCCCCAGCCATGCCCCTCTCTATTTATAAAGTCATGCCTTGCTATATCTGACTCGTCAAATAAGCCTTTCAAGTTGTGGAGGGGATTCTAGTGGCATAGTGTGGGAACCAGGGCACAATTTGGAGGAGTAAGGGAAATTAGACAGGACACCACAAATCACTGCATGCTGAGTGCCCTCTGAAGACCAGATCAAATGGGCTGCTAGGCTTTTTCACCACGAAAAAGTCCAGGAGGTAGGAGTGGCTGGCTTCAGTCTGCTGGGTACAAGGTGGAGGAAGAAGAGCAGGGTGAAGGTTCATCTGAGCCAAGCCCCCGCAGGTGTTCCAGGATGAGTGGAGGAGCAGGGGGAGGTCACTCCAGGGAAGCATGCCAACAAAGCCAACAGCCAGTGCTTTTCTCCCTGTGCACAGTGCCTGGAGGGAGGCGGGGGAGCTGCTGGAGCTGCTCCCTGCTGCAGATCTGGAGTGGAGTGGAGCCTCAGTGGGGGTCCCTGCCAGCATCTGCCCTGGCCCCTGCCACACATGGGAGCCCTTTCCAGGTCACTGCCCCCCAGCTGGCTGTGGCTGTGGGGTGCCTCAGTGCTGACAGGGCTGAGATGTGCAGGACAGGAGGGACACATCTCCAGAGCTGCATCGTCCTCCCCAGATGGCTGGAGCTGCAATAAAGCATGTTTCCAAATGCTGACAACATACTGGTTATCAAGTAGGTGCAGGACAGGGGAGATGAGGGAAAAGGACATGAGGAATGCAGTGGAAATTGTACTGGGAAGCACAGCAGGGGTGCCAATAGAGGTAGAAGGAAGAGTCCTGACGTGCTTTGTCTATCTCCTCTTCACAGACAACAGGCAAGGAGGGACAAACACATGCAAATTGCTTTTAAGGAGTGGTTTGGATGAATGCATTATCCTATTTTTTCCCTGCCAGTCCTTTTTCCATAGTGGTCATCTGCAAATGACTGGTAAATGAGAGATGAGGGCTGAATGTGGGACACACGTACATCCTGAGTCTGCCTTTGCAGAAGCAGGACCCCATCACATATAATGATTACCTGGGGAGACAAATGCCATCACTCCAAATGTCCCCCCCTTCCTCCTTCTTCTTCCCACTTTCTATACTGAGCATGATGCCATATGGTCTGGAATATCGCTTTGGTCAGTGGGGTCACCTGTCCTGGCTGTGTTTCCTCCCAGACTCCCATTCTTCCCCAACTTCCTCACCAGTGTGGCAATAGAAACAGCAGAAAAGGCCTTGGCTCTGTGTAAGCCCTGCTCAGCAATAACAAAAACATCTCCACATTATCAACCCTCTGTTCTGCACAAATCCAAAACACAGCCCCATACTGGCCACTGTGAAGAAAATTAACTCTACCTCAGCCAAAACCAGCACCTTGGAAAGCAGATCCATGGGGTTACAGCATCCCCTGTTTCTGAGACTTTAGTGACTGAAGGAATTATTTTCATTCCTGCTCCCCTCTTTCTGTGTGCAGGAGCTAACTGCTTTCTGCTGGATGTGGTTTGGCTCTGAAGGACTTTTTTTAGTTCTGTATCCCCCAAGTTTCTCAGTGTCCGTCATCTCTGACCCAGGGCAAGTGGGGCAGCAGGTGAATGCTGGAGCTGGGGCAGGATCTGACAAGTCCCACAACCAGCTCCTTTGCTGCTCCAGAAACAGCCCCCTACACCACACTTGGCCCCCTTCAGTGGCAAAATCAGCATGTAATTTTCCAGAAGCTGCCTGGCTGATGCTTACAGTGACACTCCTGGACATGGATGGCTCACTTTGTGTGGGGTGGCAGGGACAAGGGGCTCAGGACACCAGGGGGGATTTTTGCAAGGAGAAGTCTGGTTCACAGGAGGCTCAGGCTGGATTCCCACCAGCAGGCTGGGGAGATGAAAGCCAGCCTAACACTGCTCTCCAGAGCCAACAGGTTCCCCGTGCAGAGTGGATAATTCATTATAAACAATACATGCAGATGTCAGCACTCCCTGGGGGAGCAGCTCACAAGTGGTGCACAGGTTCTCTTCAAGAGCATCCATTTGTCAAAACCATTCTCAAGATAATTTCTGGTGCCTCAGAGGGATGCTGTGTTTCAAGCTGGGGCTTTTTTCCACCGGGCACAGATTTTGCTTGCTCCCCATCCTCTGAGAACTGAAATCTGCATGCCAAGCCATGTGACAGCAGAACTGAGGTACCCTTCTTGTAGGGACGCTGCAGGATCCACAGCTGCTTTTTGATTGCAGCTGGACTTTTTGGTGACTGTCCTTGTGAGGAGGCTGCTTTGCTGGTGGATGGAGAGCACTAGAGGGGACAAACAGTTGCCGGGAGACAAATGTATTAAAATTTTAATCTGAGGAAATAGCTGTTGTGTTTGCTTTTCTGTATTTTAAATCAGTACTGGGTTTGCTGAACAGCTGGATTGCCTCCCAGGAAGTGATGACGAAACCCTTAAGACACGATGGGCGATTTTCCAGAATGTTGTGCCACGTGAGGGGCTGCAGATACACATCCTGCTCCCCAGGGTAGGCTGGTGCTTTAACTACACAGCTGGAGGAGGCTTGGGCTGGCGGGTGTGTATCGCCTGCTGGCCATGCAGCAGGGACCGGGGGTGCAGGACAGTTCCAGACAGGCCAGGATGGGCTGACACGCAGCTCCGATGGCTTCACGGTGGTGCTGACAGGGCTGAGCCCCTGCCGCAGGGCTGTCCTGCCGCCGGCAGCCACCAGCGGGTCACCGGCATGCGCCTCACCCTCCGCAGGGTGTCCTGCTTTTCCTTGCCTTGCAGCAGCGTTTCTTCCAGCTCCTTCAGGCAGAGCCGGGGGGATGCCGAGGTTATTTACCCAGGCCCAGAAAGTCCTTTTCCAAAAACTGCAAAGCTGGTGAGCGGTTGGTAGTGCTTAGCACGTATGTGTGTGCTCAGGCTGCTGGCCGGGGCTGCTACCAAGGCAAAGGAAGGGGCACGATAAGACTTTAATCTCCCTCCTCACTGGGGGATAAACGAAGCCTGACTGCGGCGGCATCTCCCAGCCCGGTAGCCAAAAGGCTGACCGCACGCCTCTCCCTAGCTGCCGAGAGCTCTCAGGGGGTTTGCACATCTGCAGACTCCAAGGGGTTAAAAATAGTTCCCACCCCGCTGATGGCACATTTTATGTCCATTTAAAGGTGTGCCATGCATTTCCATCCTCCGTGAGACCTGAGCAAATGCCTTCATGGTGCTGGCATTTTGTTCAAGGCTCTTTCTCCTTCCTAAGCCCACGGCTGCCCGGGCTGGCTCCCCACTCTGAGCGCTATTTCGGGGGTGCGTTTGCCCCCGGCTGCCCTGTTCTGAACGAGCAGCTGCAGTGTGATCGCTGGCATGTCTGTGGTGCTCCTGCCGCAGTCCTGCCCCGACACACAGCCAGCAGATAATGGGTTTGTTTTTCTGAGCAAGTCAGGGAACTGCTCTCCAAACGAGTAAAATTTTTTTTTTTTTTTAAATAAGCCAGAGAATACCTGTTAGAAAAGCACGATCCTTTCTGCTACTCGTTCGTGTTGGCCGTGTGGGATGGTTGTGCCTTTCGGGGTGGACATCCCAGCATTGTTCCTCTGGCACACGTGGTCCCCCAAGCGTCCTCCATGAGTGCTATAGGAAACATCTGGGGCTGGACCTCTGTGCTCCAGCCACCCCAGCTCGAGTGAGCCCCAGCCCTGGCCCGGCTCCTTTGGAGCTGCAGGGGTGGGCTCCCGCAGTGCCCCCCTCCCCACCGCTGGCAGGGGTGTGACCCCAGCTGTGCCGGGCATGCTGCCGCCCTGGTGCAGGTAGGGTCCAGCCCTGGTCAGCACTGCAGGTCAGGGAATTTCCCACCCGTGGCTCCTGGGGCCAAAAAGGCTGCTTAGGGTGTGGATGGGATGATTACAGCACACACCCGGGCACCTGAGCATATTTGGAGGTAGCAAAAGCAAAGAGGAGCTGCTGCCGGTTCTGCTGTGGAGAAGAGCAGCGAGTGGGGGCTGGCACTGATGTGGTGGCAGTCCATTGATGCGGACTGGTCTGCACCCTTTGAGGCATGTGCTGCTGCTGCTTTGGCAGGGAGAGGGGAGCAGGGAGCAAGGCAGGAGCCCATGGCAGGGGGATACCAGCAGGTTTCCTTCCCAGGGTGATGCTGGCAGGGGCACTGCTGCTTGAAAAGGGGATTTCTCTGCTGGCATCTGCCAGCTCAGGCACAGACCAGGCCACCACCTCATGCCATATGAAACCCAAGAAAGCTTGGATAATCTCCAAAGGGTTGATGAAATTCCCATATCAAGCAAGCTTCACTGTAGCTCTGCTGAAGTCCAGGGAGGTTTGCCTTTGTGGGAGGACCTGGGTACTTTTATAAGGGGCTCCATTCCTGCCCCAGGAGCCCCCAGCCAGTCAGCATGGCTGAGACCATATTAGGGATGCCTCTCCCTGAGCCTGAACTGCTTGTTTCCACCAGGTTCCCCACAGGAAGGCTCCCTGAAAGGTTCCCCCTGCACTGTCTTAAAGAGGCAGTGAAGGCAGCACCTTTGGGGTGAGAGGCAGGGACAATGCTTGTCCTCCAAGCCAGCACTCATCCCAAATGGGTAAAAGTGAGGACAAGCCAAGGTGCCAGCGGGGAGAGAAGGGGGAGCTGTCAGCCTGTGCCCAGCTTACTGCTTGTGATTTTCCAGCTCGCCTTTGCATTCCTCACCACCATTTCCCAGTTTTTTCTGCTGCCCCTGTGCAATTTTGGAAGCAGTTTAGAAACTCAGCTCAGCAGCCTTACCCCTGTTCAGAGCTGAACCCTGGAAGTGACTGGCTTTAACTGGGATGAAATTTTGCACCAAGAGGCTGGAACTCCTGCTCATCTGCAGGGTACTGCTGAGGGCAGGCAAACCCCTCTCAGGAGCTTCCTGCATAGTTTTCCTGTTGCCCTCATTGTGGCATCCTCCTCCACCCCATGTGCTCATCAGGATCTAGGGCATCCTTTGGGACTTCTTCTCTAGGTGATCTGGGAAAGAACTTAAAAAACTTTAGTTTTTCTGAACTGGTGCTGGAGGTGCTTCAGAAAAAGACAAGGTAGCTGTGGTAACCTTCAGAGACCGATCTCAAAGCACATGGTCATGGCACTGGGATCTGTAGAAGGAGTTTATGTTCAGATGAGGGTTTTTTTGTGTTGAAGACCCACTTGTTTCCAGGAGGAAGAGCAATGAAATTAGGTTGCAGAGATTTCACAAATGGACAGTGAAATCAGCCCAGAGCCAGCACTGAGCTACCAATAATTTCTGGTGTTTCAAACCATATTTGGTAATACGAACTTGAGCCAGCCTTGTTCCCAAGCCTTCTCATTGGAAATTCTGTGAAGCTTTTTCAAGCATTAAATTATTCTCTACAGATCATTTGTTATTACCCATCAATTTACTGCTTGGGAAACTGATCCATCACTGTGCAGGCTGCTGTTAGATGCAGGACTGGCACTGGGCCGCCATCTGGGGAATTGTGAGGCAGGGATTCCTATGCTGGAAGAAACATCCCAAAGCCACAGGAACAGCTTCTGTCCCCATTGCCCAGAGGCTGACTCTAGCCCAGCAGTGATGGTCTGAAAGACTGATCTTCCAGAGCTCATCATTTCAGCAGCACTCCCCTACTGCTGTGAGATGGGGAGCAAGTTGCGGCACAGGTGTCTCTGTTTTGCCCCAAAAATTTATGTTCTCTCAGTGACAGATGGGCTCTCAGACATAGCCTTTAAATGGTGGAGATTTTGAATCCCTTGCTTGTGACAAATGCTGTACCAGCCTCTTGGGTGTCATCCAGAGCCAAAAGAAGGAGAGGAAGATGTACTGGTATTGAAAAGGGAATATGAGCAGAAACAACAAAAATAATCCTGTCCAGTAGCCAGATGGCTGCCCCAGAGCTCCAGAGGGAAGGGAATATGAGCCAAGAGCAGCTTTGTGCAGCCACATGAGCTTGAGATAAGACTGAAGGAAAGTGCGTGGGCACAGCTACTTCTCCATCGCCTGTCTCTGCCTGAGTGGGTGCACTCAGGCTGCCTCTTGCCCTGACTCGTGGAGGTGGCATCCTGCAGGTGTTACTGAGACTACAAGCTCTGGAATGTCTTGCACACTGCAAGTGACTGTGTTGGACTCTGCCGCTTGGAGCATCATGTAAGTTTGCCTTGATGACTTTCTTGGGAGCAAGATCCCACCACAGGGTGAACTGCCTCAATCCCTGTTCATCCTTTCTTTCAGGGGAACTTCATAAATTGCAAGAGTTATTCCTGACAGACATTCAAAACCCAGGCATTTTCAGACTGGGTTTCTTTTTTTTTTAATCATCCCCTTTAAGCATGGTGAAGAAGAGGCAAGTGTAGGTGCCCACAGTGGCCCCAAGCCTTTAGCAGAGCCTTTAGGTTGGAGGGAATACATGTGGATTTTTAGAGAGCAGCCAATTCTGGATTTACTCCCCATTCACTAACCTCTTTGGGAAAAGAGATGTGGTGAGCAATCACCTCCACATGTGCCCACACCCCACTGCTTGTTAGGAGCTGTGGGAAACCCACATCCCTCATGAAAAACACTCAGGCATAACTAAGAGTGGGTGTCCTGCACTGCCTCTGGAGCTGCACAACTGGGAGCCAGCTCCTTGCCTTGGCTGTGGGACAGGCAGCTGCTGAGCAGAGACCCAGGGGTCACCAATGAGCCTCCTGCTCACTGGGACTGCTCAAGCAGGACATAAAAAGGAACAGGTGGGAAATAACTCCCAGTTCTCCTGCCTCTTACTCAGCTGGCATGTAAACTCATGTTTTTCTCAGACTGAATGAGCAGCCTGCAAATGTGTTGCTGGGGGCAGTGTGTTTACAACTCCCTGTTAGAGCAGGCTATAAGATCTGTTCCCTTGCTAGGAACTGTTCACTTGACCAGTCAACAGTGGTGTGCAACCTTGCAACCTTAAGAGACCAGGAAAAAAAAAGAGGAAAAAAAGAGCTGATACCAGCGTGGACTTTATTCTTTGCCACTGTGACAATTTAAAATTGAGACCTGAGCTGTGTGAGCAGCCAGCCTCACTGAGTGCCCAGTCCAAGATTCAGGACTGCAGAAGCCAGAAGACACTCAGGGCTGAGAAATGCCTCTCCCTGCTCCTGGCCACAGTCCTAGCACACAACCCAAGGAGCTACATCTCTCTTTTCATCTTTTCGCAAGGTGGATGGAAAGTATGGACCTTTGACAAGACTCACAGGAGCTGTTAAGGTTGCTGTGAACTCTGCTGCTGTGGGTGCTTGGAGGCACAGCCACTAAAGTGTAACAGCAAAAAGATTCAAGCTGCTCCAAGAAAAAATGTGAGACTTGCACAAATAACAGGATTTGTGATCAGAGCTGCCAGAGAGGGGTAGCAGGGCTTCCCCAGCAGGTTGCAACTCACAACAGCTGTGGTCAAGTTTCCCAGAACTCTGGATACCAGGATCAGGCAGTTCTGAGAGACTTCTGCAGCCATGTGCACTACTGCTGACTAACCTGTCCCTAAGAGCATTTGAACCAACTCTTCTGATACTTCTGCCATAACAGTGTTACCCTGTGGGCAGCTGGTGTAGGTTGAAAGGGATAATAGCTCATGAAACCAAAGAACCTGCACCTGCAGGATTAACCAGGCTACTATGAGCAGCATGTGGCTTGTTTTGTGAAGTGACTGGGACAGCTACCCCCAGTACTTGGAAAAGATGCAGTAATCTAGGTGAAAGCAGAGTTTTAGACATGTATGTCTAAAAAGAATGCATTTTTCCCTATCTGGCAAAACTTTCTTGCTGATCTGGAGTTTATGCTGTTAAATACTTTAAACATGCATTTCTCTTTAAGAAGTAACTTATTTATTTTCCCTGGTTTCTTTCTCCTCCAGACTTTACCCAAGCAAACTCAGCAGCCCAGTTTCAGACTCTGACAGCTCCTGATTTGGCTGGAAGCCAGTCTGTGGATCTGAGAGATGTGTTGATATATAATTTTTCCACTCCTACTGCATATGAACTGTCCACTATTCCCCTTATTGCCTGGAGCTAGGAGGGGTGCAACTGGCAAAAGACTGCAAGTCAAAACCATATGTAAATGACCCATGTGATTACCCAGTGCTTTTCTGGACCATACTCTGCAAAATAACATCCATGCTCATTTTTCGTTAGCTGCTGCTTTTTGCACAAAACTCAGGCTATCTCTCTGCTCTTGACTTCACTGTGGTTATTTCAGACAGAAATAAGGCTGTTTCCCAGCCCTGGCTGCTGTCCTCCCTGGTGGGAATGGTACTCCCATTCAAATGGGGGTGGTGGAGGAAACTGGGATTCCTGGGGTTTGGCATTAATCAGTCATGTGTCATGGATCTGGTCAGAAACTCTTGACTTACCTGGCCACCTGCTTTGCTACATGTGGAAGAGCAAGAATAGGGATTAAGAGGCATAAATACGATCCTCAGGGAAAAGGGCTTTTAAAGGAAAAAAGTGAGTTTAGAATTTCAGTGTTATGATTCAAATGGTGTCTTTATTTCATTTTTTAATGAAGTCAAAAGCGCAGCAAAATATGCAAGGGAGGAAATTCTAATGTTAGTATCAGCCTCATAAATGTTGTACTTCCTCATTTAGGAATCATTTAATAACTGGCTATTCTCAGTACATGGAAGTCTCTGCCATGAGGTATTGAAGCCAAAACTCACTAGGATTAAATTAATAATAATGTTTATACAGCTACACTGAGAATATCCAGAGCTGCTGTGTTGAGGACGGGAAATTATTCTTGCCTGGCACATACAGAGCTGCTTGGCTGTAGCTGGAGGGGTAAGGGAGGAATTGCTCTTTACCCAGGATGGTCTCAGCATCCTGCCCTGGAGCTGCTGAATGTCTCTGGAGCTGGTTTGGGATGCTGGGCCCTGTTGCCTGGTGGTTGCTGCACTGCACAAGTCAAGATTAGATTGTGGCATGGGGAAGGTGCCTGGCAGCCACATCCAGGCTTTTGCTTGCATCATCCCCAGGTAACGTGTGAAGTACAGTATCAGCTCTGCTGCGTGTCTCTGCACACTTCTGTCACAAGTCTTCTCACACAAGTGGTCCCTAGTTGGTTTCCAAGCCTTTCAGCTGCCCCTTCCCCAGGCACTGGGGGATGTACAGGCAAACTGTTGGACTGGGAGGGTTGCACTGTGAAGAGAAACTTGAGACAGAGTGTGAAGGTGCAGCTTACTCCATACCACACAGGAGCTGGGTGCTCATTGTTTTGTCAGCAAGAGTGCTAACATTGTACCTGTGTGGTACAATGGAGAGAATGGGTGGAGGCAGCTGCTAACAGCACCCATCCTCACCCATAATCATGAAACATTGACACCTTGCAGGCTGTTGTGAAGATCAGGTGCCTCCTCTGAAGAGTGCAGAGTTTAGGGGGAAAAAATTGCAGAAGATGGGATCTCACAGACTGTGTGCCAGGATCTGGAACCTGTCATACTGGCATTTCCTGTGTAATGGATGAATGACTGGGCAGTAGGTTTATGAGCAGCCCAGGAGAAGTATGGTTCTGCAAAAGGCAATCCCTTCCTCATAGAGAAGCCATCAAAGAGCATCCATATACCTCTGATACAGCTGTGCCTTTTTAAAATGGTGTCATGGTTCAACCCCAGCTGGCAGCTCAGTACTGTGCAGTCCTTGCTCAATCCTCTCACTCCTTGGTAGGATGGGGAAGAGAAACAGGAGAAAAGAGCAGGTAAACCTTGTGGGTTGAGATAAGAACAGCTCAATAATTGAAATAAAGTGAAATATAATAATACCAATTATAATAATAACAATAATAACATATAATGATAGAATAATAACAATAATAACATATAATGATAGCAATAAAAATAAGAGGAAGAGAGACAGAACTCAAAAGAAACCAGTGCTGCAAAGTACAATTGTTCACCCTCCACTGACTGATGCTCAGCCTACTCACGAGCAGTGACCTGTGGCTCCTGGGCAACTCCCCCCAGTTCATACACTGGGCATAATGTTTTATGGTGTGGAGTATCCCTTTGGCCAGTTTGGGTCAGCTGTCCTGGCCATGCTGCCTCCCGGCTTCTGGTGCACCTTCTCCCTGGCAGAGCATGGGAAACTGAAAATTGATTGCGACTGATCAGTGTATTACCAACATTATTGTCATACTGAATCCAACACAGCACTGTACCAGTTATTAAGAAGAAAATGATCTCATCTGAAACCAGGACAGCAGGGAACAGAAGTCCTTTGGGAAAGGAAAGGTTGATACTATAAAATACGTGGAAAGAACAGCAGCATTTTCATAACCTCAAGTGACCAGTTGAAACTGTGCAGGTTGGTTCAAAAAGACATTTTGTACAAAATAACATTTTATAAAAGGAAAGTAAATTCTGCAACCCCCAGACCTTGCCTGTTTATGTGAATCCACTTACGTCATCTGCTTGTGTAGATCGAGCACAGTATCAGAGTAAGAAACCAGAGTCCAGGTTAACTGGGGAGCAATCTGCTCTCCTCTCTAGACAGCACTGCTACAGCTGCTTTCTCTAGTTCTGTCTTCAGTTACAGGTGTTTATAAACCTATCATTCCTTGTTATTTTCCAAGAAATACCCTCTGTTACAACAGGTGGTGCTGAAGACATGGCTGGACCCTGGTGGGACCACTAAGGGCAAAAGGAGAAGGCACCAGGGACAACCCAGATGCCACTGGAGCCCTCAGTGGGGAACATAAATGAGCGAGGCAGCTCCCAAATATAATCCTCAGGACAGCACTGGGTGGGGGGAGAAAACTGCTGCATCTGCCTGGTTTTATTCCAGGGAAGTATGCAGGCAAGGCTCCTGCATGTCTGGCTTGGGCAGCGCACTGTGTGTGTTACAGCACGGAGAGAAGAGCTCTCATGAGGAGCTCCTCTCTTGTTTTTGAGGCTGTTGAGCAGGGGTAGGTGCTATTTCTATGCCTCTCTTCCCAGTAAATACACTGCCCAGACTCTCCTCCCTGGCAGCCCTATCACCACCACCCCTGAGAGCAGCAGGCAGAGCTGAAGGGAGTTAGGACGGGTTTTAAAATGGAACTTAACAGGTTTATGGATGCAGATCTGCAACGTGTGTGCCTGCAGCACCAGGCACTGTGTGTCACTGCAATTGGCTGCTCCTGACTGCATTTTCCTGAATCGCAGAGGGACACACTGGATTTCTGCAACATCCTGCTGTCACGGGACTGTTGACATAAATGCAAGAGCTGGGGGGCTGTGATGGCTGGAGGGAGATATCCAGGTGCTTCTGCAAAGGTCAGGCAGCATCTCTGTCCCCCTCACTCATGCCAGGGCACCACGGGGTTAGAAAGCCTGAGCTAGTACATGCAAAAACAGAGCTAAATACTACTCGATCTGAGTATCGATTAAACAAAGTCAATTTGGTTATGCTAGCTGTATCGGTGATTGCATCACTCTGCCGCGCAGGCAGAGGTGTTGTGTGTAACACTCGCCCCCTCACCTTAAAGCCACCAAGCACCAACACTTTTGTTTCACTGGAAGAGTCTGGGCCATTGTTTACCATCCCGGGAATCCATGCCAGTTTGTGGGGTTTTTTTTCATTTGTGTTAGTCAGGGAACGCACAGGGCAAGACAAGGAAAAATACTGTTTGCTTCCTTATTAGTTAAAAAAAAAAAAAAAAAAAAAAAAAAAAAAAAAAAAAAAAAAAAAAAAAAAAAAAAAAAAAAAAAAAAAAAAAAAAAAAAAAAAACTTTTTTTTTCCTTTTTTATAAAAAAAAAAAAAAAAAAAAAAAAAAAAAAAAAAAAATAAAAAAAAAAAAAAAAAAAAAAAAAGGAGCAGTTTCCTAGATCTGTTTCTGAAAATCCATCAGTGCCCCCGTGTGTCGGAGCGGGGGCTGGCGAGGAGGCCGGAGAGGCTCTGCTCAGAGCCTGCGCATGGCAAAGGCAGTCAGGTTTGCAGGTGTCCAAAATAGGGCTCTCGCAGCCCGCAGGGCAGCGGGTGGGGCTGGGCAGGGGGATCACGCTGTCCCCTCCCAGAGGGGAGGCTGTGAAGTGAGCGAGCCAGCCGTGGCAAAGGCTCTGCGGCAAACCATTTTCAAGGACAATTGTGTCCCATAGGGGCACGATTCGCTGCGATGCCCTAAATACGGTGTGTGAGAAGGAAATATCCAGAAATCGCTGAAGAGCCGAGAGTGCGTGTCTGTGTGCGGGCAGGCAGGAGGGCGGCCGGCGGCTGCAGACGCCACCCCAGTTTCTGCATTTTTCTCTGAAGCGTTTTCGTATCACCAGAGACGGGGCCGCCCAGCGCAGGGCTGGATTAGGCGAATCCTGTTCTGGCGACCGGTTTTTAAAGCAGATTAGTGCAAAATGGAGAGCGGTCCCTGTTGATGCAAAGGCGTTCGCCTCCCTCCGGCCGGCCTGGCTGCTGCGCATCCTTTGCTCTTACAGAAGCAGCACGGGAGGCAGCAGCTGCCCCGCGGCCCGGGGTGCAGTACGCAGAAGGCGCTGCTGCTGCTGCGGCTGCTGCTGCTGCATCAGTTCTGACGCACGGCACAGACTCGCTGGGTTTCAATGTGCCCCGACAGGCCCCGGGCAGCGCCAGGCTGCCGCTCAGCCGGGCGGCGGGGAGACCTTCCCGGAGCATCACCCGGGCCCCAGCACGCCTACTGCTGGGCCCAGGGCTGCGGTGCTTGGGTGTATTTATGATACATTTTATATTTGATTGAATTGCCGCTCTATCTCATCCCGTTCGCTGCACCTCACGGCTCCGTCTCCCCCCTCCAGGCATCCCTCCCCGCTCGGGGCGGGGCCGCACGCCGCTGTTTGGATTTAAACGTAGCAGCGGGAGGGGGCGGGCTCGGCCGGTGGTTCCCGACTCCCGGCTGCGGCTCCCGGCTCCGCCATGGTGGTGCCGGCGCGGCGCGTGAAAACGGAGTACATGAAGCGCTTCAAGGAGCCCAAGTGGGAATCGTGCGGCGCCTGCTACCTGGAGCTGCTGCACTACCGCCTCAGCCGCCGGCTCCTGGAGCAGGCGCACCGGCCCTGGCTCTGGGACGGCTGGGAGCAGGACAGCGGCAGCGGCGGCGGCAGCACCGCCGGCTCCCCTTCGCCGCCGGGCGCCGGCAGCCCCGCGGCCGCGCGGGAGGAGGAGGAGGCGGCGGCGGGAGCGGCAGCGCCGAGCGAGGCGGGACGGGCGAGCCCCGGTAGGGAGCGCGGCGGTGGCGGGGGGGACACGCGTGTCCGGTGCGGCCCGAGCCCCCTCCCTGCGGCGGGGCCGTGCTGCCCTGCCCTGCTCCGCGGGGCTCGGCGCAGATGGCTCTTCGGCTTGGGGGCCGATCCCCCATCCCGGGGGCGCCCGGGCCCGGCGGGGTGACCGTGCGGGGACACCCGGCTGCCGCCTGGCCCGTCTTATCCGCCCCCAGGACATGGCCCGGAGGTGGCAGGGCCCATCAGCCGGGCCCCGCTGCCTCCAGCGGGATCCTGGCTAGGCCTGCGGAGGAGCCATGGCTGCGGCGCCGGAGGTGTCTCTTTAAAGAGCCAAGTGGTGGCAACTCTCATCCTGAGTCACAGCCACTTATGTAAACTGTTGCCATGGGAGCCAAGCATCTCTGCAATTATATAAGCGGGTTCTCCGGCAAAAGCAGAGGCAAGTTGGACTGTATGCCAGTGGCTGGCTCATAACGCAATTGCTTTCCTGGACCTGCACATGTAATTTGTCTCGGCTGAACACTTGGTTCTTAATGCCACCTGAGGGTTGGTCTTGGGTGCGCAGCTGAGTGTGATCAACTTCATGGCCTGAACAGGTGCTGAGCTGGTAACATTTTGTTCTTTTCTAGCACAGAATAATTCCCTTTTGATGTCTCACGATTTAAGAGACATCTTAGAAGACAATAACATGGTCAAGCTTCTCAAGCTGGTATTTTTTTATCCCATAAGATATAGTTTCTTTCCTGTAGTGAAAGAATACTGTATCTGGCAGCCATTGATTGGTGTCTTGAAATGCCTTTTGAATCAGCTGTCTCCCTGTTGTACAGCAGCAGGGAAAATCCTTGACAACTGTTCAGTTAAGCCTCATGTTGCCTGTTTGCTGTTGTTGTGGTGTGTGGTTTTTTTTTTCTTCTCTCCCCAGTTAGATGTGCTTGTTTGGAGTGGGAAAACTAATCTGATCCAATGCCCTTTGGGACCTGAGCTTTCCAGAATGATCTGTATTCTGATATTCAAGACTAAACTGCATTCATCGACCTTAAGAATACCACAGTCCACAAAAGCTTTAGCTATGCTGTCATCTGTTCCAGAGGCTTGGTGTTTCAGAGCATACTAGTGATGTGGGGCTCTGCAGTCAGCTGGGTGGGCCTGTGGTACCCAGGTCTCACATGGGGTGCACATAGCTGCTGGGTAATGCACTGCACCTCCCCAGAGCTGTTGTTCTGACTTCAGCTGGGATAATTTTATGCCTGGTAGCTGGTACACTGCTGTCTGTTGGACTCAGTATGAGAATAATGCTGATAACACACTGATGTTTTTAGTAGTTGCTCAGCAGTACCTACCCTAAATCAAGGATATTTCTGTTTCCTATGCTCTGCCAAGAAACAGGTGTACCAGAAGCTGTGAGGAAGCATAGCCAGAACAGCTGACCCAAACTGGCCAAAGGGATATTCCATAGCCAGAAAGTCCTGCCCAGTGTATAAACTGGGTGGAGTTGCCCAGGAGCCACTGACTGTGCATCACTGGTTCCTCTTGGATTTTATTCTTCCCTTTTCATTACTATTATTATATATTACTTTATTTCATTTGCTGAGCTGTTCTTATCTCAACCCTTGAGTTTTTCTGAATATTGTTTCCATTCCCCTGTAGAAGGAGGGAGGGTGTGACTACATGATACTTCGTTGCTGGCTGGGGTTAAACCACCACAGCTCACCAGTATGTAACAGAGTATTAGTGGGTCTACTTTTGCTTTCCTCAATCAGACTTAGAGGAAGTAAGACTGGGAGCATGTGTGGAAGAACTCCATAGTATCTCAGTGAGAAGAACCAAGGAATTGCAAAACATCAGGGAGTGGTTGCTTGGGAAAAGGCGATGCTTTCTAAAGGCTTGGCTTTTAGTGAGAGGAGGTGGAAGCTGTTGAAGCTGCACTCAGAACCTGGCATTCCCAGCTTTTCTGATGCACTTTGAATATGTACAGCTTCATTCTTCTTGTTGACCCTATGGATAGAGCACCTAAACCTGCTGTGATCTAATGGCACCAGCAGTTGCCAAGGCTAGAGACTGCTGGCCAGGGTGCTCTGTTCACTCATTAGCCTGCTCCCTGATTCCTTCCTTGACTCCTCTCTAGGGAAAAGTCCAGCTGGAGTTACTTGGTAGTTTGATTCTGGTTGGGATTCAGCAGGGCATAACAGCTGGCTTGCTGTGCAGGCATTGTCTGTGGTCAGTGATGGTGCAGTGACTATCCAGTGCACCCAGTTGTGTCCTCAGTCCAGCAGCAGTGGCAAAGGGACTGTGGAGCACCAGTGGCCTGCCAGGCTGCAGGGTTTTGGGCAACTGTGATTCTGTAACTGATACACCTTTGCCATGGATGCTGTAAGGAAATGCCTAAGGATTTGCTAGATCCTTGCTATTTTATAGTGGGAGAAAAATCTGTACTTCACATTCACTTCTTTGGCAAATGGTGTAGAATAAACATTTTTTAACCTCTGTGAGTATTTAAGAGCTTTGCTAAGTCTTTAGCAGAAGGACTGAAAACAACTCTCCTTAGGCAGCTGGATTCTGGATTTAGTGGATATTTATTGTATCTTAATGCACATATAATATATAAGGAGGTGACCCATTTAGTATTGGACAATCATAAGTATACATTTTTCTTCTGCTTAGTGGCTTGCTGATTAAGGCATGTGGAGGAGATAACATAGAAACTACCACTCTGAAGCTGCTACTATTAAACTGCCTTCTTTTTTTTTTTTTTTTACTCTGAAAGAACTTAATTACACTGAAGTGCTGTGGGGGTAGCTGAGCGTGCTCATGTTGATGACATCTTTTGTCTTCTGAATCTGACATCCACCCACATGCTGGAACATCCTAGCTGTTACCTGGCTACTGCTGCTTCCTGCTGTTTTGTGGGGAATCTGATTTCTGCCTGAATGGTATTGACAGTGCTTGTTGCCAACATGGCAACAAGCTGGTCAGCACTAATGTTGTTTAATATCTGAGGTAAACACAATTCATAATGGCATGTGCTGCCCTGGTTTCCTCTTTCCTCTCATTAAAATGAGCCCATGTGTGTTTGTGAAAGTTGTGAATGCTTCTGGTGTGTGAAGAGGAAGTGGATGTAGGCAACTTGGTTTAATGTTCAGTGGTGTTGGTCTAAAGCTCTGCCAGTGTGAAGCCCTGGGGCAGCACGTGGGACAAATGTGCTTTGTCGCTGTGTCTTGCACTGAAGCTATGGCTGAGTGATACCAAGGTGTGCTTGGAGGTAACTTTGTGTTAATTCCTTCTGGCCCCCCACTTGTGGCAGCTGTTTGTGGGATTGTTCTGTGGAACAAGCCCAGGCACAGATGTGCTTTAAACATAATCCCACAAAATCTTGACCTAAATGAACTGGTGTAGTTGTGGTGTAGACACATCCTCAAAGCTGTCAACAGAACCCAGTGGGCTGGTAAGTAGAAGACAGAAGCTCTTGGCAGCAGCGCTGCTGTCAGACCTGTTGCTTGTGAAATGACACTGCTGCACACACCCGCAGGATGAAGGCATCTTTCAATCCTTATTGCCATTTTGCCTTCAGCATTTTTGTGCAGTGGTATTAAGTGACAGCAGTGACAACCTGCCATTGAAGGAGTTGCCGTAAAAGTATTGGGAAAGTGACTGATATGGATTAGTGGAACTAAACAGAAGATCCAGTTTCAGACTTGTTCCCTGATCTTGTCTGTCATCATGTTGCAAGTGCATTTGCTGGCCCATGTATGTGGGAAGAAGCAGTTTGTGGTGGGGGAAGAAGGCAAGAGCATCAATTTAGGGGTTTACAGTACTGTTATTTAAAGTTGCTCCCACTTTTTTTCCTTTGGAAACAAGCTTTGCTGTCAAGCCAATCCAGTAATTACTTTCCAAACTGCTGCAGATGAAGCTTGCGTGAATCCAATCAGCTCTGAGCTGCTGCGTGACTGCTAGCTCCAGTATTGCCTCATGCAAGATCTGTCTTGAAGAAATGATGTTGCAATCTGTTTCATCTGTAGTAACTTACTTTCTACCCAGCAGTTTGTTGATACCCACAACTGGTTATATAGCCCCTTCAAGATGCATAGGAGACCTGCCCCATTTGGGGAGGTTTTGGTACAAAAGCAGGAAAGTTCCAGTTCTGCCTGCAGCAACGCAAGCACAAAGTGCTTCTCCCGGTGCTGAGGCAGTGCTGTAAGGGGCCAGCATTTCTATACAGAGATAACACTGCTGACCCCTGTGACCTGGCCCGTGGGTCTAACCAGAAGGTTATTTTCTGTAGTAAGTCATCAGGGCCTTTAAAATGGGGGTCCTGTCTGCCCCTGGGGGTGCAGTGTTGTGGGAGAGAGCCGCTCCCCTGGGCTCTGTCTGCCTGAGCCAGGAGCGGAGCTGTTAAGGCAAGCGGGGCGATGCAGCAGGGTTTAAGTGACCTCTTCTGGGCAGGAGCTTTCAGCAGCCGTGTTGGGTGGGCCTGTTCTGCCTGTTAAGCACTTAATCCCCTCCTGTCCATCCAGTGTGCTCTGCTTAGTGTCCATGATGCAGTTTTAAATGTTTCTAGCTTTTCCCTTCTCCTGTCTAATCCCTGTAATGCTGCAAGCTGGTCAGTTCTGAGTTTCCTGTGTCTGCTGGAGCTGATGCATGGTGCTCTGCATAGGAAGGAGATGGGTAGGAGTTGCTGGTGCCTGGACTTCTTCCTGAACAGCTGGGTCTAAGTCCTGCTGTCAACTGCTGCTCTTCTGACTTTGAAAAGTGATGCCTAAGAAAATGGCTTGGATATAAACCGTGGTTTTAAATAAAAGGCTTAAATAACTGTTAGACATCTTGTGCCTTCACCAGCTGAGTTCTGTGTAAATGGCACTGTAGGGGTGGGTTCATGGAAACCCCTGCTCTAATAGCAGGTGCTCATAAGTGCTACAGTACACTCGGGCATACAGCATTTACTGTAAGGCTGTGCACAGGACTCTGAGTGCCATTTACCCATATGCTTTTATTGCTATTTTGGGACAAGATGGCTCAATCATTTCTGGACCAGCTGGAGCTGTATCCTGGTGAGCAACATCCCCAAGCATGGCTGTTGCCTTGTTTTTTAAAGCTGAACTATCCATGTAATTGCAGAGCCCCCACTTTCCTGTATTTTTAAGTCTCTAAATGCCACTTCTGCTGTTTATGAAGTCAGTGTTGCTCCATCCCCCTTTGCAGAGAAGGAAGATGACATTTTTCCTTGAATGGAGGATGGAACAGCTTTCCAAAATGAAAAGCACTCTGGTTGCAGAATTGACAGCAATATGTTCCCTTTCAGAGTTTAATTTTCTCAAAACAGTGCTTCCTTCCGATAATGGACCCAGGCAGTCCCTCCTTTGGAGTGGCTGTGCAGGGAGATGCTCAGATAATATTTTGTAAGAGGATAACTCTGTGCTGCCTGTTTGCAGCCATGATGAATGAGCTGCCTTGTTTCAGAGTGAAGCTCTGTGTCCCAGAGCACAGGGAAAACAAGCAAAACAAGTCTAATACCACACTGAACTCACTGCTGTTTTTTACCAGCCTTGTCTGTAATAACTGAAACTACATCCAGCCAATATTTAGGTATGTAAAATTCATCTAGCCATTTTTAGTCTCAACATGCCACCACTTTGGCCTTGACTAATTTTTTTTGGTTGTTTTGTGATGTCATTCAGCTGAACTCTCAACAAATACAGCTCTAAATACTTTAACATTGCTGGTCACTCTTTACCAAATAAGCTGCACTGCATCACCTGTAGATGAATGCTACACTTGCACATCTTGGAAGATGGTTATAGGCAAGCCTGAACAGGGCCCAGCACCAGGGCCTCTGTGCTGCTTGGCAGCACATACAAACCATGCTGGCCAGGTTAACAGCTAGCAAGAGAGCATAAGGCTTGCCTTAGGGGAATTCTGGGGTGTGGAACAAGACTTGGTATCTTTACTCTGCAAACGTGAAGTGAGTGCTAGAGTAAACGGATGCTTACTCAGTGTGCCAGGCAGGTAACTTCTATTTCACCAGAACTGGATGGATACAGAACTGAGATTAAAGTTGGATTGGGCATGCACATGTATTGCGACGAACACTCTGTGTGTGGAGACACAAGGCTTGACTCCATTTCAGAAGGCTGATTTATTATGTTATATATTATACTAAAATGCTACATAAAAACTATACTAAAAGAACAGAGAGAAAAGATCATCAGAAGGCTACAAAGAACAGGAATAGAATAGAATGCATAACAAAATCCTGTGACTGCTCACAGCCTCGGCACAGGTGGCTGTGATTGGTCATCAATTGAAAACAATCCACATGGACCAATGGAAGATGCACCTGTTGCATTCCACAGCAGCAGATAGTTATTGTTTACATTTCTTTCCTGAGGCTCTCAGGAGGGAAAAAATCCTAGGAAAGGATTTTTAATAAAATATCATAGCTACACACATGCTTGAAATCAGCAGTTATCAGGAATGGTTGCTATTATGTCACAGGATTGACAAGGCCTTCTGCTTTTAATGATGAAACCACCTGAGTAAAAACTGCACTACTTACCCTTGGTTAACCTGTCGGTATGTAAGCAAGCCCTAAACCAGAACTCCCTATGACAGTGAAGGAATTCCTCCTGTTCATACCAGTGTATGCTGGTGATGGCTGAATGTGCTGAGACTTGGAACAGAGGTGGCGTGGAGATGGTCCCCACCAGAAGCAGAAATAGATGGTGTGGTAGAAAACCTGCAAGTTTGGTGTCAGCAGAGTTTGAGTGATCACTGTGTGAGTCTAGCACAAGACAGACTTGAAAGGAATTGGTTACTAGTGGACTCCTGTACTCTTAGGTGAATAAAAGGCACGTGTCTTGTAGGTGATCACACACTATAGGGCAAGAAGATTGGCTCTTGTGGAACAGTTGTTTCTCTGTTTTTATTAATTAATTAATATTTTATATAATGCTGATTCAGTCTTCAGTGATGATCTAAAACTGCAGTGATTCAGCCTTTATATTCTCTCTCACAAACCCTACTCTCCATACCCAGTGCCTGGAGGACTATTGCTGTGGAGGCTTAAATGTGTGGGATAAATGAGCCTTGGGGAGTAATGCCTGCAGAGTGTGGTACTTTAAATGTACAACATAATTCACTGATCAGGTAGCAAAGGTGATGTCTACTACTTTGTGGGTTTTTGCTTCACACTCTCCTTCCTAAGCAGCAAACTGTAACAGAGATGCATGTATTAACAGGGAGCTTGAAAATGAATCACCTTTTTCAGCGGAAGCTGATAATAGGAGGGATTTAGTATTGCACATAGTCTTATCAGACTCCATCTCTGACTGGCTAGCAGCATCTATGTGGCATTCAGTGCTCCATCTGTGCTGTCTGAGAGATGCAAGGATGAAATAGTGAGGACAGAAGATCACTGGAAATAGTCTTTAAGTTCTGTCTGGGGCTGTTGGTTATCTGTAACCTCACTAGCGAAAGGCATTTTTAAGTATGGGAAAGCTGTATTGAAGTCACTAAAGAAAGAATGAAGACATTTAAGCAAGGTATATGTCTGTTGCTAAGGGCACAATGGCTTCTTGAATTTCTAAAAAAAGCACAGCTTCAGTGATGTATTGAGAGGCTGTGCAAATCAGACATTAATATGTTGTCATTGGGAGCTTGAAGCATAACTTCTTTTTCTTCTTCAGAGAAAGAAAAAGAAGATCAAGAAAAGCAGGAGAAGGAAGAGCAAGAGAAAACTGTAGAACGTAATTCTGTAAAGGAAGCAGACAAAACCAGCCGTACAGGACGACGTCCAAGTCGAAGTGCCTTGTCCAGTCGTAACGATCGAAAATCAGCCAAAAGTCCCCAAAGGACAGATGCACCAAAGGAGAATAAACATCCATTTGCTCTCTATGGGTGGGGAGAAAGACAGACGGATACTGGGAGCCAGAAAACTCACAATGTCTGTGCTTCTGCTTCAGTGAATGAAGTAAGTAAGAACTTCTGTTTCATTAAAAAGCAGAGACTACTTAGTGCCTACAGGTGTCTTAATAGCTAGGTAGAACTTCTCAGGGGTCCCTTCATTTGAATATATGGAGATTCAAGCAGTAGGTTCTAGCACTAAACCTGAAGAGTCTTGAGATGTCCAAATAAGAGCTATTTACTGTTGGTTTGGAAGCTTCCCAGGTTTGACTAATACTTGCAGATTCTAATTAGAACTGCCTGTTGTTTGTGGCTGTTACAGTGTTACCAGCAAAACTGGCTGTTATAAAAGTACTTCTGCATTCTGAACTTTATGAGAACAGGAGAAGAGCAGGCAGTTAGCGCCAGGCATCCCACAGCAGGCAGGCATATAAACACTGGGGAAGTGCTTGTGCTGTGAAAGAGTTTTTTTGCTGGGGCCTTCCTAGACAAGGAGCCTCACTGAGATGGTACAAGTGCTTTTCTGCTAAGATGTCTTGTCTAGCAGTCTGTTTTGGTGGCTTGCCAGTAGGAAATGTTGCTTGCAGCAAAATGGTCTATCAGATGGCTGATGGATTACAGGGCTGGTGTAAATATTACCAAAATAGCACAAATTAAATTCATGTGGCCATGGACAGCACCAGGATTTTGCTGTACTGGGGCTCTGTTTCCTAGCTTAGAAACAGCAAGGGAGTGTTTTAACAGATCCATTTCTTTTTTCTCTGTAACGCTCCTAGGCTGGTAAAACACAATCATTAATGCATCCCTGCCAGGGTCTTGTCCTTATCTTACTGCTAATGTAGAGTCTTAATCGGTGACACAAGATACCTGAGGATTGAGGTGGGGGTGGTTGTGCTGTGCAATATGGAGCTGACCTTTCATGGGCTGTTTTGGAAGGGATTTGAAGTCCAGGCTTTTCCTTCCTGGACAGCTCAAACCTTTAAGCAAAAGGAGGAACTTGGGCCTTACAGCTTTGGAAAGAAGCTGTCTTCCCTGGTAATAGACACTTATGCTAAATTGATAAAGTTTGGTCAGTGCTCAAAATAGTTGACTGGTGCTTTATGTTGAAGCCTAGAAGAGGCTGAAGCCTGACATGAGCAGAATTATTTATATTTTATCTTAGACATCTAATATTTCTTACACTAGAAATAGTAATAGAACACCTGAGCTCAGGTCTTGAGTTTGGACTGAACAGGCAGAACATTTCTGAAACACTCCCAATTATGTAGTGTTTTGTCATTGAGGATGTTTCTTTATGTAGGAACTGACTACTTACTGCCTGCTGAGGTTACTTTTTCTTGCATGTTTGAAAGGTGTTACTTACCCTTTATTGAGATGGGAGACAGAGTTTTCAATCTGGAAAGAGAGACACACAAACATAGAAACTGGTTCTTCATATTTAATTTTGGGGGAAATATTATAATTTATTAATATAAAAATGCATGTAATTGTGTGTTCAGCACATTGTTCAAAATTAAGGTCTTTAGTCTCTAAGGGATCTCTAGGGTTTGGTTTTACTAACATGGCTTAGGGATATTAGGCTTAAGGGGTGCTTAGGCATATTGAGGGCTGTTTAGGTTTTAAATGATAGAAACAGAGAATTGAAGTTTTTAGAATTCATCTGAGTAAGACTATGAAACATTAAAGATTTTTGCAATCAATAGTTGGAAGTGTGAAAGGTAATGCAGAACAGAATTTAAAGCACTTCTCATGGGAAAAAAAGAAGTCTATGTTCAGTTAGTGGTACAAATTAGAGAAGAAAATACAACCTTGCTCACAATCCCTGTTCCTTCAGGTCAGGGACTGGGACAAACAAAAAGTGATCCTCGTCATTCCTGAGGGGTTCCTAGGCTGCTCTCCTTCCATAATACTAACTCTGGTCTTTTAGATTCACGAATCTGCCCTACGAGCAAAGAACAGGAGACAAGTGGAGAAAAGGAAGCTTTCTCAGAGGCGAGTGCGATCAGCAGAGGCAGAAAACACTTGGCGAACAAAGCCCTCCCCAGCAGACAACCCCTGGATGACAGAGTACATGAGATGCTACTCAGCAAGAGCTCTCTGAATCTGGATTCCCTTAGGCATCCTCAGAAGAAGTCACGCATATCAGGACACTGGTGCAAGGAACCAAACCACTTATGCAAGGTTTTTATAGGGAGTTTCCAGCTGTTAAAGTATTTGTTACAATGTTTTTATCTCGGCTACCTACCTCACAGCGGGGTGTATCCTTGGAGCCATAACATTTGAAGAGGCTTTTAGATATAACTACCCAATCTTTTAAACAATTCCCCTTTTGGGAATTTTTCTAATGCTTTGGTTAGCTTGTTTTGAGGGTGGGAGGGGAAACCTTAGCATACAGGGAGTCAAAGCAAATGCTTTTTTGATCATGGTTGCAAATAATCTGTTTTCCCTTATTTAAAGTTCAAGTCATGGGGAGATGGTACTGAGGAAAGACTTTGAAGGAGTGATGGAGGTGCCTTTGTATTTATAAAACTATTTAACACTTTTATGAAAATAAGTGTATGAAGACAGGCAACAGGAAGCCAGTGTATCTGGTAACTAGCACTAATAAATGTAGATGCTTTAGGCAGGCAAATACCAAGCATTGCCTGCACACAGAAACTTTAAAAACAACGACAAAAAACCCCAAACAAAAAACAACCTTGTTTGATTAGTGAATCTGCTGATGCTAACTTTTATCACTGTTTCTAAGGTCATTAGAATGAATCACTCATTTTCAGGGCAAGAAACAGCTACAGGATCATTTTGCTGTAGCTGTTCCTGTTGTACCAAATAACTAATGTAGACAATCATTATCTGATAGCTGCCACTCAATAAGCAGTTAGTTGTTCTACAAATATAGAGCTGTACCACTGTACTAACCTCGTGGTCACACTTAGTCTGTACTTAATCATGTAAATGCATTTATTGAAGGAGAGGGCTGGCTCCTTTCTGGTGAGGTCTATTTTTAACGCTTCAGAGTATCTATTACGCTCAGTGGGGGTCAGAGTGCAATATGCATTCTGCTTGGAGGTATTGTACAAGTATATTGTTAAAGGGTTTAAACTTGAAAATTGTGTTGATAAAACTTGTAGATGATGTCCTGAGAAACTTGCTGCCTCTTGCAATTGGTGCAGAGCCCCTCACTGATAGGGGGATGGTGAGGAGGTAAGGGCTAGGGAAAGGAGGGGTGTACCCTTTAGTAAACTAGAACATATAATGAAGTTTGAGCATTTTTTTGTAGGTCCTACTTCTACATAGTAAGACAGTCATTGTGATATCCTTGGTGGTTTTGTTTCCCTCAGGTGGCTGTAAATTACCTTTTTTTTTTTCAGTTTGCTAACTATGCTTTAGGCAGATGATTGCTGTAGTTGTGAGCTTCAAAGTTTTGTTCAGATGTGTTGTGTGTTAGTTACATATGTTGGTTATCTCAGTTTAATTGTTTTGAAGCTTGTGTTTTACAGGCTGGACACATTCCCATGGGAAGCATACTTCCACTTCTAGAGCAGAAACCTGCACTAGTTTTAGCTTCATTCCACAATCTCAGTGAGTAAGGAGGACTCTAGAATTACTATTACAACAGAGTACGCATGCTTAATGAAAAGTCTGACTGTGTTCTTGAAGAAAGTAATTGTGCAAAAGGGTCCAAGCACTGCTGCCTCCTAGTGTCCACTACGTCACTAAAGGTTTCATTACTCACAATTTAAATTTTGTTAAAACGTCCTAGAATCCATGAGATTATAACCTGTTTTTTGTTTAACCTGCCTTTTACGCATAAAGGTATGAAAATACAGACCACTCTTGTTCAAGGCTACCTACTTAAGATCTTACAGGTTTTAAGTTTGGGAAAGCACAGCATGATTAGGAATGTTTTATACGCAGCAAGGAGATTTTGACTGCTAAGTAAACCACAGGCCAGAACTTCCTGAAACTTTAGAACAGTGCCCAAAACTGGGAAAACTACTCCAGAGAATGCCTTTATTCCATATGAGATTCTTTTGATTTCCTTTTATGCTGTGTTTTCCTCTTTAAATAACTGCTGTAAATATGCTTAGCTTGCTTCTGACACTGTTGCAGTTCCAGAAGCCACCCAAGCTTTGCACAGCAGTGTCAAAGCACCAACTCAGTAGTGTTTAACAGCCTTATTCAATAAAAACTTGCCTGTTCCTGTTGCCCACACACTTTGTAGGTTTTATGTAACCACAGCAGATGGATTGTGCCCTCAGTGCATTTTGTCACATTCAACAGTTTCCTTGACTGTGTAGGGCAGGACTCATCTTGCCATGCTTTTGAAGATAGCTTCTACAGTCCTCTCTTCCCACAGGGAATGGAAGAGCCAGGATGACTATGTGCCTGCCTTAAGTACCTGTGTTTGGATGTTTCTCCCATGAGGTGTTGGTGTTTGCAATTAATTATAGGAGGCCAAAGTGTCTTCTGCCTTGGATACTGGGAACTAAAAATATCTCCAACAGGCCTGTTCAGGTCTTCAAATGAGAATTTTCAACAGCATCAAGGCTGCTGTATACTGAGGAAATTGTCTAGTCCTAAAATCCTTGTCTGGTCAGGAGCTGTTCCCCACAAAGATGACTTACTAAAAGACAGCAGATACACTAATAAGGTCTTGTGAGTCATTGTTGTGCTTTTTCAAATGGTCTATAGCCAAAACAATCCTGGGTGCTATGTTGGTACTATCTGGGCTTAAGTAATACAATACCTGAAGTGAGGGGTAAATTATTCTGCAAATCAGGTAGCCTTCCTCCATTTGGGTATTGACTATAAAGCTACTGTTTTGCTTAGACTATATGAAATAGTATAGTTCTGATCACTGCAAGCTCTGTGTGTGAAGTATTTGGTCTGGAAAACTGCTGGTGCTTTGATGTTAACAAATGAAAAGCCAATTGCATTGTAAAGCAGAACTTTCCAGGTGTAAAAGCTTTAAGTGTATTCCATAGATTCCTACAGGAGGTGGCCATTTGCTTCCAATTGGACTCACTGGAAAGTAGAAAACCTAATGAATGTCTCTCTATCAATTAAGGAATTTCTAAACATTGTCTTGCATGGACTCTTGAATTCAGCAAAGTGGTGAACACTTCTCACTCCTGTTTTACAAGTAAAACTTTTTGGTAAGAACACAGTAAATACTCAATTGTCCAAAGTCTTCATTAAAATGACTGTTTATTCCTTTGTTTCTGGAAGTACTTAGCTAAGTGAAGCAAGAGTTTTACAATGTGTAATGCTGCAGTTCAACTATAGTGTTGTGAAGACTAGTGTTTACAGTGTAAAATGTTACCATGAAAACTGCATAAGAATGTCCTGTAAAATACAGTAGCATGCCTGTTCAGTCACTGCTGTCTCATCTTTGCAACTATGAAATATAGACTTTTTCACAGGAAGCTGAGATAATAGTCAAGGTGATAGCTAAGCTTAGAGCCAACCTTAATAAAACTGAGGAACAGTTTCTGGTAAGAATTTTATCCAGGTAGTACATGCAAATTTACATTTAAACTTTAACACATATGTAAGTGTTCTCATTTTTTATGGCATAATGTAGTGCCACTGAACTATAAAGGCCTCTCTGACTCTTTTTTTTCTAACTGTGATAGGGACCAAAAATGCTAGCAATCTGAGGGCCTAATGTATGGTAACCTGGATGTTCCAGTTTCCTTTCCAGCTCAGTTAGTGCACTCAGCAGCAAAGCCATAAATGGAGCCTGACTCAACACCTTGACAAGTAGCCCCATGAAATTAGGGGTACAAGTGAATGGGAAGCTGCCTCAGCTATTGTTAGCACTGAATTCACTTTAAAAACAATAGGGAAATGCCATCTAAGCTTGAAGCAATATGTGTTTTTTAAAGTTTTTAAACAGTATTTGTTTTTAATGCTTCTGTATTGTCTATTTTAATAGTGTAGTGTCAACTTGTACATGTGAATAAAATCAGTGATACAAAGTGCCTGGACTGCTTGTACTGCGCTTTTTGGGATCTCAGATTTTTTTTTCTCCCCCCTTACAGGGTACTTTAGTCCCTGCATGCAAACTGTGGCTTCTGAATGTGACAGGCTTCTGTAATGACTAAGGTTGGGTATGAAATTACATTACCGTTACCATTCCAGCCTCTTATGTTCCTCCGGTAACTCTCCCAGAGATTCTTAACATCCTTTCCTAACCTGAATCACTGTCTTCCCCTTACTATCATAAGAAAAAAAACCTCACCTGTACTAGCTATCTTAAATGCTATGCCTTTGAGAATATAAATGTAAAGTTTTGGAGGAAAAAGTGATACAGCCTCCTGTTTTCTCTCTGTTATCCTATGAACAGGTACACTCATGCCAACAGGAAAAATTAAGCTTTTAAAAGCTGGCTACACTGAAGTTCTCTATGCCATGGGTTCTTCAGTAAATGAATGAGACTATTTTTACTGAGGATTTAAAATGTATTTCTTGAGATTTTTATAGTGTTAATTCTTCCAGCATATAAAATATAATGGAAATGATGTACAGACTAATCAGATTTTTCTATGGCATTGGCTTTTTTATAGGTCTTAAGGGAACTCATGAGCAATACCTATTTGAATACAGAGAAAGGATAAGATGAGGCAACTGTGAATACTATGTGAGTGGCCCAACAGTCATGTTATTGACTTCACTTAACAGACAAAGCTTGTATAAGTACACAGGATCTACTGGAAGAAAATCAAGGAAGATTCTTTATTTGGTGCTAGATACAAGCATTAAATGAAATACTGTAGGCCAACAGACTCATTAAAGGCAAGACACAGGCTTTAATAAGACATTTAAATCTCTTAATGGGCTGAACAGCTAAAGCTTCACATCCAATGAAACCTCACATATAGGTACCTGGTGGTATTTCATGTAAAACTCCCACCCATCTTGCTTTGATAAAGTAAGAATTTTACCCTGAAAACATACATAGCCTATTTATGACTTACTGTTCAGGTGAGCTAGATGTCAACGATAATGCTAAAGCTTGAAATACACTCCAAGGCTGATATTGGCATGATGTTTATTTTTAGAAATAAAAGACTCTCAGAAGAGCAATAGTAAACAGTAGAGTTTGCACTGCTGAGAGCTATTGCTTGCAACAGTACTTCTCTAAGAAGTTGCAGTTTTAGAAAATTTATTTTTAGAAGGTCAGCAAGATATGCAGCATAAAAGGCTGAGATACTACAAAACATGCACATTAACCGGGTTAATGTGTATACAGTGGGAGTATACATTAAAAAATGGTAAAAACATGTCCAAACTCATTATAATGACACTAGTCTTTCCTTCCAGGGAGGAAGGGGACAGCTTTAAGACAGTTACTGAAAGAATAAAACTGTTTACTGCTTTTTAAACCAGAGACACTTGACCAAAATTATCATAAGAACCAAGTATAAAAGAGGCCTTGTATGTAAAAGGGACAGAAAGTAGACGAAAATTCCTGTGAAACCACTGAAATTTCTATTTATTAGCAACAGTCCTCTGCTCCTTTCAAATGCTACTGTAATAAGAGAAAGGTTTTGATCAATAAATAGCCAACACCCCTTCCACTGCTCTAACAGTGTCAGGAGAACAACCTTCAGCTCTGCTTGTGCTGTGTTAGTGCTAGGCTTTTATCAGTGTGCCAAGAAACCTGATTGGGTTGTGGAATGGCATGTGGTGGAATAGACCACCCAGTACCTCATCTTTTTTCAGTGTTCCAGAACTGTTTGGGGTTTTGGAACCAACACCCTCCTCAGCTCTGGGGGGTAACACATCCCAATTAATAACTGGCTATTTGGACTGGTGGAGGAGACAGCTCCATCCAACTTCCTACTCCAGAGGACTTGCTTTTGGTAAGTATTTGCAGTTCTGAAAGCCAAACTGATCTGAGGATTAAGACAGGTAAGCTTCTTTGGAGTTCTCTGATGTTCTTGAGAATACAATTATGCTGCTTCAAAAAATACTTCACACTCTTACCAGGAAGAGAATGCCTTTGGGAATAATTGTTATCAGTTCTGTAACAAATCCAATCCTAAATACAACAATCAGAGGAGTGACACAACATGAAAGTTTTTGGACCCAACGGCCTAAACCCAGGCTTTTCAAGTACAAAGCATGCTTAATTCCATTTAATTCAGAAACAACCCAAGGTGCATACTTTTCAGATAAACATCTATTTGAACCAAAAATTCAGGACAAAGGGAATAAACAGAAGTCTAATTTCATGAAAGATGGTATAGCTCAGTGTAGCATTCTTGCTCTGCTCTTGTGCTTTAACTTGCCTTTTCCAACTTGACTATCAGGATACAGAAGTATGGGTCATAACCACATGTTAAGAATTGATCCTGTCAACAGCTTGTTAGAATGTGGCAAACTGAGTAGGAAAAAATAAACCAACAAGCTCTCACTGACAGTTGCCAGTGGTTTTATAATTCTGGTTGTAAATACAAACTATTGTGCAACAAACAAACGTGACAAAGCCTACCTCAGTTAAATTTGTTTATATGATAAAAAAATAAAATATTAAACTGCTTATAGTGCAACATTCTAATAGCATACATAAGTATACCATGCTTTGTAAATTTACTGTTACATTATTTACAGTACATTGCAATGCTTTAAACTAGAGGTGAAAGAACAAAAACAGGTAACGGAAAACATTTACATACAGGTATGAGCCTTAATATTGTCCAGCAAACTATCCAGTTCACTTTCCAGACTTCTGTGTTGTGCACATTCCTGCCCCCTACCACAGGACACCTTTCTGTCAGTGGTCTGCTCTGTTTGTAGGTAGCGGAAAGATGTTTTTAAAAACTGCATAGCCTTCAAGCTTTTCTGTTTCTTCAAACACCATTTGCAAGGACAGCTATAAAATATGTAAGAACTCTATTAATTACCCATATCTGATCAATCTGAAAACTAAGCTCTTGAAATAAGATAATAAATTTTCATTTCTGTAGGGCCATACCAAAGCTGAACTTTAAATCCCTTTTCTAGCAGTCTCTTAGTTGAAGAATGGAATTGTATGAGAGGAAAGCAGTTCAGGGATTCATTATTTAAAATTCTGGGCTTTAATTGGGGGCTAAGCTCCCAGAACACAGGAAAAAAATATGAGAATGTAGAATTATGTGCTGCCTTATTTAATATTCCATAAAGCTTCTGCTGTGTGCACTACTCAAGCTGATGAATGAATACAGTAAATGTGATGCAGTAACTATGCCTGCAGTACTTATTTGATATCACTGTCCTTGTACTAGAGAAATAATTATTAAATAAGCAGAATAATTAACTACACAGGGAGAAAGGACTGCCCTAAGAGCCACTGCATACTGCAAAGAGTTATGTAAAATCCAGTGACTGTTGAGAAGAGTCTTAAGACAACTGTCTTCTAAACATAAGCAAGACTAATCACAGAGCTGTTCTTAGGAGTTTATGTGACTTATGTCTCTTCTCCTACAACTGCTAAAGGGAAAAATTCTTTCCTCACTTTCTCTGAACAACATCTTTGGAAGAACTTTAGAATACTGCACACCTATTTCCTAGGCTGCAACAGCCCCAGAAGAACTATTTTAGATGACAACATTGCTTAAGCAACAAATAACTACTCTTCTTTACATTTCTGCTTATAGCAGACAGGAATCAGAATAAATTCAGGCTGCTTTTAGGTAGGGCAAAAAAGTCAGAGGAAGTTTGAAATTTAGTGTTATTTTTAATTTTTGAGTCTCAGTGTTTAAGCCTCATTTTCAGACAAGACTTTATAATAGCTTACGACAAGATACTGTACCATACATTTTGTGAATGCTTACTTGTACTAATGTTTGTTCCCAATGCAACAGAACTGATTCACTTTCTCTACAGTGCATTAGGTAGCTATTAGGCCTATAATGTGTTTCAGGAATAGAGAATTTTAAAATGTTTTCCCCAGCATTACTCAGATTAAGCTAAGATTTAGAAATACTTCACTAAGAGCCCTAGTGTTCCCAGCACGCAAGAACAAAGACCAAAGTATAGAAACACCAATCCATTCCACTGTGCATTATTTCAATAGATTCTCTTTAACTTACAGGCAACTGGGAAAAAGGCAAGCACACAATACAGCACATTTATGAAATATGCTAGTTTGCCCACCACCCCAGGACTTTTTTAGCCTTACCTTCTGTATCTAAAGTAAGTATTTGGGATTTTGCGTTTTATTTCTCTAACACCCACAGTCTTGAGCACTTTGTGCTTGTGCTCTGCGTGGTGACCTCAGCTGTCTCAAGGCAGCATCTCCATACTGAATACCTGAGCCCATTCTTTCTGGATCCAATTCTCCTAATGAGAAACAAAATGGTCACAAGAACATAGGTCATGTGCAAATAATACATTCTAAATTAACCATTAACATTAGATTAAAGAAAAAGCATAATTATATTCTGATCTATTTATGGAGAGATTATCTCAATTCTGTCTGCTTTTAGGCAATTTCAAACCTGAATAATTTTCTCCTCTAATTTAACCATATGCCCTTGATAGTGATGACAAAGCAATGTCTCAGTTAGGCTGCAAACAAGAAATGCATTTGCACTACCTTGAGCAAAAGAAAGGTCTAAAATGGTTTCTGTGAATACAGTTAAAAATTTCCTGCTTTCAGAGCTTCATAAGCAAAGAAAACAGTACTGTAGATACCAAGCCAAACAAAAATGGATCAATCTGATAGAAGGATTCTGAAAAGAACTGCTCCCCAGGGAAAATGATCAACCAGCTACTGCCTACTTCACACCCTTTGTCTTCAGAACTGTTCTTATGGCTGTATGGTGGTCTGGCTGAGAGAGACCTCCACAATATCCTTATAGTCTCCATTTTTGCATGATTCAATGGATGTGTGCTGGCACAAAAAAAAGCCAGGAGCAGTTCACAAAAAATAAGACTTAATTCTGTGGTGGCAGTGCCTCTTTAAAGCAGTCATCAAACTACAGTATCATGAAAAACTAGCTAACTTTCTTTTTTCATTTGGGTTTTGGGTTTGTTTAGGTTCTTTTTGTTTGTTTGTTTAAAATGAAAGCTGCTGTTTGGCATTGATTTGATGCAGTAATCAGAAAATTCCTTTGAACATATAATATCATATAATTTTAATCTAAGAATTTGTGTTTGGCATAGGAAACATGTAATTAGAATCCAAGACAGACTTTTCAATATGGCCAATACTTAAAACTTTAAAGATATCAAGCAGCTAGAAAAAAAGAAAAACTGGAATGCAAATTAGCTGTAATGATATCTAGCACATAGGAGACTGTCTCCAGCAGAAACCTGCCCACTTGTGTTGAGAAGCTTCTGGTATATTTCCAGATCTGCAAAAGGAAAAATGATTTCAACTGAGAGGCAGAGAGGTCACTTCAGAGAAAGAGTTGCTAGGAAACATCCCTGAAATGTTTAGTATTACTGTTCATGCTCTCTTGACTGTATTTCCCATTACACATGAGAAGCAGAATTTAAGTTATGACTGCCCTGATATTAGGTTTTTATTCTGGACTACAAAAACTGTCTAACATCAGGCTTGGTATTTGTAGGGATGCAGCAAGCCATAGAATACAGAACCTACACTCAGACCTGATGTTAAGGTAAACATCACCCACAATTCACACCACCACCTCTTTCTGGATATACAGATCTCACTCAGACATCCATTCCTATCTATTACATGAGAAGCAGTTAGAAAACAAATAGGTTATTTTACCAAAATGAAATTTTGGGTTTTTTGGTTTAATTCTATTAGAGGACTTTGAATGATGATATTTCCATGTGCACTTTTATTTTATTATTATTTTCAGATAAAAGATTTATAAATATAAAGCTTAATTTACCTGATTCAATTTTATTGAGTATTTTCCTTGCACACTGTACAAAGGCCTCTTCCACATTTTCCCCTGTTAGAGCACTTGTTTCCAAGAACATCAGCTCTGCATTTGACACAAAAAAAAATCCTTAAAACAAGTCTGGAATAGCAGGTATAGTAATTCAAAGTGTGAAAGCCAGGAACAATAAGAATATTTTTACAGAGATCTACAGTCAAAAAGCATGGTCCAGATAAACTAACTTTTGATTAGTTCCTTTAAAAACCACAAAAAACATCCTCTAAAATTTATTCAGAGACCCTAGAAAGCTGGAATCCAAAGATAACCTGGGCTATGAATGCAAAACTGTACTTGAAACCAAACTTCATACAGTTTCCCATTAATGGAGGTTACATGCAAAAGCACAGCCAGTAACCAGAGTTGGTAGAAAAGACTTTGATTGATAAAAGCAAAACCATGTTTTGCTGATGGCAGGATTGCAGCACAGAAACTCAGACTCATGGCTTTAGCTGACACAGAATCATGTCCTCAAACTGGCAATTATGAATGCTACAGACCAGGTAATAGTTTTCTGGACTCATGCCCTGCACTGAAGTCAGTTTTCAATGAGTAGAACTCATTGCTTCCAACTGCAGCACACCCCATACAACTTTGTCTGTTATCTACAGAGTCTTTAAGATGCTGAAAAATGGGAATTCATGTCCTTCATTTTCTCCTCAGCTGCTTGGAGGCAAGGCAATACCTGAAGTTGTATTACATTTCCTACAGAATGTATCTCCATATAGAGGGTATTCTTAAAGAAGCAGCTGTGAGTGGAAGAACCACTGCTAATGGGATTTAAGTAGTACATGTATTTTTCACTGCAGGCACCGCCTCTCTGGGCCTCAGGTACTGACAGAACTCTTTTCTGTAGACAGGGTACAAAGTACAGCCTAACTACACAAAAATGTAAATGATCTGAAGGATTATCCATCTTTGAATGCTACATGAAGGTTCTGTACTTACCATTTTCCTGTGCAAACCGGGACGCTTCTAAAAAAGTGACTTCACGATCTGCATCAAGATCCTTTTTGTTTCCACACAGTATTATCACAATATTTTGACTTGCTAACATTCTTGCATCCGTCAACCAATTAGTAAGTGCATTGTAGGTTTCCCGGCTGTGCAGGACATGAAATCTTTTATTAGGACATACTCATTTCTCGTGAACAGCTCACCAAACCAAAATCAGACAGCAAATCTGTGTTTGTGGCAAACAAAATGCTGGTAGCCAGGCAAGGCACCTACACATCTCAGTGTGCCAGTGATGGACTGGGAAGAGTATCAAATTCCATCATGAAACTATTTAAGAGCTTGAATTTTTAAAAATCAAAATAAAATTAATCACAATATATAAACACACAACTATAAAATAATCACAATTATAAACACACAATTATAAATTGTAAAAATGTGTTAATGTGAAAAGCTAAAATTTTGAGCTGTTATCTAGTTTTGACCTTTTGTGCATGACATTTTGGGATAACAGAATGAGATATTGTTCCACTTGGAATTCAACTGATACTTAAATAACCAGTGGGACTGTACAAATTTACGAGGCTTGTGTAGATGTGCATGCCTGAACTTTCACACCGGTGTCAGGACCTACACTGCAGGCAGTCACCCTGCACACACCACTTGACATTGTAGCAGTGGTCAGCGAGAAAGCTTTCAAGCATTAAGACTGACAGGCGACTCCAGCTGACCTAAAGCACAGACCACAGATTTCAAAGCCTGCTGAGAGAACCCTTCACTCACAGAACAACAAGAAACAACCTAGTGAACCACCATTAACCAACCCAAAACTTATCTGACAAGTATCAGTCAATGTTAGCAGGAAGAATGTGAACACGTGTAATGGTAAGGAGTTTTATTGGCTGCCTATAATATTTAAACATGCAGAGATTAACAGAATTTTGGCCTACAGTTAAAGAATGTGTAGGCAGAGCTAGATTCTCCAGAGGATGACCATCTATCACAGCACACTGATCAGCAGTTTCCACAAGAAAGGGTGCATCACCTTGGTTAAGGGTGGCTGAAGTCCGCTCTTGTTTCTGTGGCAGGGCTTGCTGAGCCAGTGGCTGCATGTAGTTCACCATTATTAGATCAGTGACTTGGAGGGGCCAATCCCCACAAATTTGTGTAACCCTTTAGGATTGTTCACATCTGACATCACAGTATCTCATGTAAGCAAGTTCCAAAGCTTAAATATGCACTGAAACAGAAGTACTTCTTACACTTTCTTTCTTTTCTTCCTGCCCAATCTTGATTAGAGCATTAGGTACTTGGGGAGGAATCATTGTGCATTAATTGGATCTGGCAGTCTATGAGCAAAAGAGCTGCTGGCCTTCTTACCTGGTTATATCATAGACAAGCAAAGCACCTGCAGCCCCTCTGTAGTAACTCCTTGTTACAGACCTGAAATAGAATCACAAATACACATTTCTGTATTTATACACATTTAATAACTTAATTTATACACATTTCCAAATATACATTTCTGTGGTGCCTTCATTGTTTAAAATCTGCATTAATATAACACAATCTGTACTATGAAACAGAATTCTTATTTACATATTTAAAACAAAACATGTTTTTTAGACAATGTTATCAGCTGTGCAGCAGCAGACTAATTACAACCAGGATTTTGATGAAGTACTTAGATTAAATTTATCTGTATGAGGATTCTCAGAGTCCATTATGATCCACGTGGTGCTGAAGGTATACAAATCATCATAATACATGACCAGATACAGAACTGGAGGCTGATATCTGGCCAACACACTGAAGAGACCTCGTTAATGAAGACTATATATCACAGCCCAGCTTTATTTAGTCAGAAGTATATCCAAAGGACTTGTCTGATAGAAGACATCTACCTGGGTTGCTGCCCGATACTCAGACTTCTACCATCACGCTCACCTTTGTTAACCAACCCGTCTCCCAAAACAAAGAGACCTCAGACACACACTCCATTCCCCCCAAAATATATTTTAAAAATTGATGTCCTATTTGATGATGAATGTACCCAGGAATCCATTAGATTTTTTCTACGTTTTATCTATTCCTCAGATGTAGAACACTTAAAATACAGCATTAAAAGTGCACTGATTGTTATAAGCTGACAAATTGATTGTTTTTTCTCTAAGAAACTTAAGATATCTTAGTCTTTCTAGTAATGTATTCACCCCAATGAATTTGACTGATTTTCTTCTTCTCTAATAAAACTGTATAAAATTATACTGTGCAATTGCTTTCATGCAGATTTTGAACAGCTTACAGCTTCCTGACATTTACTTATTCCAACCAATAGAAGGTCCCCTAAACAGAGTTAAGAGCATACACTTAGTTAAAATAGTTAATTATGAATTTGGCTGGTGAGCAAGATTTTAGCCACCTATTCCACTCATACACCTTAACAGAAAATACCCAGTGAAAGAAAGGGCAGAAATTCAGACCTTGCAAGGCAGCACTGCTCTACTGAAATTGATGGATTTGTATCACTGTGTCCAGGCTGGAAGGTTAATATGAAAGCAAACAGTTCCACTGACCAAAAAGCTTTGCCTGCTTACAAGCAGAGATAAATAATATCCACCACTCACAGCAGCAATTGTAATAACACTTAATAAAATGGCTGAAAAGCATACCTGAACCGCTCTTGTCCTGCTGTATCCCATATCTGCAATTTCACATATTTACCACCAACATTTATGATCTTTGAACCGAATTCCACTCCTATAGTATGATTTGAGTCATCTTTGACTACGAAAAAAGAAAGAAAACAAAACTTATTTGAAGAATATTTAGTGAATAGTTTTTACAAAAACCAATTTAGATATAATCAAAAACTCCTCAGTGTTCAAATTACAAACGTCCTGAACCACCAAATTCAGTGCAGGTCATAAGCTCACTGCCACCACACAGAAATGAACGTTCTTACAATTTTTGATAGTTTAGTCAATTCAAACTCACTACTAGAAAGGCCTGCTTTAAATAATTTCCAGTTCACTTTATTAAGTAGCAAGATACTTTTTGTACACTTTTTTCCAGCTGTGTTTTCTAATACTTTGATGCCTTTAAAATTAAAATTAATGAGAATGCACACAGTCTTGTCCATGAATATGCAAGAGCCAATTCTTTTTAAATGCACAAAGTTAAGATACTTGCTCTGTGTATGCTGTTGATACCACAGAATCTCAGCAATTTACAGCTGCCCTTACTAGAAGCAAGGGCTTGTTTCAAGTTCACTCAAGAATCAAGCCGTGCTCTTTAGTGCTTACACATCATAATCCTTAAGAATTCCTCAAGAGATAAGGTGAATTACTGTTTGGTTGAGAAAGACAACAGTCACCTTAGATTCACAAAGGTTTC
Organism: Pyrgilauda ruficollis; assembly: GCF_017590135.1. NCBI lineage: Eukaryota > Metazoa > Chordata > Aves > Passeriformes > Passeridae > Pyrgilauda > Pyrgilauda ruficollis. The sequence continues at coordinate 425,895 of NW_024508213.1, read as the reverse complement.
TAAATGCATACTATTTTTGTTTAATCTTGATACCAAATGTACAATCCAACAGAATTTTTTCTTTTATGTTATCTGTTCATCTCTGAATAACTTTCACAACCGAATCTCTATCAATATTTATCACAGACCACAGTCCTTAACAAAGAAAACAGAGTTACTATTTATTTTGCAAGATGCTACAGGCTTTCTAAATGTACTCAACCAATTCAGCTTTTCTTTCATTATTTTTTCTACAAGATCCAAGTCTGTACTATATATCCAGGGAGTCTTGCAGCTGCAAATTATAGTTCTCACAGAAAGCAAGCCTGTATTTTCACCAACATCTTGTTGTATTTGTTTGAGAATAACAGAAAGTAACGCTCCATATTAGGTTTTAGATTAAAGACAAATTGTGAGCAATAAGAATTTACATCACAGTTCTGAACATAATTCTTTACTAAAATCCTCACCTACACAAAAAGAGAATTAGGGGAACTTCCCTATCAATGGTAGGTACTAATGTAGGCAGAGCCTTTACCTCTGGTACAAGGCAGTGGAGAACTCTTACTGTTCTTCATATGTACTTACATTTCTTTTCAATAAATTGGTGTAGCAAACAGGATTTTCCAGTTCCAGCATTTCCTATCACCAAGAACTTAAACAGAAAATCTGAAGATTGAAAGAAAAAGAAATTGCTAAATTTTAGTATGGACTCACACTTTTGTTACAAGACCAAAACCACAAGCCAGCTATTCTCTTGTAAGCTGTTATTTCAAAGAGAAGGGAATAGATGACAAAATTAGCAAAATAGCAATACATCTGAAGAATCATCCAGTGTCTGCAATAGTGATGTTACACAGCAAGAACTAAGAATTCTTCTTTCTGGAGAGGCAAAAAAGACACAACACAGCAGAAATAGCTGAATCTGAGTTCAGTTAAAATAGGCTCAACCACAGGTAAATGGCTGGCTTGTATTCCAGTAATGTGTTTTAAGAGCGTGTAAAGTATTAACTATAGTCAACACAAACATATAATGATATAATTTCTCAAAATCTAAAACTCCAGAGAGGGGTAGTTGTGGTTGGTTTTGGTTTTATTTTTTTTTCTTTTTTTGTGTGGGTTTTTTTTTTTTTTTTTTTTTTTGGATGGTTTTTTTTGGGGTTTTTTGTGGGTTTTTTTGTTTGTTTTGTTTTTAATTTACATTAATTTGAAAATCTCTATTAACAGTTTAATACTCATGCTTTGTTTTTAATCCTTGTACAGCTGGGACAACCACAGTATTTCTCTACAAAATTTAGAGGGAAGAAATAATTTTTATTCTGGGATGCCTAGTTTTACATTTCTTCCACATGTTAAATTAATATACATGTATTTCTGTTACCTATTTATGAGCCATTTATATCAATGTTCATTGGTAATACACACGTTCAAGATTTATGGCCCATTTCTATTGTTTCAGCAGTTACATAAAATGCTTTAATGCCACCACCACAAATCTGTTTTCAGTTTTGCTGAAGACTGAAGAAAGCTTCCCTGTCTTGCAGCTCTCAAAAATGATAAATGATTAGAAAGCTTACAACTGCTTTTCCTAATATGCTGCCACCAAGGCAACCTTTACAGCTCATGCAAGATTCCCTATTTATTTTTCTACTAGAAGCAGAATTTTTACTCTTTATTGCATTGTTTCTCTAAGAAACAGAATGCAAAGAAAATTACTTAGTTTGTAACATCAACAACAATAAAAACATTAATTTTGTTAAGAGTGTTCAAAGCTGTCAAGTGGGCTACATGAGTACTGGCCCAGGGAACGGCTGAATAAAAACAAAACTAAATTATGCTAAGTAAGTCAAAGAATGATACAATCCTCTACCAGGACCTCTATTTGAGTACTTAGTTTCAAAAACTGAATTTAAGATGCACACAGATCTATGTGCTCATTCCATTTCATGGAAGAGTTACTTGTTATGGTATATCAAACACTCCCTAGCAATGGCAAAAGGAACAAGCAAGTTTCTCAAAGGCTAAGAAGATTCCCACTGTTAAAAAGACAGGGTTATGAGTCCTGGAAATGTCTACTGTTCTTCATCTTCACCTGCCTTCTGGATTTTATTTATATTTAAAATGAGGTAATGTTTTACTAAAGATTTTTGCTTTATTACATTTTGCCCTTCTTGTTTCAAATGCTGTAACGGGCTCGGAATAGATTCTGAATTTTACCCATCTCAGAAGGCGGCTGTTTCTTGCTCACAAATATGACCATTTACATGCTCAAGATTTTCTGTTCCAAAAATCCTCTCATTCGTCACGCCCCCACCCAGCTGCTCATGCTTTCTGGATTAAAAAAAAAAAAAGTTACAAAAAGGATTTTCCTTCAGGTTGTGAAAATTTTGTTAACTCCTCTAAAGAAGGGCCCTTCATGTCATCTCAACTGCGAAACACGCTGAAGCTGAGAACCCTTCACTGTTAGCATGAAATGTAGGTATCATAAATAGCCCAAAGTGTTAGGCTAAGAAAAAATGCATATCAAAGAAAGCCAAGTTTCAAGTTTTATGGATCAAATATCACTGGTTAGCTGCCTTTTACACCATTTTGTATATTTAAACTATTGTGTGTGAGTGTGTGTGTGTGTATAATATCACTGGTTTTAGAACTTTCAGAGTACCTCAAAATGCAAGATATGCTGAGACACAGACATATTTAAAATAATCTGTTTCTGATTCTGTCATTTTTCAAAACATAAACCTGAAATCCAATCAAAACTGGTTCTACTTTGTATCTGGTGAATGCTGTTTGTCAGATTTTCTCCTTAAAAACAATTATAAAATTTATGTTTACCTTTCTTTTTCTCCAGTGGAAGACTCATGTTATTGACAGTAGTACAACAGCTACTGCAAACCTAAACCAGGGAAAGACTGAAACCAAAACTCTATTCCCCCACTAATTTGCACCGTTACTGCAAGCACTGGTTGTCAGATGTGGATCAGGAAGGTGTATTTGTGCAGCCCACAAACCCACACCGAGCAGCAGATTCAGCACACTGCTCCCTTCTGCACAGACAGGCCGCAGGCCAGTCAGGCCTTGGGACAGCCATGTCACTGCCAGGCACTGACCTGGAGGAGCATCAGAACAGCAGTGTATTTTTCCCTGAGGTGTTTTAAGCTGAGGTGCTTTATATTTTGCTCTGAAAGCAACAGTGCTATTTGGGGATTTTATATTAATGTCTTTAAGTTGATAATATCTTTTAGCAGCACTTCAGAACAGACTTCTAATTCCTATCCAGATTCTACTGTGCCAGACAAATTTAAAAGAGAGACTCTCCTACAAATAAATCACTTAGATGCTAGTTCAATGCCTGCTTACTTAGTAGATAAAAAATAAATTTCCATCTGACAAAATAGCAAATGGCCTTTTTAAGATGAAACTTGAAAACTAGTCATAATTCACTTCTTCCACAGTGTGAAAATAAGAGAAATGTGTTTTATTCCACCAAACTGAGAGAAATGTGTTTTAGTTCACTTCATAAAATGAAAATGTCAGCCTTCTAACAAAAAATTTAAAACCTTTCTGCACCAAAGGCAGCAATGTTTCCAAAAACATGTAGACTTAAAGACACTGATACCTTCACACATATAACCATGCTTCTATCCTTTTAAACTCTAATTTTATGTAAATTATTCAGACTAACAAAAAGCTTTTAGACTTATGTTATCAGTTCATCCATGGGCACTGGATAACATGGTTCAGGAAATATGGAATACTCTGCACATTTAATCAATTGCAAAGAATGACAAGAAAAAGGCTTTGCCAATACCAAATGTTAAAAATACCAAGATTTAACAAACTTTCAAGTTCACAAGCCAGCCTATTATCAAATAATGTAATACCAGGTAAGAACAGGGAGAACATTTTTCATCTTGTTATTCTGCAATTTCTTTCTTATAAAGTCATTCTGTATGACAACTGGTACCACATCAACTATATTTTTATTACTTACTTTAGCACATGATTTAGAATATGAAATGTTTTCTCTTTAAGCTATACATGTATGTAAAATATAGCACAGTTTTGAAGCACAGAAATCAAATGAGATTGGGCAGACAGCTTATTTTAGACCATCACTGTGGTCTCAAACTTGGCAATTTCAGCAAAGCATTCTAGTGTTTGTACTACTGCTTAATTGCTCTTGTTTTTCTTTTTGGTGTCCTCTTCCCAGAGGAGTTAGCTTACTTAATTTCATAGCTTTTTTTATCTCCTTTTTTTTTTTTCCTATTGACAAAGCAGCTCAGAGCTCCAGCATTCCAGTCAGCTGCCAACGCTGTCACCCTAGAGAAACTTTTCTTTTGAATTCTGTTGCTCCTCCTTCATAGAAAAGCTGAAAGCAACAGCATTCAGATGTTACAAATGCTTGCTGCCATGCTGGCTACTGAAAAGGTCTAGAAACGTTAAAGCACTTCACCTTTAAATAAGATTGTCTTTATACAATCATTTATTGTATAAATAGAAGGGATTTAGGATCAAAACTGAACTCTGTGCTAAAGGGAAGAAAGGTTACAAAACATGCACTACAGAAATCATAAGGAGATGAAATGCAGCACAGCATGGCTTATAGGAAATAAGGTATTATAAAGAATCAGCTTTATACCCCTCTGAGTGCTACATGCATCACCTGATCCCAAACAGGGTAGGGGGTGCAGGAAATAAAACATTTCCTAGCACAGGCAAAAAGGAATAAAATTGTGGCTTCACCCTAAAGATGAACCAGCAGCACAAGCTGTTAAACTACATAAATTACATAATGTATTTTGTGTTTGTTTTTTTTTCTTTTGGGGGTGGTGGTGCAGTGTGAGCTGAGGGGAAAGGAGAAGAGAGACAATTGTGGGCTTTGACTCAAGAACCAGCAAAACCAGATGGTTGGTGTGGCAACCACCCCCAGACATCCAACCTCCTCCTTTGACTGAAGTCTGCTCCAGCAGAAGAAAGAGTAAAACAGCTTCTGAGATGCTGTAGCTTAGTCCTTAGAATGCAGTGAGAATTAAATTGTTTCCTTCATGCTGCTAATACAGTAGGGTAGGGGGAGACCAAAATTATATCCCCATTCTCAGTTTGAACTCCTTGCTATAGAGTAGAATTTATATTCACTAATGCAGACCCTTCGGAACTCTCTCATTCACGGCAGAGGGCAGGGGAAAAGAGAGCTCTGAAGCATTCCTACTGGCACATGCTGCCTCTAAATGAAAGGAGGAGCTATTCCCATTGCTTACTCCTTTCTCCAGCAGAAAGTTAACAAGATAAACAGGTAGAACAGATCAACCTGGCTCTATTCCAATCTGCAAAAAGAATGCTTCAGAGAGGCATTCTGCTTTCTCACAAGTGAAAGAGCTATGCTCTCTAAGAAACAAAATCAGATTTGAAACAAACTGAACACTAGGGTGATAAATGCAAATACCATCAGGTAAATGGCATGGGATGGGATGCCAAGAAAAGGACAAATCAAATTGTCCAGACCAAAAAGAATTATTTTCAAATGGATGGAAAGACTATACATTCTCTGTCAATGACAGAGATTGGTAAACTTATGTGACCAGATTGGGATTCGTAGATGCTGGTGGAAAAAAACACAAGGAACTAAGGAATGAAGAGATTTGACTTGAATCTTACACATTGCATTTATTCAATGCTAGTACAACTTCCATCCTTCTACCATTTAAAATCCAAAGGTTGCTTTGTATTTATTTATTAAGAATAAGCCACTTTCTGTCAGGCTGTCTTTACCACAAAAACATGTATATTTTGCACTGGGAAGCAAGCTAAAGCATGCATGTGTTGTTATATGGCAATTATCTACAGAAAGGCCATTACATCTCAGAAAACTTGAGTTAAAAGAGTTTTCCTATGAATAAGAGATCTGTTTACAATGTTAAATGTCAAACTTCTAAATTAATAACCCTTTTCTCACAAAAGCAGCAGGAAAATGTTTTTTCTAAACCCAGTCTCAAAATTGTTATTTTGTATTCAAGTTTGGTTTGGTTTTGTCATTTTTGGCACTTTGTATGGGAATAAATTGAACACATAACAATTGAGTAGACACTGAATTGAACACATAAATAATTGAATAGATAAGAAAGCTAAGAACAGAAGATACACAACTTATGTAAGAGATTTGCAGGAGTGAAAATATTAATTATAAGCAATATTTAGTGTCAAGACTGAGAAGCTGCAGAACTTTGTTTGAAAAGAAGGAAGAGAGAAGAATCTCAATAATTGACAGAACAAGTTGTGAAGAGTGAGTGAACAGAAAACCTTCAAAGAAGACAGAATTTGACATGGAGAAAGAAACTAAGGGAGGAAAAAACCCAGGAAACATGAAATTAACAGCAGTGGCCAGTGGAAAGGCTCTTTATTCCCTGCAGATTAAGAAAAATATTGAACCCCCCCCCCCCCTTCAACAGAAAGAGAAGTTGAAACCTCACAACAAAATTAAAGTCATATAAAAGACAGACAGCGAAGTGACATTGGGAAGAAAAACACCAACCCAGCTACCAATGAGTTTTCTGAGCCTATCTGTATGGGATAAAAAGCTTGAGGTTACGTAATTAGAATGGTCATAATTCAGGTGACAAGAAAAATCTAATTCATGACTTAAGGATTTATAAGCTACAGGGATTCCAGGAGGGGGATACAGTGACCCCTAGTCTCAGTCACCAGGAGAAAACTGACCTAATACTTCTCCCATCCTCCATGGCCATTGTAACAGCTGGTCAGCAACAAACCTCTCTTTGTTAGGACAGTGAGCACATTAAATCCAGAGAGATCATCAAGCACAGAAGATCCATAATTTAATCACACGGTACTGCTAACTTTGATTTGTCAATGGGGCTGCTACATATGTGGACAAGACACTGCAAAAGTAGTTACTGACTACTGTTATGGTCAGAGATTGTAGAGCCATTAGTTAAACTTTATGCTACAATTTAGCTTTTATTCTTCTGTGTTCTCTAGAACTCGACACTCTCAAGCCTTCTAGCTCTGAATTTTCTGTAGCCTGTGTGTGCATAGGACAAACATGGAAACTCCAAAAGGTAATATACCAAACAAGAACTAAACAAATAACAGGAACAACCCACAACTACAAAGCTTCCATTTCAACGACTTGTTTTCTCGGATACCAAAATAATACGAAAGTATCAACAGCTCCAGTGGGCTTACTATCCCTTTTCTGTATCACTGCAACAATGCAAAAAATGTTTCAATGTTCTGGTTTAAGATACCAATCAATCATCTACTTGGCTTACCTAGTATTACAGCATGAAAGGAGGAGCACCACTGAAATGCTGTCATCTCTGGTTTTCTACCAACTCTTTTGCTCAAAGACCATCATAAGCACAGCCAAAGTGATCCCAGTTCTAGCTCAGGAGTACAGGGCATGAAGAACTTGTTTAAACTCAAATCTAGGTGGACAAAGCACACCCCTCTGGTTTCTACATGTAACTTTTACATATTTCTAGAACAGAGGGACAAAAGAAGTAGGGCTTGAGAATCCTAATGTTGGCACTTCAAGGGCTGTCCCACACTCTTGCCTTTTTTGCCCTTAGTTCTGTGCACTTGCTGTACATCGAAGCACTGACCAGCAGGACAGAACATTGAGCACTGATGACTACAGTATTGAAAATAAAATGACTTACACAGTGGAAACAATCAGGTCACTTGACCTACTCCTGATGGACACCCAGCCTCCAAAACGGTTTCCAGAGTTGTTGTGTCCAATTTTGCTTTGATTATTCAAATATTTCCTATTCAATTCTGATCCTACTCTCATGGACTAGGAATATGAACCTACCACATGGCTTTAGAATATATTTATATGTACAACAGCATCTTTATACTGGAAAATATTACAGAACTGTATGGTATGGAAAGGATAGAAAAGAAATCTATTCAAAGCAGAGATTCAAGTAAAATTATAAAGAAAATAAATTAATACTATTCAGTTGCTTCTCATCTTCTCCACCTAGCCAGCAATACCAGCTCTGCTTGCCTCTTTGCCTCCTCACTTCTCTTTGATGCTTCCCAGCGACGCACTGGACACGCCCTGTCAGTGCCTGCACTCCGACTTACTCCATCGGATGTCTTCCTACCAGTAGCAGTCAGACACCCGTGCCAACACAGGGACATACTAACATACCCACTGATCTTTCCCCTCCAACCCACTCTCACAGTCAACTCCTTCTGACGCCGGCACGTCTAAGAAACCAGGACCGAAACCTTAACTTGACCACAGAAGCACCCGCGATCTTCAAGTAAAGGAAGGGGCAGCTTTTCCCAGCAGACATGCACTGCCAAGTTTCCTGCTGGACTCCCGGCACCACAACAAGCAGCGCCCAAGCCGCTCCCTGAAGGATAACTCGGAGCGCTCCTGCGGGCCGGCCGGGAGCCACGGGCGGGGCAGGTGCTGGGGACTCAGGGCAGCGTCGGGCAGAGGGACCCGCCCGAGCCGGGGGAGCCCTCACGTCACACCGGCTCCTTCCCCGCTCCTCAGGGGGCACTGCCCGGCCCCGGGCCCGCTCCCCCGGAGGGGAGGAGGGAGACGGAGAGGGGGATCCCCTCACCCCGTACCCGGATCCTACCGTAGGTCTCGGACATGGCACTCTGCGACATCCCGGGAGGGGTGACCCCCGCCGCCGCTGCTCGCTGCCCGCCCCGCCCGGGGTCGGCGTTGACGGCGGACGGAACCGAACAGGCCCCGCCGCCCGGGCCCGCCCCGCTCCCCGGCACCGCCGCGACCTCTCATTTTCTCAATCCTCCTGAGGTATCTCTTGATAGTTTTGATATTCTGATTCATTACTGTTTAATTGTTTTTACAAATTTTGCTAAGGCATTTGCAGCCTACTTGTGTGGATCTTCCTCCTCTAATTTCATAATTTTTGAAACTGGATTTGTTTTTCCGTTCGTGCACTCTGGGTCAATAGGCATAGCTGCAATTTGCATACCTTGTACCAGCAAATGTATTAGTCTTATAAAACAAGGAATCAGGCAGGGTAAGAAGGTGATTCCAGCTATGGAGCAGAGTATAAAGAATATTCATTTCTTCCACCAAGCACCATTAATAAGTTGTCCCACCAGGAAGCATTCAAAATTGAATTCCATTTTTGGATGGGTACATGAGCCACTCTTTTGATTTTAGCGGCTAGACCTCGGATGGTCTCCCCGTAATCATCAGTCTCAATGCAACATTCTGACTCGTTAAACTTCCCGCAGACTCCCCCTTCTTCAGCCAGTTGGTAGTCCAGGGCTATCCTATTTTAGTAAACAAAAGCCCTCATTTGGGAGTGCTGTTTTGACAGCAACTCGAGAGCATCTGCGGTGTGGTTTGAGACAATTTCCACCACTGCTTGGAGTCTGATTAGACGCCAGTTCAGGAGATATATTGGGGTACAATAACGCCAGCTACCATCCTGAGCCCAGGTGGCTGGCCCATAATATTCAATAATACGTTCTGCTGGCCACTCCTCTTCCCCCTATTTTTGGTTACCCCCAAATATAGGAAATTTCTTTCTTACTTCCCTCTTTTGGTGGTCCAGGGTCTCATATAATGGAGCCCCCAAGGAGCTGCTTTCTGATCGAGGTTAGGCGCGCCCGGGCCCCACGCGCGCCCCGCCTCCCCGCGCAGGCGCGGCAGCTGGCGGCCGCGGCCCCGCCCCAAAACAGGGCGCACGTGCCCGGGATGCTCCCGCCCGCTCCCCTCACGGGGAAGGCGGTGTCTGGAGTACGCTCCCCCGTGGGAGGTGGGGTGGTGGGCCCAGAGCGGGCTCCTTACCCGTGCGCAGCACCAAGTCACACACCGAAGAGCTGCTCCCGCGGTTTTTATTGCAGTTGGCGCCAAGCAGGGAGCCGGGCGGTGGCACACGAAAGTCTGGCAAGCCGGTCACCGAAACGTTACACTATTTATACATTTTAACAAAGGCACCAGCATTCCTTGGTCCAAGTTACATAGCTTTTTAAAAAAATTATTCTCAAACCCCTATTCATCATTCCTGTCCTTTCTGATGGTATTCCTCTGGTGCAGTTCTGCTCTCCTTACGTTTTGAGTAGGTGGTCAATGGGTTAGTGGTCGTGATCTCCCACTGCTGGAATTGTCTTTCCCCCACATACTGCTCAGTCCTGACTGCACTCCTGGCGGCTGCCTTCTAGACAGCCCATTCATCCTGGGATTGTCTTCCCTTTTCCTAGTGTTATAAGTAAAAATAAAAATTGACACAATTGTAATAAAAATAAAAAAAATAAAAATTTATTTGTGACCGTATTACAGTCCCGACAGCCACCAATCAAAAATGACAGCGCAGACCCCGGGATACAGGCTGGGTGAACGCAGATCCGGCCTCTGTCGCACCGAATCCCCCTTCGTCCACACTTGCTCTTATACTCTTTTTCTTGCCCGCGGCAGAGTCCCTTTGTCTCCTTTCAAAGTTCATCATATTCATGGTGGTTTCTTTCTTCACTCAAAGCTGCACAAAAACTCATCTGGGAAGAGATTGATGTTCCTCCTCCGATTCCAGAATCCTGTATTCAGGTGGAAGGTGTTGATGGCCCTGGTTATCTAAGACGTGTATCTTCATGGGCCATCATCACTGGGCTCCTCAGGTACATGCCACATGAACGACCATTTCCTGTGCAGCCAGAGTTTTCCTTCTTATGTTAATACCGAGTTCCACGCTTGTCAGCCAGCCATGGTTTCGTCATTCTAGGATTAAACCCTGGTCCCCCCCTTAATAACATTTGATACATATATCTATATTTCATAGGCACGAATTTCTACCATATCCCTAACAATTCCCTCCCCTTCTTTATAAACACATTAACTTATGCCGTTTTCTAAAAATATTTCTATGTATTTTATTTTTAGCCAACTTTTAATACCCGTTTCCCATAAAATTTAATCAATGCACCCGATATATTATATACAACACTTTTTGTATCTAGTCTCATTTTCTCAATCCTCCTGAGGTATCTCTTGATAGTTTTGATATTCTGATTCATTACTGTTTAATTGTTTTTACAAATTTTGCTAAGGCATTTGCAGCCTACTTGTGTGGATCTTCCTCCTCTAATTTCATAATTTTTGAAACTGGATTTGTTTTTCCGTTCGTGCACTCTGGGTCAATAGGCATAGCTGCAATTTGCATACCTTGTACCAGCAAATGTATTAGTCTTATAAAACAAGGAATCAGGCAGGGTAAGAAGGTGATTCCAGCTATGGAGCAGAGTATAAAGAATATTCATTTCTTCCACCAAGCACCATTAATAAGTTGTCAACAATTTGACAAACCTAACTCTGTGGCAATTTCTTGCATTAAGTCTATGAACAGATTCTTGTCAGATGCGGGTAAACTAAAATCATTATATTGTTTTTCTAATTGATCATACTGTTTGCTTAAAGTTTTTAACCTTTTTTGCTTTACCCTTCATTTTCTTATTTCTGATTCTTGTTTTCTCAATTTTTGTGCAACCTGCTGTATTTTACTTTCTGGATCTACCCCTTCCCTGTTTTTAGAGAAGCAGAAGGTTTTATCGTATTGTAGACAAGCTCGGTCATCATGATCCTTGAGTAGATTTATAATAACCGGTTCCTTTTTAAGAGGAAGCTTATTTTCATATTTTAAATTCTTCTCCACCCAATAAGTCTTACCCCTTATTGCACACATTTCTGATTGGTCATTGTCATAGCACAGCTTATTTACTTGATAGTATTCAACAAAGACTGACTCCATCTTTCTCCTGGTCCAAACAGTACAATTACATTTATCACAGATGAGTATCTTTATAGATTCGATACTCCGTTTTTGCCTTGTGTGTTCTGACTTACCCTCCTTAGATGCGGTCCTCTGCGGTATGCAGACTTCTCTTCCCTCTATAATACAGACCCCGTACTGAGTGCCATTAATAAAACAATACCTGCTTTTAGTGCCTTGTTCACATCCTCCCGAGGTTAGGTAGGCTGAAACCTCCGCTTCACCCTGTCCTTCCGGGAGGATCAGTGTGCAAATTCCACATTCGTGGTTGGGGTCCCGCCGTTCCAGGCTAGCCTGGTTCTCGACGTGAGTGCTAGTCCTGAGGCACGTGACTAGACTCAGGCTCATCAGTACCACTCCCACTATCATTCCTCTGCCTCCACCTATGCCCACTGGGGTGCCACCAGCGGCGGGGAAGGCTGTCTTCTTGGCAGCAGGAATGAATATTCCGGAGGTCATATTCTGATCAAGCCACATATTTCCATTTAAACACACCCCACCGTGTGAGTTTTACCGGGAAGGCACTGCAAGGTACTTTGCTTAATCTCCGACACTCAACTGCTAAGACTTGGGCTCGAGATTGCAATTTTCCCCTTATCCCATTTTGGAAAAGCCGAAACCACACTAGTGAATCTGCTTCAATCACCCGCAGCTCTGTGAGGAGCATCAAGATCAGGTTAGTCAGACGCACTTCTTTATCAAAACACTTGTCACACAAACCCCTAGGTCGGATCCCCCTTTCGCAATGCACCACCCACACTTCATTACAATACAGACACTTGGACTGAGCGAACAGATAGCACGGACAGTCAGACTCTTGACATCTTATCAGGTTGTTCTCGGTCATTAGCTTGGTCGACTGCAGTGTGAGCTTCAAGTCTCCAGGAGGTGAAACAACCTCCCACTCTGGTGTCTCTGCTCGGGGTTCCACTCGCTTTACTCTTGCGCGCGAGTCCAACCTTTTTCTGCCATTCGCACTGCTGTATCTGTAGTTAAAAGAACAAGAAACAGCCCTTCCCAATGTGGGGATAGTGGTACATCTTTCCAAGTTTTTATAAGGACGTAATCTCCGGGCTGGATGAGATGTATAGCAAAGCCTAATGGAGTACCTTGCATTATGAAACCTTGTTTCCACAGTTCCTGCAGATTTTTATTTATTGCTATGAGATATGGTCTTATTTGCCCATCCTCAATTTTAGGATGCCCTACAGGCATCCTGTGTTCATAGGGCATTCCATACAGCATTTCAAAGGGTGATATTCCGGTCTCCAAGTGGGGCAGTGTTCTAATATTTAGCAGGGCTGGAGGGAGGCACTTTACCCAAGACATTTTTGTTTCTAATATCAATTTGGATAATTGCGCTTTTAGGGTTTGATTCATTCGTTCAACCTGTCCAGAACTCTGAGGATGCCATGGGGTATGGTACTCCCATCGGATCCCTAAAGCTTCAGTCATGTGTTTTATCACCCTAGAAGTGAAGTGTGTGCCTTGATCTGAATCTACATATTTTACCAGTCCATACCGGAGCACAATTTCCTCTAGCAACAATTTAGACACCACTTGTGCAGTACCCCTGGAACTTGGAAATGCTTCCACCCAGTGAGTCAGTTTGTCTACTATTACTAGCAGACACCTGTACCTACCTACCTTCAGTAGATCGGTAAAATCCACCTGGACCCTCTCAAAGGGTCTATACATTACTGGTCGGCTCCCCAGTGCTACTTGCCTGGCTCGGCTCCGATTCACTTTTTGGCATATCATGCACCCTTGTACTTCCTGTTTTGCCAATTCATATATCCCTTTACCCCCACAGAATTTTAAAAATTGTTCTGCTAAAGCCTGGGCTCCCCAATGAGTTTGTGAATGTAACCTTCTGAAAATTTTCCGAGTATATTCCTTTGATAGTAATTCCTTCCATCTGGTAATTTCCTCTTACCTCCATCTAATTTTCCTCCAATCTTTTTGTACCCCTCAATTTCCTTTTGAGAAAGCTGTGGAGGATACTCCCAAATCTCCCACTCACAAATCTCTGGAGTGCTTACCTGCAGGAGTGCCATGTTTTTAGCCTCCTGATCTGCCAAATTGTTTCCCCTGGTTCAGAATTGTGCTCCTGTTTGGTGTCCTTTAACATGGACTAAAGCAATTGCCGCTGGCCCTCGGATAGCCTCTAGAATTTGTTTTATTAATTCTCCATGCATCAGCCCCCTCCCTTCAGTGTTAATTAGACCTCTTTCTTCCCAAATCTTACCAAAAGTGTGAACCACCCCATAGGCATACTTTGAATCTGTGAAGATAGTCCCCTTTTGACCCTTTAGTCTCCATAAAGCCCTTAGTACAGCATACAATTCACATGCCTGTGCCGACCATCCCACGTTTAGAGGTCCCAATTCCACCGTCTCCTCAGTTACCCCATTTATTATTGCATACCTTGATTTCCTTTTTCCCTCAATAACCCTTGCAGATCTGTCTATGAACCATTTTTCCCTTCCTTCTTCTTCTTCAGAGTCAGGTCTTATCTTGGTTTGTAATTGTACAATTTCAGTGCAATCTTGAGTGGGTTCCCCCAAAGTTTCCCCATACAGAAACTGAGCTGGATTCTGAGCTGCCATAGTTCTGAGCTCCAGGTCGCGAGAGTGTATTAAGATAGCTTAGTATTTAAGAAGTCGTATATCAGTGAGCCACGTTTCAGCCTTTTTCTGCAAAATGCTCCTCACATTATGAAGAGTATACACTACCAAAGGTGCCCCAAAAGTTATCTTTTTGGCTTCTTCTACTAACACAGCCATAGCCACAATAGCTTGTAAGCATGTGGGCCATCCCTGACTGACAGGGTGCAAGAGCTTAGATACATAACCCACAGGTCTCTTTGTTCCTGCCCAATCCTGTGTTAGTAACCCGTAAGCGGTATGATTACTTATGTCCACAAACAGCTGAAAGGGTCTCTTTATGTCTGGCAGGCTCAGCACTGGAGCTACTATAAGGGCCTCTTTTAATTCTCTAAATTTTTCTTCATCCGGTTCAGTCCATTTAGGTTTATCCGTGGTTAGTTTTTCATATAAGAACTTTACTTTCTCACTGTACCCCTTGATCCATTGTCTACAGAACCCCAGAAGCCCAAGCACTTTTCTTACTTCCCTTTTTGACTGAGGCGAGGGTAATGCAATGATCCCCGCCACCCTGTCAGGGTCTAGCTTTTTCTTACCTCTCACCAACCAGTGTCCTAAATATTTCACCTCAGGCTCGGTGAATTGCAGCTTAGATTTTGAAACCTTTAAGACTTTATCCCCTAAAAAGTTTAGGAGAGCTATTGTGTTTGCTCTTACCCCATCTTCATCAGGACCCGCTATTAATAAGTCATCCACATATTGTAATAGCTTTGTTCCCTCCGTCAGGACAAACTCACTCAATAATTGCTCGAGAGCCTGACCGAACAGGTTCGGTGAATCCACAAACCCTTGAGGCAGCGAGATCCACCTAAGATCTTGTTTATGGTTCATCTCTGGGTCCTCCCATTGAAATGCAAAATAGTCCCATATCTCCCTTGCTAGAGGACAAATCCAAAAGGCATCTTTCAGGTCCATTACGCTATACCAGATATCATTTGGTGACACATTATTGAGGAGTGTATAGGGATTTGAGACAGTGGGAAATAAAGTTTTTGTTCGCTGGTTAACAGCTCTTAGATCCTGCACCAAGCGATAACTCCCGTCCGGTTTATGGACCGCAAGAATGGGAGTATTATGTCTAGACACACATGGCTCCAAGGTGTCCTTTTTTATTAGATCCTCAATTATTTGTTTTAACCCCCACCTTCCCTCCATGGGTATTGGATATTGTTTGACCCTAATAGGGTCTTCTGATTTCTCAATTTCTATGTGTATAGGTTCCATTTTCAACTTCCCCGCCTCCCTCTTTGTGTGCCACACTTTAGGGTTTATTTTTCCCTCGTCCTCAGCAGTGAGTTTATACAAGCTTACCATAAGTTGAGAGTCTTGTGCAATTAGACTAATACACAAATTCACCGTTAAATCCCTCCCTAGCAAATTATAATCTGCTTCTTCTACCAACAGTATATTCCTTAAACACAATTTATTTTTGGCCTCGATTTCTACATCTTTAATTACCGGTACCTTGAAAGGTTCTCCCTTCGCCTCGATTACCATCATAGAATCCTTGCTCTTTGAGCACCCCCATGGTAGGTGTTGGACAGTACTCCTTTCGGCCCCTGAATCTACCAAAAACACCAGTTCCTGCTTGTGGGGTCCTATTTTTAGTTTTATCAAGGGCTCCTTTGGTGTTACAGACCCCATGTTAAAAAGCCCCTGACACCTCTAGTCTTCTTGAAAAATGTTCTCATCCTTCATTCTCTTTTTACATTCCCTCTTAAAGTGACCTCTTTTCTTGTAGTAATAGCACTCTGGTGCCTCTGTCTGTTGGGGCACAGGCGTCCTTGGTGGATATCTGGGATTCACCAAGGCTTTTTGTGCCTGACCTGTTTTCCCGTTTGTGTCCTGTTCCTGTTTTTGTGTTCCCTTACTGCCACCACTAGGACCTTTGCCTGTGCCTTCTGCTTTTCATCCTCCCTCCTCATATAGATTTTTTGAGCCTCCCGCAACAATTCCTGTAACGTTCTTTCCTGCCAATTTTCCAGCTTCTCCAATTTCCTCCTTATGTCCTCCCAGGATTTAGCCACAAATTGCATTTTTAATAAAATGGCTCCCACTGGGGAATCCGGGTCCGTTCCCAAGTACATCTGGAGAATTTTTCTTAACCTCTCCAGCCACTTGTTAGGAGTTTCATCCCTCCCTTGGCATTCCCCCAATGCTTTATGCAGATTCTGCCCTTTTGGTACTGCCCCCCGGATACCTTGAATCACCATATTTCTATCATCTTTTGCCGGTCCTCTTCTGCTTGTGCATTCTACGATGGCCTTTGACTGGGCCATTTGACCTCCACACTCCCCCCTTGTGAGTTTTGATATTCCCAATTTTTTATTGCTGCCACCCTTATCATATCTCGTTCTTCTGCATTAAACAAAGACCTCATTATGGCATTAATATTGTCATATGAATAAATACTGTTCTCCAAAAACTCATCCAACCTCTCCGCCACCCCTAAAAGGATCATTCATTATTTTCCCCATTTCCTTTTTGAGTGCATGCACATCCCCCGAATTTATTGGCACATTCACATATCCAATGACTCCTAGAGCAGTCGGGACTTCCCTGAGCGGAAAGAGACTCTGCTCTCCTTCCTCGTCCTCGCTATCATCCACATTTGCCTTCCAAGTCTTGTTTCTTATTCAGCTGGAGGGCAGGGACTCGTTCCCCATGGATACGTGTGTGTGTACTGTGTTCCCCTCCAGTTGCGTAGGAGGGGGAAGGGGAAGGGTTTGTTTGTGTGTGAGCGGCATTGCCGAAGCTTGCCCCTGTAGAGGCGTTGCTTCGGATGGCGGTGCCTGTGGCACCACCTGTTGATGCGTGGGATTAGCGGATTCGGGGAGGGGACCTTGCACCTGGGGATTCGGGCATGGAGGAGGGAGGTTTTCCAGGGATTCCCATGTTTTTGTGAGGTTCTTATGTTGTTTATAGGTTTTTACAGGAAATAACCCGGTACTGGCATATTCCCATAGCCGTGCATACTCCCTTTCCTCGTTTGTTGACCCCTCTTTCTCCAACACAAGTTCCTCCAATGCTCAGCATGTTTCCTTCTCAAAAGTCCCAAACACAGGCCAAAAGAAGTATTTCTTGACCTCCACATGAGCCCATTTCTCCACACAATAATATATCATTCTCTCCTTAGACTTCCCCCTCCTTGTGGGGCAATCCTCCCAATGTTCCAACATCCACCCCAGAGGACTGTTTCTTGGTATATTGGGAGTACAATATTTTTCCAGCTTTTCTGGTTTCCCCTGGGTTTTCCCTTGTAGTTTACTCTTTTTCAGTCCCATGTTTCTTAATATTGCTTACCTTTTTCCTTTTTGAGTAGATAGGCTCCCAAATCGACCTGTTTTCCTTTTACGGGTACAATCCTTGATTCTTAGTTAAAAAAACTTTTGCCAACCTACTAGTTGTACAGTGAACTGATTTGTAGACTTTTGATTGACAAAAAGAGCTCTCTTACCTTTTCCCTGGATCCAGCGAGGTTCCATCGTTCCTGGTTGTCGATGGACCTTTGTCCTCTCTCTGATCCAGCCTGTGATCAAAAACCACCCCCCCTTTCCTTCCCCAATTCCTGGGATTTTGTTGGTGTATGTGTGTTCTTTTAACGAGTTTTTTTTCACCCGCTTCCCCCGCGACCAACCACTTTCCTTACGGAAGAGTGGAACTGCGATCTTGGGGTCCACACTTGCTTCGTGATAATATCACGTCTTGCACACACACTCAATCACACCCCACTCAACCACACGATACTTACGGTCCTTTTTCCCGTGTGGAATCTTCATGCACGTAGTTTTATGAGTGAAAAAATTTGCCGGCTTCAGAGAATTTACTCTGTTTTCCTGAGAGCTCAGGGCTCGTTTTTAACCTTTTGATTGTGGCTTTTGGCTAATAGTTCATGTTATGTGATTGGTTCCATTGGGCTTTTCCCAATCCTGTCTGGCCACTGAACGACCATTTCTTGTGCAGCTGAGTTTTCCTTCGTATGTTAATGCCGAATTCCACCCTTGTCAGCCAGCCGCTGTTTCATCATTCTAGGATTAAACCCTGGTCCCCCCTTAACAACGTGTTTGATACGTATATCTATATTTCATAGGCATGAATTTCTACCATATCCCTAACACCTAGTAACAAAAGATTAACCGAGCATACAATGTTCACGGTGCAATTGCTTAATTGTAACTGTGCAGCTATAGCTACTGATAACAACAAAGAAAAGTTGCAAAGTTTGGTTCAGATCTTCTGGGGTTAGATACCAGCAGTGCCTGGCCTGTATTGCTCTTTACTGGATGTCTTTACTCCCCTGCCAGCCCTGGTTAGTCTGGCAGCAAAGAGTAACACAGCTCCCACCACAACAGCCTTTCCATCTATGCCATTCCTAAATGATACTTCCTGTGTATCCTCCACGTTTTCCTTGCTTCCAATCCTTAAAAAAATTCCTCTTCTCTAATTTCCTCATCTGTTATTTCTGGCTTTTTTTTATCCTCTTTCTCATAGCTTCCCATCCTTTCCTCTTCTTCATCTCCCAAGCTGTAGGAAAAACTGCCTGTGCCTGTCCCAGCCGCCTCCTTGCCAAGTCTTTAGTTGGTCAGAGGTCAGCTTTGAAGTTCCCATCTCTAATCAATGGAACAACATGCGCTGAGCCAGCACCAAGAGCCCTTCAGAGAATCTGCTGATTGTTCTCGTTGTTGTGTGCACAAACAGACAAAGAAAGTCGCCACAGTTTTTAAAGAACCAACTCCTTAATGAGTTCATGCTATTGACAGTAATTAGAGGTTGTATAAACAGGTCCCCAAAGTCAGCAGAGCCCTGATGCACAGAGGATATTGAGGCCTAAGACGTCACATGTGAACATTTCTCTGGGGCATCTGCTCTCCAAAATGCCGTGGAAAGTTGAAGAGCTTTCACATGAGCTGCACAGACCCCAGTATGTCACAGATGTGAGCTTTGTGTCTGAAAGATGTCCCCCAAAATGGTACCTTCTGAGGCTCAGGTTGGGCTTTAAAGAAGTTTGGTCTAACATCACCAAATCCCTGATAGATGTTGGTTATTTTTGCTCAACCCCCCTTTCCCCACCCCCAGAAAACAAACCCAACAAATCTAAAAAAACCCCACCAAACCAAAAAAAAAAAAAAAAAACCCACCAACTAAATGTCTTTACCAAAAAAAATCCCCAAAGATACAGAAGTAAACCGATTTTATTAGATTACCAAAAATATGTCATGTTATATCCACCTTATATGCGAGAATAAGGAGATTTAGATGCCTTGCACTGTATAAACTTTAGGTTTAGGGGTGAATTAGTCTTGTTTTTTTTTTATTGTGTACCTTGCAAGGTGACTTTATTTTATGGAGTTTATATTTGATAAATGTATCATTGTGTTAATACCACATTCCTTTGCTTCCAATCACTCCTAATAAGTTTGCATGCACCTATCAATAAAATACTTCAAAATTGTAAAGGTTTCCATAAAAGCTATTAGTGTAATATTGAAGAGGAAAGTGGAGGTTGGGAGAATGTTAAAGCAAAGACAGGAGAACATGCAAGATGGATAGGATTTGGTGTTTTAGAAATTTTGCCTTGAAGAGTAAATTAGAACAAACAGTAAAATTAAAAAATAATAAAGACTGCACTGGACTAGAAAATATATAGCTGATACCTCAGTAATTTGAGAATGTTTGGCCTGTATGTTAATAAAATCATTCTTTTGAGTAATAAACAATAAGTAGCTAGAATTGGCCTTGTTGGTGTCTATCTTAAGTACAAAGGTGAAAAAAAATGCAAAGCCAAATGTTTAATTCACGTGATTTCTATTGATTACATCTGCTAGAAAATTTTGGCTTATGTAAAAAGGGATGTATTATATCAAATTGGATCTGCACATCACATACTTCCTCAAATTACTTTCACCTCAGTTACTGTGCCTATAACTGCTTGTGGTTGTAAAATTGCTGCTTAGGAGGTCATGTTAAGATTTCCCTAAAAGTCCTAATCTCATTTTTTACTAGTTTTACTGACCAGTGTGCCATAATAGGAATGGAAGAGGACCTACAAGATCTCATGGGAGCCAGACTCAGGGTGAGGTGTTCTGTGAAGTCTCTGCCAAAATAAAATAATATGACTCAGGGATTTGCAGATTTGGACACAGTTTTTAATGACCTAGCACTGCAAGGGGCCAGATCCTTTTGTTTTCTTTTGCCTTTCCTTTCCTTTTTATGTAAGGGAGCAAAGTTCAGTTTGTAACTGAAGCTGGGCTGTGTTTTTGACTCACTGTTGTGGTAAATAGATATGATTCGTGCTGACAAAATTGAAACAGTAATCAGTATTGATGCAGTAATTAATATTTGGAAATAATAAAACAGTTAAAGGTGTAATGCCAAGAAAGAAAGGGAGAGGAGGGGTCCCCCACCTTCTCCTGCAGATGTTCAGAGCAGGAAGAAGCAAGAGATAACTATTACTAAATTTAGCTGGAAGAGAGAAGAATTTGGTTGGACACCAGGAAAATGTTAATTATATGAGATTTATTGCTTTAATGTTAGAACATAATATTGGCTTGTACTATACCAGCTTGGTGCACATGTGTAATCCAGAAGGTGAACTAAAGGACACGGAGGAAGAGGAGAGGCCTTCCTCAAAGAAGACCCCCAAAGAGTGGTGCGACTCCCTAAAAGAATGGTGGAGCATGCGTGGTAAAGGTGATGATGAGGGCGGTGATACAGGTGTGATGAATTGAAAATGGGAGGAGATGGTGGTGACATACAGCATAAAAAGGGAAATTTTGGCTTGACAAGCTTGTACGTGAGGTGACGGGGGTCAAGCCCTGCACTGGGTGCCCCGCGCGGTTATTTTTGCTTATACGCTATTATCAGAACCAAATTATTCCTTATTTTTACCAAATTATATTGTCAATATTTTGAGTGTATTTAATTTTATATATATATTAAGCTACTTAATTAAAATTGCTATTACATTTTATTTTATTTTATTTTGTTGTTTTTTGGGTTTTTTTGATTGGATAATTGGACAAATATAACACTGTCACCATAGGCTGCAGTCTGGGCCTGGAGCACAGCTGCAGGTGGATGGGCTTTTCCTTGAGGGAGTGGCAGGGATGGCTCGCTCTGGTCTGAAGGTGGCACTACAAGGCTGTGTGGAAGGCACTGCAGTAGCTGGGCGCTGCTGTTGTCTCTCAGTTGTGGCTGTGTGGCTCGCAGTACAACCTGGCATGCTCAGGTAAAACAGGAATGATGTGTTCTGCTGCTCTTCCCTGTTTCTTGCATGCTGAATACGGAAAGCAGCCCAGCGTGTGCGAAAGCCACTAGATCTGATGCAGCAATGAATGCGACTCCAGCAACCCAAATGTAATCTGAAGATGAGTGATTGATACTCTGAGGAGCTTCTGAGATTGCCACGACCTCCTTGTATGCAGTGCCCTTGGCCAGCTGACTCCATCTGAAAACAACTGGGGTCATCTGAACATTGTCATCTTCAGCTACCTGTGGAACTGCCCTCAATTTGTGAGCACTTTTGTCAATGTGAGCACATGCAGCTCACACATAACAACTACTAGCACTGAAATCAGCACTAGGCAGACATTGCATCACTCTCTTTCAAGTACAAAGTGACATCTATGTATTTTAAATAACAAGAAATGTAGCACTCTTTCTCATTAGATTAGAACCTAGCTTTTAGAAGGATCTCAACCCATTTCACATGGTGTGCAGGTAGTCTGAAGTCCTGATCCTCAGAGATCCAAGGAGAATCTGAGGATCCTCAAGGGACTAAGGACCTAGGGGGTGTAAACTGGTTCAGTCCCACTTGCCACAGCAGTACTGAGGGTGTTTATGCTGGCGCCTCACCAGGGAGAGGGTGACCTCCCATTGTACCAAGGCTGTCACCTGCTCATGACCTTCCTGAGGCACAACAAGGGAATGATCAAATCAGTCTGATACCAGGGAATCACCCTGCTGGGATTACCAGGGCAGTCTTTAAAGACTTATGTGTACTCTGTGTTACACCACTAGAAATATCACAGCCAGAGAAATATGATATATAATTGTAGTTATGTATGTAAATTTATGGGTCGGATGCTTCTGAAATCATGGGTTCCTCCCTCCACTGCTAGCCCAGAGTGATGAGAGTTGATGAAGGAGACTGCAAAGGCACACTGGTGCTGCAATTGAACTCCTTTATCTTGCCCCATGGCGAACTTTTCCAAGAATAAATATGAAGGCCACAAGCTATGCTACTGAAAGCTGGTGACAGCTATAGAATGCCATGATGTGTGCTAAAACATCTGCTTTTTTCTTTCACCATGCTCTTCCACCAGTAGGTGTAGGTAGTAGGAAGCACACTGTGCAAACTGATATTGTGAAAAATTACCACAAGATGGGGTAAGCTCATTTTAGGATAGCTTTATGTATTAGCTCACAGATTCAAATTTGCCCTGATGTTGGAATGAATATTATGTCTTTTCTTTTCATGCAGAACCCTGCTTTAGGTGTTGTGTCCAGGGAGGAACTTTTACTAACATAAGGCTATATAGATATAGTATATTTAGAAAAGAAATGCATAGAACAGAAAAAAAAAAAAAAAAAAATTAAAGCAAACCAGACTATAGGCCACAGCTTTTAAAAACAGTTACTGATTTAATTTTTCAGGAATCAAGTAAATGGTGTGAAGTGGCCTAAATACCTATTTCAGTATGTCAAGGGATGCACAGGAAAATGAAGGCAACAGAAATTTGGGACATGTTATTAGCATACATAAGTTGTTGCCAGTGTCTAAGATACAGGCAGATTCATTTGACACCAATGTTTTATGAAGTTAGCCTCATTGTGTCAACAATTAACTTCTCTGTTGGTGACATGATAATGGGATGAAATTAGCTGCATATGTTCACTTTTATCAATAGGAAATGGCTGAGGGGTTTGATATTTTTAATACCATACACTTGAAGTAGAAGATTTGTTAACAGATTTCTCAGGAACACGAGGTCATGTTCATGTTCTCCCTTCCATGCTCAAATCAGCTCTCCCTGTTCAGAAGAACTCGTATACAAGGAAAAGGTCTCTCATTTGGGTCCTGTTTCTCCAGTGAATATCCTTGAAGACACAGTATAGCAGTCTGGATTCAATTCTGACTCTTTGGTTTCATGGGTTGCAGCACCAGGAAGCAGTCAAGGCTTTCTGGGCACTGTCTGTATCAGTGCAGAATGGGAGGCACCTCTGGAGAGGTCTTCAGCCCATGGATCACCATTGTCTGTCTGAGGACAGGGTGGATCACCTGTCTCCACTGGCTCTTTTTTAAGTGGGAGCCCAATGCAAGCTTTGGAAAACTAACACAGATATCTAAATGTAAGAACTATCAAACCCTACCCCAGGGGGGTTGATTTCCTCTTCCTTTCTCCAGGCATTGCTTGTGCTGATGGAGAAAGCCCAGTAATGGGGCACCAGACTGGTGGGGTTTTCCCCCCAGGAAAGAGGAATTCCCTGAGCCTGTGCCCTTTGTCTGTCCTCTGCCTTTCTGCCTCCCCAGTGGACCATTGCTGCCAGCATGCTCTCAGCATCTTCTGATTGCACCTGGTTTTGGAAGCAGCCAGGAAGAGTAATCATTCAGCTGATGTTACAACATCATTTTGCAGCTTTTAGGCTTGCTACTAGCAGTTCATCATTCCATTGGAATTAAAATGGACAACTTTTTGTTCAGGTTTGGTGAGTAAAGCCAAATTTGAATATGCTTATTTTCCTCTCTTATCTGTTGCATTCCATGTTACATGCAGCCTGTAGTGGCATCCTTGCCTGTGAAAACTGTTTTCATTAAACAACCTAAACAGACTGAAACTCTTGGAATATGTTTGCTTTTGTTCCGTGCACAGATGTGGTTAGAGGGAAACCTAGTGGGACACATGCTGGCAGTGCTAAGCTGTGCTCAGTGGAGAGAGCTCTCTGACCAGGAAAAGAGTTTTCTGGTCACAAGTTTGTGCTTTTCAGCTCAGTGTTGTTAAAATAAGTTGCAACTGCATATAATGCTTTCCTGATGCTGCTTTCCCTCTGGAAGGTAGTGATGCGCAGCTGTGAAAGCAGCCATGCATCCTGGGAAAGACCAGCTCCCACGTGAAGAGGCCAAAGAGTGCCACACTGCACCTCTGTTACGGTTGTAAGGAGAGCTCAGCAGCTGAAAAAGAAGAGAAGGCAATCGTGTGAGGGGATGTCCCTATGGCTAAAATCTTGCTGTGGTTTTTTCTGAGCCTGGAGATGTGATCTGTGCCAAGATGGTTTGAGAAGACCAGTGTGCAGTGAAGTGGTAAGGCTTTCATTGCTAAATATGTGATACATTTTTCCAAACCCACAGAATATTTCTGTTCTAAAAGCTGCAAGATCGGAATTTTCTAAGTCGCTGTTATATACTTATAAAGCATTCCACAAAAGA
The DNA here is from genome assembly GCF_017590135.1 of Pyrgilauda ruficollis. Lineage (NCBI taxonomy): Eukaryota > Metazoa > Chordata > Aves > Passeriformes > Passeridae > Pyrgilauda > Pyrgilauda ruficollis. The sequence goes on along the minus strand of NW_024508213.1, from coordinate 401,038 downwards.
AAATCTCTTAGTAACTGATACATTTTATTGGATCAGAGTTTGGGTTATTTCTCTTTTAGGCACACATGAAATTCAGAATACCAGAGGTCTAAAGTGGATTTTTATACACAGCAATTTTTGCATAAAATAAATGTATTCACCTTGCATTTGCTAGGACAGAGGTAACTGAGCTGCTCCATGTGCATGAAGTGTGCAAACTCCCTTATGCTGTAAAATGGACCACCACACACGTTCACCAGTGTTTTAAGGAAGAATTTGTGCCTAATATAATGATATCTGTGTAGGAAGTGAGTCTCAGTTCCCAAAATGCAATTCTGTCTTTGGTAATGAGTGCCATTTTTCATAATTGTGTTTCTGCCTGGTTCACTTTCACTTGTAGATAACCTTGTAGCTAGTTTTGCCTTGTAGCTATTCTTTTCCATAGCATTTTTATGAAAAGAAATATCTGAAAATACTTGTGGCTTATGAAGAAACTTCCTTGATTTCTTCTGTTTTTTAAAAAAGAAATTCTGACATGTTGATTGAAATGAATGGGCATGGATTTCCACCAGCCTATGGTGCTAGTGCCTGAATATTGCTATTGATGCCTTATATAAAATGTGTTTCATGATCTTATCTAGCTTCCAGGTTGTCACTGTCACACAAAACCCACATAGATCTGTTATCACCAGTTAGAGCAGAGTTTGAAGACAAATGAGGCAGATATGTTTTTCAGCAGATGTTACAGAATTTGTAAGTCTGTCTTGAGACTTGACCCTCACTGCGTTTCTCTTTCAAAGTCAGCTCAATGTTTTTGTTCCCTGTAGTCTTTCAAGTGTGTTTTATCTACAGCAATGCCTACAAATGGGTACATCAGAAGCACCAGCTCCTCACAAATGACTCTTGCTGTTACAAGTGCCCCAGAAGGGCTGTACTAGTTTTTGCGGGGTTAGAGTTAATTTTCTTCACAGTGGCTGTGTTTTGGATTTGTGCTGAACAAAGGGTAGATAACACAAAGATGTTTTTGTTATTGTTGAGCAGGGCTTACACAGAGCCAAGTTTCCTAATTTTTCTGCTGTGACGCTGGTGAGGGAGTTGGGGGGTGCCTGAGAGGCTGGGAGGAGACACGTCCAGGGCAGGTGACCCCAAATAACCAAAGTGATATTCCAGACCATATGGCATCCTGCTCAGTGTATATAAAGTGGGGGGAAGAAGAGGAAGGTGGGGGATGTTTGGATTGATGGCATTTGCCTTCCCACATAACTCTTATGTGTGATGGGGCCCTGCTGTCCTGGGCATGGCTGAACACCTGCCTGCCCATGAGAAGCGAGGAATTAATTCCTTGTTTTGTTTTGTTTTGTTTGTGTGGCTTTTGTGCTTTTTGCTTTCCCTATTAAACTGCCTTTATCTCAGCCCCTGAGTTTTCCAGCTTTTCCCCTTCCTGTGCTCTCCCCCGTCTCACTGGTTGGGGAATGAATGAGTGGCTGTGTGGTGCCTGGTGGTTGGCTGGGACTAAACCACGACAAAAGCAAATACCTTTCTCAGCCATGAGGGCAAGTATATTCTGCAGTCCCTCCTTCTGCTTAAAATCATGTGTTTAAGTCTGATTCTTTTCTATTAAGGTCCCTTTGGATCACTCTGGAAATCTAATTATCCTGGAAGCAGGTATAGGTGGAAGACTCAGAGTCCAGAATTGAGCTTGTAGCTTTTCTGCAGCTGTACACCATGTGGGATCAGGGATAGTGCTTTTGTTCAGTCAGGGGCAAAGAAATTCAGAGCAAATTCCCATTAAGGCATCCCAAACCAGACACCTGCCTACATTTACTTGGATACTTGCACATGTGCCCATCTGTCAGGACAGCAGTGAGCCCAGAACAGCTGAATCCTCTTCGCAGGTGTTCCTGCTGTGCCAGACATGGTGCTTGGTCCCTGACCTCTGTAACCAGAGGTGACCAAGTGACTCCTCAAAGAGCTACCACACATCTATCTAAACAATTCTTTTCACTCCTAACCACACTTTCCCCTGATACATGGATTGCCTTGCAGTAGGCAGCTTGAAAACTCTCACAGGCCTTCCCCTTTTAAGGGACAGGTAGCATTTGCCAGTAAAGCTCTTGGGCCTTTCCGAGGAAGGTGATGCCACTGTCAGTCCATAGCAATAGGAAAACAATGACTTTAAAAACAAAAGGAGAAAATAATGTGGAGCTGAAAGCACAAATTGAGCTCTTTGCCTGAGAATATAGATGTTCTTGTCCATAAGCAAAAGAACAGAAGAGGTTTTCTGTGCTGGAAAGTAAAGAGAAAAAGAAATGGAATGGAACAAAATTTTAGTCACACCTGAAAATACCAATTGCAATTGATTGTCTGCAGGACCACCATCATCCTTTAAAGCTATATAAATATGTATTTGCAGGCTTCTGTCTATCAGGCCATGAAAGCTCTGTGTGTTGATTTCAACAGTGTCTAGATGGACAAAGTCAATTAAAACAATTCAATGTAGCAGAAGAAAGGTAGGTCAGCTTCTTCTGGGAGACCAAAGAGGATAATTTTCTGACATCACTTTGCTGATGGGGGGATGCCCATGCATCACTGACTTTGCATAATGTTTTGACTCAGGATTAAATTTTACTGCTGCCGAGATTTACAATCCCTCTCTCAGTTCCAGAAATCAGATTTAGGTCTGCATAAGGTCCTTAAATATAAAGCTAACGTAAACAGTGTAGGACTTAATGAAAATACTATAAATGTACCAGTGGATTTATTTCCTGAAGCAGTAACAAGGGTTAGTTGTGCAAAAGCTACAACTGATCCAGCATACCTGACTCTATATTTTGTAATATGTCTTTCACAGCAGTGTTTAAGCACCTTGTCATCACGGAGATTCACACTGATTGAGACAGAAGACTGGTTTCAATCCCTCCTTTAGAGACCAATGCAAAGTTGTTTTGGATGATCTCTTAGGTGGTTTCTGCTGCATACATATAACAAGATAGTCTGCATGATGGGATAAGGGTACATAGTACAAGCCTGAATTGTTTCTCATGGGAGAAATCTCCACAGCTGGGATGCTTTCTGCTGTGTTCTTCTTTCATCTTCTGCATCTTGTGCATGATTGGGTACCTTTCCTCTGCAGAAGGGCTCAGAATATTTTCATTAGTAGTAGTTAAAATGTCACTCCATCTGATATTGTAAAAGGAGATTTTGGGATATTTGCCTATAGCCTGTCAATGCTAAAATTATGTTGAAAGGCTTCTAACAAGATTTAAGCTCTTAGTCTGGACTTCCAGTTGTGAGCTAATAGGATAACTCAAAGGATGCTCATGGTTCATAGTGATAGGAAAAGGTCCTGCATGTGAATAAACACTTTGTAGGCACTTTAAAAATTCCAGACACAAATCAGGCAGTTCAGAGCCAGGATACTGAAGCGTTCTCTGTTGGAGACATTAGCAAAAATTGCACTGGATCATGCTCAGATTAAAAACCCAACCAATCAACACCTCTTGCCTTTGCCAGCTTCATTTCTGATTCATCATTGAAAAATTATTAGAGAAACCTCGAGGATTCATTAAAATGTAAATACAGAGTTCTTTATATTCTTTATTGCGATCAGCAAAGTGCTTGTTTGCCTGGGCTATTCCAACACAGTCAGGCAGTGCTGAGCAGTTTAGAAGTGTCATCATTTAGGAGGGTTTACTGCTTCTAAATATGCTGTTTAGGCCCTGCTTTCTAGACTTTACACTGCTTCTTTCAAATTAACATCAGTCAAGGTGATTAATGTCTTGTTGCTCTACAAATGGTTTCCACAAAATATAAATCATGACCATATTTTCATATTATCTTGTCTTTGTGACTAATCAAAAGGAATTCTAGTAAACTTACAAAACCAGCACATATTTATTTTCCTTCTTAGCCAGGAAAATGGTTTATTTTGACTTTTCTGAGTGACATACCTACACACTTTGCATTAAATTGCAATTCACTGAGATTAGGTGAATGTCTCAACTCTACCAACCTGTATTTCTGAAAAATTACAATATTCCTTCAGGGTTGGGAGAGTCCTGGCTGGGCTAGTACTAAGATTGCACACTGATAGGCAGCCTTTCTTTGGAATTAAATTTTAGTACATCTTCAGTGTTTGATACTGTTGGTAACAACTTCAGTCCTGTAATAGTAATCAGATTTTTCTAGTGGCTTGTCACTATTAATTTTTGTTATTAAAGTATTTCTATTCAACCTGTTGTTAATATTCCAGTTTAAATCATAACTTCTGCAGCTACAATACACTTAGAGGTTACTAAAAATTTTGGTGAAAACTTATAGTACTTGCTGAACCTTTCTGTCAGGCTTTCTTGTATTTTAAACAAGTATGCCAATGATACCTTTACTTGGGTCTTTTTCTTCACCAGCTTTTTTGGGGGGGTATATCACACACCCTTGACCAGAACTTTTCTGGTTATATTTTCTTATTGGTTTGCACAGCTTGTCTTTCCATTGCCCCTCTAAACCCAGTACATTGATATAAAATTCAAGCTGGAGAGCAATGCTTGTATCTTCCTGGTATTCACTTAAAAGAGAGGTGTTGAATTAGTCCTTGTTCTTAAATATGCTGGTTTCAAAATGACTGTAAATGGGTGATTAGGCAAAAATATTAGCATCTCATGAACTCCAGGTAGAAACTCCAGAATGTCACAGGCAGGATCTTCTTGTCCCAACAGCAAGAATTGTGTTTGTAGAGTAGAGGGGTTGCCAAAATCCAAATAACTCTTAAACTATGAGCTGCAACAACATGACAGATAATAAAACTGTGTGAGTGTAATTATATTTTAAATTATTTAAATAAGTAATAAAATTAGAAAGCGATCTTTCATTCTGAAGTTATAAAACTTTATTATATTATCTTAGCTATTATCTACTAAGTAAATTATTTATTTCCCTGTCCATTTATATTTGACGGAATAATTATTCTAATCCCCTTTCATTATTCAGATGGTGTATTACAAACTGAATCCATTACAAGTTTGTCTTTTGTGACTGATGTATTTTACACATAAATCTCGGCTGAATAAATTTCAGGAAAGGTTCTTCTTAAACAGAAATTTATACAACAGGTTCTCCTATCTAAAAATATCTTTTAAAGAAAACAATCTAAAATGAGAGTTTTGTTCAAAGAGCACCTACTGGATGTCTTGATAGTTTTGCCTCAAACCTTTTGTAGGGTTAAAAGAAAACCTGTCCCTCAGGTTTTCCAATAATGAGCATCTTTCTCCTGTTTCAGGCTCTTTCAAGTATTTCACAATGCATAGGTTCTTAATATATGTTCTTTGTATTTGGCAAAATGTAGGAAGCTCCTCCCTTGCCCCAGCTCATGCTGAACATGTACATTCCAAAGTAGTTTCTTATTTTTCCTCCTTGGTGACTTTGATCTTCACAGCAAGCATTGAACAAGGCAGTTGGACTAGATGATATTCAAAAGTCCCTTCCAACCCAAGCTATTCTACGATTCAATGGAATCAAATAAACTTACACTACCCACTGATTGCTTCAAGCAATCATCACAGAAATCCTTTGGGCTTCAACTTGCAACTCCTTACAACATTCTAAACCAACATCATTATTAACAGAAAATGATTCCTTTATTTCATTCCTAACAAAGGGTATAGAATTATAGTCTAATTTCAGTGTTAAAGAATAAGTTTGCAGCAGTAATTCACTCTTCAAAATTTCCACACCTCCAGGCCAAATGGCTATAAATCACAGTGTGTAGGGGCTGGGCTGGCTGAGGCCCCTCTGAGAGGGACATTCTCCAAATGACACTATTTCAATTAATTAACTCTGGAAACTGCATCCCCAATGCTTGCTTTTAATAGCCCTAATTGGATACATGTACATCTCATGTATTAACAACTCAGTGAAATTCAATCATTTGTGGACATTTCACGCTTCAAACTACGTAAACTAGTAATGTTAAAAATCCTTAGCTTTCCAAGCATTCTCTCACAAAAATGTGTCAAAATAAATATTGCTTTGGCTTGTCGGGTTTAGCAGGTGTGCTCAAGTCAGATTATAGCAACTGCAATTAATTATCTCACTCTCCCTGGACCAATACCCTGTGCTTGCAGTCATTGGTTTCCTCACTGCTGTTTGAATAATATGATTAATTTGATCCATCCTTCTGAAAAATAAAGTTCACAGAAAACAAGTAATTTACAGTGGTCTTCCAGTAGTTTCAGACATCTGGCCCCTATAGTTGGAATCAGGAATCATTATTGTTATTATTATTACCCCTAAAGAAAAGTTCCTCAAATACCCCTTAAAATGCTCCCAAACTTTTTTTCCAACAATGCCTCACCTATGGCCAGAAGCTGCTTTTAAAGGACAGGCTTGCCTATGTAAAAACCACACATCTTCCTGTGTGGATGCATGTAATTATATATGTCTTCTAACAACACTTAATTTTCAAGTAGAAAAATTGTGAGTATATTATCCACTTAGTAATCCCTCGTTAGCAACCTAATGAACTGAAAAATGTCTAATGACATTGCATTTATTAAGGACAAAAAGGCTGCTACCTCAATCTCTTGTTAAATGTAAGTGTCCTAAACAGAATGTCCTTCACAAATCTGCTGGGTCTTGCTTTCTGAAAAGTTTGTGGGAACTTAGGAAATGCAAAGATATTTTTTGATTGTACCTAATGAATAACTTCTTCATGTGCAAATGGAGAAAAACCTTGAACTATAATCTACCTCTTCTTTCATGCAATTTTACTAATTAAGAGAAAGTTGTGAAATTCCTAGTAGTAAATTTTTCTAGCCTTTGTGAAAGCATATACAGCATATGTATCTGTGAAATCCACGAAATGTTTGTATCTAGTCAGTGTTAGTGATTCCTCAGAAGTGAGGCTGTGGGAAAGCACATGAAACCTGCTCCTCTAGGGTCCCTCACTCCTTGGCTGGCCAGCTGATGAACGGTCACCAGAAATCAGACTCAGAAAAAGAAAAGAAGCAGCAGCTGCCACAGTGCAGGACATAAAAAACACCTTCCACAAATAACTCATCAATTGTCTTGAATCAGATGCAGTGGGAAGTGTTACTTGGTAAAACAAAAGGCTGTGATTTTCTAGTGGGTTATTTTCTACTCCGCTGTATGAGAGATGTGTTCTTGACAGCCCAGGAGCACAGCCTTCCTCTTTGGGGACTGAGTGATGACTTGCTCTCACATGAGCCTGCAAGAGGTATTGCAGGGGGGCAGCTTTGGGATACTGGGCACTCTTGAGCACTGTGAGGAATCTGAATAATCCAAGCAGATACTTGGGGCAAAGGATGGGTCATTTACAGCAAAGCAGAGGAAGAAGCGCTGTAGCTTTTGACAGATAACAGTTCCATAGTCTGGGTATGGGTCAGATAGGCAGAAAAGGCAAGCTTCTCACTTTACAAAGTTGTTTTCTGGTGGAAGTCATATTTTCTTGATCATGGCACGTGCTGAGCATCCCACCTGCTGGAAGAACACAGCACCTTAGTGCATCCAGCACACAGACATCACCTGACAGCTGCAGATCCTGCTGACCTGAAGCCACCAGCATGCCTCTGGAATGCAGGTGTTTCTGCAGCAGGACCTTTTACAGAAAAAAGTAGCAAGTGTTTTCTCATCTTTCTTAGGGGAGAAGACTGTTCCTTGTTAGAAGGTGTTATTCTAACAGTTGTGGTGTGTCTTGCAGATTTTGGTTCTTAGAACAACTGCATCTGTTCAGCTGGCACTGTGTAACTGCTCTACCATTTTTCACCCTAGCTGAAGTTATTGGTCTGTGATAACTTCATTTTTAATGAAGTCTATTTTTGTTTCTATTCACTCCTATCTGACATTTCTGTTGTTGTGTGTATTCTTATTTCTTATGCAAAGAAACAGAAAACATCATAGTATCTTGCAAGGAAAAAGAAATTGTCTGAGTAAAGTCCACAACAAATGTAAATGACAGATATGTGCTGGGAGAGGATGTGGACATGTTAGGAATGCCATAAATTATCCATTTCTTTTGACACAGGGTCTCCTGTGAGGTTTCAGTTATATCAGAACACAAATGCTTGAGGATTTGAGCCACAGTTTTCAGCTTTCTCTCATTCATTGTCATGAGTGTCAGGATTCTTTCCCGCACTGATTTTAATTCACTGCACCAGCCTTATGCCTGAATTATAGACCTGAGCATCTGGCTTTCCAAGGCTTGGAGCTCCTAAACATGAGTGGAGGATGTTTGGAAAAGATTACTGTTCCAAATGTCTTTACACCATATGAAGATAGACTGTCCTTGTATTATCCCACCTTCTAGTGATGTAATACAAGGAATGGAGCCAGCTGCAGGTGCAAATTCACTGCATAAAGTCAGAGAGGCAAGAAGCAGCTACTTTTCTTTTTTTTTATAAGGGCCTGGGAAGTAATAGATGCTGAACAGAGAAGAGGCAAAGCCAGAATATGGGGTCACAAACACATGTCCTGGAGCAGGGCTTGTGCTGGAGTCCTGAGCCTTCCTGAGGACTGTCATCTTGAGCAGGGGGAGCATGAGAGTCTGGGAGGGACTATTCCTCAGATGTAGAGATTGACACCAAAAGCCAGAATGGGTATTTGTTCCATGTGGTGTGATGCTTTGCATGGCAGAGCTCCAGCTGCAAGTTAAGCCTCAGGGCACAATGGCACTTGTCAGATAAAAACTAAGAATAACTTTTTCCATGTCCTGTTCAATGTAGAGATTTCCACAGAAGACTTCCCTGTGATGTGAGGAAGGAACAGAGCAATGCACTGTGGTAGCCCAGGAAGACTCTCTCAAAGAGGTGTGAGGGACACCTTGGCATTTGTGTCCAGCCACATTTGTCCTGGCCAATGCAGAGCCAGTGGACCACATCCACATACATGTTCACTAGTGTGCACCCTGCATTTGGATTTGAGTCCAAGGAAACAGGGTTTGACCTCTAACTGCTCCAAACGGGATTTCTTCATATTCTCCCATGCCTCTTACTCATGCCTTTTGTATTTAATATGGCCATACTGAAAAAAAAAAAAAAGCTCTTTCAGTCACATAAATCTCCTCCCTCCTAGTCCTCTCCCTCCTCCTGGAGTGTGCTGGGCCACATATTTGGGTGAACTCTGTGGAAGGGTTTTCTGTGTTTGCTTTCTGACATTCTCTGAATATAAATCCATGGATTTGTAAAATGTGCTTTTTAAATATGCACACGTGGTCCTGATACCATTGTTTTGGCCAGCTGCCCTTTTCCCATGACAGCATTAGGGAGCTCTCCCTCTGTGCAATTCCACTTGAACTTTGTTCACTACCCTATGTGTCAAAAGCAGGAATGTTCACTTCTGCCATGAAAGGAATGAGCTAAGACACAAGTCAGGGTAAGTACATTGATCTGCAAGAGGACACACTCTTGTGTAATTTAGGGAGAGGACAAATGCTTCATTGACCTGTACTCTGATATCTGCTTATTTATCTGGATTAGATAAACAGCCAATGGCTATACCTCAGCCTCAGCAAACAGCAAGTTCTCTCAGCACTGCAGATACCATTTGTTGCTTTATTTTATGGGAAGGAAGAAAGGAAGGAAGGAAGGAAGATAACCTTTTTATTATTGCTTTCAAGGATGCCTCATTGCAAAGCCTGCTTTCCTCTGCCCTGGATGTTTGGAGTTCTTATACTCAGATTTTACCCTATGACAACATTCTGCCCTGGACAAGTTCTTGAGCATGTTGCACATTTAATGAGACTGACAGCAGTCAGCTCTAGGCTTAAAGACAGAAATAGGAGATCCTTATCTGAACTCCTATGAACTGGGTGGGGGAAAAGCATTTTGGTCCGGGTCATAGATGGGGCTTGCAACAAGTTCCAGCTTGGTTTCTATGAGGCTAACTTAGTCCTAGCATAAAAAGAGAAAGACATTCTTTAACAACAGCTTTGGGAATTTTACCTCTGTTGTTACCTCAGATGCTGCTATACTTAAGCCTTTATTCTATTAGTTGCAAAGAGTACAAAGCAAACCTGCCCTATGCAACCAATTTCTCTTATCAGTACCAGCCTGGCATGAGAAGGGTGTCTTCTTTTGAATATCTTGGCTCAGTTAATGTAGTTTATTTCACAATTGGAAGACCTGGAAGCTAAAACTTAGCATGGGAGAAATTTAATTTCAAGCTTGAACATAAAATGTGTATCTGGTTCAAATTTGCAATTTGATTTAACTTGTGCTCAGCACCACTGACTAGACTACTGAAAGGACTCTTTCTCTCGTTATTCCCCTTACTTCTGCTTAGGATGAATGTGAGATAGTCATAAACGCAAATGTCTCACAAATGTTGAGATAAGTTGCATCTGGTCCCAAAGTTTTCAGACTATTTTTCTCAAAGAATAAAAAACTTCCCTTCAACCTGCATTTTGGAGGAGTTTGCACCCAATTTAGCTCGACTGACATATTATCCTGGCCTGGTAGGGTTGAATTTCTCTACTGAGTTCTGCACAGTCTTTTTTCCAATCAGTACTTCATATGGGTTTTGTGTCCCAGCCAACGACCACAAACACCTTACCAGGATGTCTTCGTGGACTTCAGGGACAGCTGACATTAAGCTGTGTTTCCATGTGCCTTCAATCAGGTGTTTTGGCAAAGTTGTGAAGAAATTTGGTTCTCTCTTACTAAAACCAAGAAATCCTGGGTTGGATTTGAGTCACTTTTTGCTTCCTTCTTCCTGTGCTGAAATGTTTGAAAACTTATGGATGTCCTCCCAGTCAATAACATTTCATTCAGAAACCTTTGGTAACCTACTGATTGATATACAGACACTGGCTAAAAAAAAGCCACACTTTTCCTGGACTCACTCCAATAGCTTTGATCTAGAAACTTAAGAAATTTGCAAATGTTTTGTAATAGGAAAGAGAAAGATATTTCACAGAACGTTTAGGAAATGTTGCCCCAAAATGAACTGTTACACACTAAGGTGGAGAGGATATATGCAATAGTAGACACACAGCAAAGATCAGCAGAATAGCAATTGGAGAGGTAAATATACAGCACCTCTGCTTGGTATGCAGTGGCAAGGGCTGGTGGCTACCAAGTGACTGGTGGGCATAGATTTTCAGTACCAGTGCAGGCTGCACAGGTTTATTTTCACAGTCGAGTCTGTAATCCCTTGGTTCCTTGAGGTGCTGGATGCAACATTTTCTGAACATTTTCCCATCGCAGGGTGTGCCTGAGTGTGCTTGTTGTGTCCTTGTGTGTGCACAGTGCACACGCATGTGTATGCATAGCCTACAGGGCACCAGGGCTCGCCTTGAAGCTGGGATTATCACTCTTCTGTCTTTGAAAATAGGAGGGCACCACAATGAGTTAATAGAGAACCTATGGTCTGATGTGAGCTTTTTCCATCTCAAAACTGGTACACAGACTACTTGAACTCATCTGTATGTATTGTCTTTCCCCCTCTGCCACAGCTTCTATTTTCTCTTTGTAACAATCCAAACAAAGAGTTTCATCCCCTCTCCTCCCACTTCAGCTTGCACAGTAACAGCTCTCTGGGCCTAATTGCTGGCTTTACTTCCTTCCTATCCTTGTCTCCTTCCTCTCCTCCCAGCTCAGTTTCTGGTTTAATTAATACCTCTACTACCAGATGTTTCCACTGTGCAAAAGGAACTTCTACATACCTGCACAGGAGGCCTGTCCTCTTGCAGCAGGGAAACCTGTTTGTCCAGGCAAGGTATTAACTACACTTAAATATGTATGCAGCCATAGGATTTCAAACATGAGTATCTGCAAGCCACCATTCTGGAAGTTAGGTTTTTGTTCTTGTTCTGCTTTTTCTGACAATGTACTGTCAAAAAGACAGCAGAGAATCACCTTCAACCACACTTACTGTTCCATGCAGTGGTCTCCATCGGTCTGAGAGTGAGGGAGTTCCATCCATGGGGACCCTCTGAAAAGTGTGTGGTGACTGGAAAATGCAGCCTTCCAGGAGATGAGGCTGTCCAACACCTGATCTGAGAATTGTATAATCATCTCCCTAATTTGAGGTAGATTTTAAACACCTCTCTATTCAGCATTAAGATGCTGCTTTCTCCTTAATGCCCACCTTCAGGCTGTTCACAGAACATCTAAAGCTGTTTATGTATACTTTTATTCTGGATTTGTTGCCTAGCTGGGGATGTTAGGTCTGGGACAGAGCCTGAGGTTGGTTTTTTTAATTACATCCTAATCTGCTGACTTTTCTGTGTGCTGTGCAGTTCCCCAGAGCTGTCTCATGGCTCCTGCAGGTTTTATTTACCTACACTTAGCTCATTTCTCTTTGGATGGATTTCTGTATTCCTGTATCCCACAAACCACTTACTGGTTGCATACAGCAGGCTGGCACTTGGGCATGGCTGCAGTCCCCAGGGCAGGGAGTAAGCCAGCCAGCCAAAGGAGTTGTCCCCACTGACTACTCACAGGAGCCACAGGAGCACTTCAAGGCTCACTGCGCTCCTTGCACGTCTCCTTTGCCAGGTGCCAGCCTGTCTCAGAGAGCCTGGAGAGTGGACCAAGCAGGTGACTACACAAGGTGAAGAGAGAATTATACCTCCTAAAGTGAGCATAAGCTGACGTTGCCCCTAGTGTTAAGAACACAAAGTTAAATTTCAATTTAAAAATAACAGCAATAATGTGAACAATGTACCCCTGGGAGTGAGGTTGCTCTGCTGTATGCTGCCAGGCAAACAGCAGGGGGAAAGCACTGGGAAACTGGCCTAGGTTTTACCTTCTTGCTAAACTAACATGAGGTGGCAGTATTTCAAAATTCAACTGCAGCACCAGCACTGCTTAAGCTCACCACTTGTATCCTCCTACCTGGTAAAGATCATCCGTAACAATCTTCTGTAAGGGGTCATCTGCCTCCTGGTTTTTCTTAGGATTTATTTAATAAGCCTCTTTGTGGGAATAGTCTCTAAAAATATCTAATTTTGGAGTCTTCCTTTAATGTAAATATATTTGCTATAATTTCAGGTGTAAGTTTATGGCAGTCTAGTAATGTAAGCTATTTTAACATGAGAAGGCCTATGTTGTTTTTTCTCATGTCAAATTTAGAGGGACTTAAGCTAAGATAAATAAGGCCACTCCTACAGCACTACGATTGCTCAGTTGGAAGGCTCCAGTACAATAAAACGTTGATATAATCGGCAACTTGTCTTGTGATGACAATTTTCTCATATCTGCACAATAGCACATTCTCAGAGAGATGCTGTAACACATTTGTCTTGAGCATCACCCTCGGTGCTCTGTGAGATAGCAGTGCATGGGGCACCACAGTGGGAGATACATCAGGCAGCTCCGGTTCAAAGGGCCAATAGCTCTTGGTGGCCCCTTGGGGGCAGGCTGGCTTGGAGGGTGATTTTCAGGATGACTCGTAGGATAATTTATAGGGCAGTTCTTGTAATTGCAAGGCAGCATCTCTGTCAGTCTCTCCCTTTGTGACTGTACAGGAGGGACACCAGGGGCTGGCAGACCACGCCAGCACAGCCTGACAGCAGAGCCCTGCAGCAGGGGACAGGCTGTGTCACGGGGATGCTGAATGTGCAAGCTGTGCTCCCAGCCCCAGGGAGGTGAGAGGCTGGAGTCCACAGCACAGACTTCAACTGCTGGAACTCAAGCCTGTGTGTGCTCAGGGTTCAAAATTGGTCACCACATGTTACAGGATCAGGCTAGAGTCCTACTTATGGCACAGCTTGCAATGAGCAGGAGCCTTAGGTGCTGAAGGACTGGCCCCCACCTTGTGATCCTTAATTTTAAAGACCCCAGCATCAGGGACATTTTCTTGAGTTAATTTTCATTAACTTATTTTAGAGTAGAAATCTCCTGGTGAGGACATATATGCTGACTCTGCAGAAGTTCTTTGCTGGGTAACTTAAGTAAAGGAGGGGCAAAAAGTCAGGGTACTATAAAATCTCTTCTAAAATGGTTTAGGGTTGCAAATTTGAATCAAGTCTTGCTGGCTGAGGAGGCTGTTTGACTTGTAAATCAGTTTCTGTTTACAGCTGCTGGTGACAGATCCCATGCTATTAAAGATGATGTCATTTCATAGTGAAGTGTCTGTTTTTCCCATGGTAAAGATGGATCTGTCACCCCAGATCAGACTTTTGGTTCATCACATCTTGTTTTCTGCCTCCAGGGAGGGACAGTGGATAGTGCTGCAAAAAACAGCAGTTCACTGTGTCCTTTAAAATTCATATAACCTGTGAAACAAAGATATTTGTCTCACCACCTGCACATGCTCAATTAATGCCCTAATGCATTAAGCTTCACTGCGCTTCTAGTGTCTTGCATCTAGTCAGGTCTTGCTGACAGTACAAAACATACTGAATTTGTATTAATTTCCATGGAGCTGCACCACCAAAGATTTAAGTGCCTCGTTCCCTACTGGTCTCCAGTGCATATGCAGGGCTCCCCAGGAAACAGCAGCTAGGAGATTTTTATTAGAAGCCTTTGTAAGAATCACTTCTTGCAAGGTCATGAGAGTTTTCTCATAAGCATGCTGGAAAACAGGTGAAAAACAAGAATAGCCACACATGATTTAGTCAATGGTTAATGAAACATATTTCATTGACTCAAAGAAAGCATGCTATTAATTCCCTCACACAGCCCCCAAAGATTCAGAGGGAAAAGACTTTTTTTTTACTTCTTGTCCTTCAGACTTCAGAGACACTACAGTTACATCCACATCCAACCACTGCACTGAGAATTTGGGCCCTGGGAGTTCTGTTACTGTTAAAGTATTATTTGAATCTAACCCATGTTTTAATATACATTTAGGCTCACTGTTGCTCCTCTCTGTATTGAAACTAATGTTCCAGCTGGTTCTAACCCTGATTAGTTACTATCCCAGTCACAAAGTGACTTACACCTAGTGCTGTGCATAAAAGATACACAGAACGCCTTAAGTAACTTTGAAACAAAGCCCTTAGCCCCAGCAAAAGAGCAGAGAAAACCCAGACCACAACAAATTGTAAAACAGTATGCAAAAAAGAGAATAAGCAAATTCAAAAAAGGAAAATGGAAGTGGCACTTCAAGGCAAAATCCTTTCAATGAGACAGCTGATATCAATACTCCATGTCCTGTGGATGTAGCCAGTTGATAAGATTATGCACTGCTGAGAAATAGCATTACTCTGGAAAAGAAATAAAGATTAATGCTCAGAAATGAGGAAAAGGCTGGAAGTCTCTGGTGACTGAAAAATGAAAAACAGCATCATTTAGACTTTGCTCGTTGTTGTTGTTAACTCTCCAGGGAGACCCGGGCTGTGCTTTGTAAGCTTTATTGCAACTGCATTGGCATTAATCATATGCCTGAAGGCAGCATGGCATGTTGTTTGGCAAATGATGTTGTGTGATGTGATGGGAAGGAAGAATTTCTTTAGATTCTTCCCCCATTAATAATGTTTACCATGCACAGACTCGATTCTGATCTCACACTGGTTTTATATAGTGATTTCACTGATTTATGCTGTCATGTAACAGAAAGCAAGGCCAAGATGTTGGATGATACAACCAGTCATCACTCATTTGAAAGCATTCTGTGCATTGCATTTTAATAATGCTAATGATTTTTGCTAATTGCAAACCTGGAAAAAAAATGAGAAGAAATCAGAATGAAATAAAAATCTTTTTCCTGAAGAAGACAAACTTGCTTGTGTCACAGGAGAACAAGGCTTTATTCATTGTTTCCTGTGTTTGTGCTCTATGGTATCAGTTTACACCATTATGAAAGGAGATTTAGATCCAAGAGGTTTGTTAGAAAAAAGGAGGTATAATTAAATGCTGTGTGTCCCAGGTCATTCCCAACAGGAAATTTGGAGGCAGCTCTTCTGCTGTCCTAGAAAGGGGAGTTTGGCCAGGCAAGCGTGGGCTGCACTGGGCCCTTGTCCTCAGTGCCAGAGAGCAGTCCTTGACCTCTTTGTTTACTAAACTGGATATGGCCCTGATTACCATAATTTAGGAACACAGCACTATCTAAACAGGAGTCACAGAGTTTTCTCTCCTGCCCCACTGTTGATGTCTTTACAAAACAATCTGGGAAGCCCATGGATAACACAGGACAAGACTGTATTTCAGTTCTGTAGAGGCAGGATGCTGTGGTACAAGCCCAGAGATGGAGACAGCCTAATTAACTTGAAAATTTTTGATTATTCAAGGTTCATTAACATCAATTGAGTAATTCACTGCTATTGATTTTTTCTGGATGACAGTCACTGCCATCAGCCAGCAGTTCAACAGGTAGTGGCTAAAGGCTAAGTGATGTTACTACAATTCCTGCTCCCAACAGCTGGAGTGAGGCTCCACTGCTTTTTGCCATTGCTGTCCACCAGCAATGATGGTGTTTTGGCAAACCTCACTCTGCTGAGGAGACTAGGGCTCTGGGACCTGCATTATGTGCAGATTCCAGAATTGTTCAGGTATTCATGTATTGACCTTAAGACAATTCCCTACTCTTTGAGGGCAGACATAGTTCTAACTCACAACACAAAATTCCACTGGTGCTGCCAAGTGACAGAGCACAGTTCTCTGCTCTTAGATGTCTAACTGCCTTAAAAAATAATTTTCCAAGCAGTGGGATATGATGCCACCAGGGAAGAATAATCAAATGTTCTTAATGGTTACCCAGGGAAGCTGTCATGAACCCTGCCCAAAGGACTAGGAGACAGAGCTGGGCCCATTCTCATGGTCCCTGAGGAAAGCACAGCATCCCTTGACATGAAAGACCTAGGCAGAGAATAAGTTTTTTAATGAGACTGTTCAGAGCAGGGTGTCAAAATCCCCATTTTTTAGTATATCCAGATTTCCAGAGCATCAGGAGCCATGATCACGGGGCACCAGAGAATGTTGCTGTACTAAGCCCACTCCCAGCATACAAAACCATCTTTCCAGAATATGTAGTAGTGCTTTTGTGCTTTTTTTCCAGCACCTCTCTTCGATACAAAATTAACAGTGCATGAAAATAAGATAATAAAGTGAAGTCTGGAGTCCCCTTGGTCCTGCAGTATGACCAAAGAAAACTTTGCTTCTGCACTTAGAGGGATGTTTCTATCATGTTTTAGGGAACCTTGAAGAAGTTAAAAGGCACACAGTGGTGACATCCTTCGTGTCTCTCCATCAGATGTTGTGGTTACCAGGAGTTCAATAGTGCAGGGCATTTTTAAAGATGCCAATCAGAGTGCTAGGTGTTCTATGCCTAAGAGGAGTGAATCTGGGCCCCTTGGCATTTTGTCCTCGTTTGTTGCTCTGCCAGGCTTGGCACTCCTCTTTCAGCTTTCCCTCTCTTGGAGAGGACCATCCCTGGGCATGGCTGCCAGTAGTACATCCAGCAGGGAGACAGGAGCAGGAGCAGTACCAGAACAGCAAGGGGGAGAACCAGGCTGCTGTAGGTCTGCGCCAGGGAAACCTTAGCAGGTTCGAGGAGAGGTGCAGGAGACAAAACCTCAAATTGCACCTAGATGTTCAATGGGAAAATGGGCTGAAGCAAAACAAAGGTTTGGAGTAATCTTTTCAACAAGTTCAGGTATTTTTTGCTATTCTGAACCAGAGTGATTGTGATGTGCAGATTAGAGCTCCATCAGTTGCTTCATACAGACAAAAAGGTATGTGTATACAGCTTCAGTCTTATTAGAAAAAGGTGATTATTGGATTTTACTTGATTTGCTTTGTGGACTTGTTTGGGTTTTGTTTCGTTGGGGGTTTTTAGCTTATGGGTTATTTTTTAAAGATTTCCCCCATAAAACATGAGAACAGTGAACTTCCTCCTTGCAAGAAAGGAAAGCCTTGACTGATACATTCACAGGACTGCAAGTGAATGAATTTTAAGTGAAGGAAAAAAACCTCCAAATATTATAAGATTCAGAACTAAATTATGAGCACTGAAAACTTTTGAACAAATATTTTTCTCTAGCTCAGTAAACAATAAACCTCTGCTTGTCTCATCCAAGTATTATCAGTAAGTACCTGGGAGTCATAAAGAATACAGCCTGCTCCTGTGAGTCAGGATGTCTGCTAGACACTTCTCAGGAACATTTACCTTGCAAGCTCTTTCCAAGGAAAGAGCATTGATTTCAATGTGCACAGTGGCATTGCTTTTGCTCTAACAGAACTTTATTGTTTGACACTTTGCTCACACAGCTTTTCTGCTTACATGCATTTGTCCTAACAGCAAGCTGCAGACACAACAGAGGGGAGCAGCCTTCCCCTTTTTCAGCACTCTCTGTGTATATACTGAGAATGAAACATAACATTCTTAATAAATAAATCATGCAGTGCAAGATATGTGGGGAGCAGGAACAAAGGAAGAAAAAGGCCTGACTGAGTTTGGCTGGCAAACTTCAGAGCATGCTGGCCTAATGTCTTTTATCATTGAATTCATACAGATTCATACAGCTACTTCTCAACCCTTCACACATACGCAGTCTTGTATTTGTGGAGGTTGCAAAGAAAATCCTTTCAAGTGTAAACAGCACATAAACTCCTTGCTATCTAAGAATGTCTCTCAGAGGTGCAAGCTGCCTCTGTGCTCACTGTTGGAATAATAGCTCTGAATATTAGCACTTACACACGGCCAGAAGTACGGCTATCTCTAACAAGTGCGTGCTAGCTGTACCTCTCAGTTCTGGTCCTGTCACAAAGTGTCACATCTACTGGACCTGAAACATCCATAGGCCCCATCTGAGGGGAAAAACCACTTGAGAAACACTGTAGGTACTTTCCTGGTTGTGCATTTGTTTTTCAGAAGTGCTGAGCATCCACAATGCAGGGAGCCTTCCCTTCTGGGCACAGCAAACTGAGGGTGCTCAGAAGGTTTTTGCTTCCACACGGACGGCAGCCAAATGCAGAATGTGCTGCAAGCCAGGGAACAGGCAGCAGCTGTGCCATGGCACGCTGCCCTGTCATTGCCAGTGTCACTGCCCAGAGCCCCTTGGAGCGAGCTCCAGCTGCAGCAGCAGGTTCTCAGCACCCCCAGGTGTCCTGGCAGCTCGGAGGGTGTGGGTGGCACTTGCTGGTAAAGCAGTGTCCGGGCATCATTTCAGAACACGTCTTTCACAGAGAGACTTTTGATATTTCCATGCTGTAGCTTTCACCATGCGCAGCAGTCAAGCCTGAGAGTATGATTTTGGGAAAAGGATCAATACGATCTAAAAAGCAAGAAAACAAAACCTTTAGGACAGCTGATTGTTGTTCTGCTGATGTGCAATTTCATCAACTAGTGACAGCAAAATATTGTTCCACATTAAATGTGGATGGCTTGGAGAAGGTTATATTCTTATTGCCCCACAGAAACCAATAATAAAATTCCTGATCCTTTTTCTCTGCAGAGATTCTTTTGGGCTAGACCCAAAACTTTCCTACTGCTGGTTGTTGAAAATTAAGGTGAGACAGGTGTTTCTAGTGTTTTCTTGTGGGCTCTGCACTGATATCCAAGGTGTTTCTGTGTTCAGACTTCTCATGCTGTTGTTTCACAATTGTCCACCTGCTCCTGGTGGGTTAAACAATGTTCTTCCTATCATTCTTCTAAGTGTTTGGGATTTCTGATAAAAGAGGGAGCAGAAATGTCCATTGCTGTTACAAGAATGGCATTTTTACATTTGCTGACATTTCCTTCTGTTTGCCAGTATCCCAGAGCCAAGTCAAACAGCCCCACCTCCTCTTGCCATTCTTGCTGCTGACAGCTCTTCCCAGTTCACCTTGTGGTCATGCATTTCCAGGCAGTGCTGTGCCTCAGCTTTGTGGGACAGTCTCACTCTCAGTCCCTGTTACAGGATCCAGCTCCCCTGCTCCAAGCCAGGTTGTGTGGCCCCTACAATCCCCTTTCTCATGGTGCCTGTGTCTGCCTACACTGAGACTTCACCCCTGCAGTAGAAGGAGCAGCCAGAGGATGTTTGTAACACCACAGCCGTGTTTTTCAAAACATGCCTCGCTTATCACTCAGCTGGAGAGAACAGGGTCCCTGGGTAGGACAGTGCAGGAAAGCTCATCTGACAGACTCTTCAATGACATCTGCTTCTCCTTCCCTGCAACATCTGGGTCTCCAAACCTTTCTCCCATCACAGTGATGGAAGCAGGCTTCACCAGCCACATGTAAAAGTCTCTGCAGCATAACCTGGCGATTTGCACACTGGCTTCCAGTGACCCAGCTGGGTAAATCTGGAACGTGCACTTCTGTTGGTATCCTGTAATGAAATGGTTTCACAGCCTCACCAAAATGGGTGTGTTGCAGAGAGGGAAAACTCCCAAATACCCCAAATCTCCCAGCTTCCTTCACCATCCATCTGCTCTTTTTTTTTTCTTTTTTTTTTTTTCCAAGAAATAAGAGTGTTTGCTATAAATAAGAATGTAGCCTTTGAAGCTGAATGTAAAAGAGTAATTTCCTATTGGATCCTATAAGAATTTTGCATAGGAGGAACAAAAAGGCACTATATAAGACGTGTAAATAGTTATATGACTGATTTATGTTGAAAACGTGCTTACTTGTAGCTACAGGAACTATAAAAGACAGTCTGAAGTACTTTCCTATCTTTCATGAGAGGAGGTGTTTCACAACAAAAACAAAATATATATACTTGCTTTATTTCATTGTTCATTTTCTAGAGTTGGAGGAAAGTGGCATAAGACATAGTGCAAAAGAATCAAATGTATGCAGATTTGGTGGCTGCTGAGAATTGTATTTTGTGCCACATGAAGGGTTATTTTCTTCAGGGCAGTATTTTTCTTTTTAAATTTTAAAAATATTGTACTGTAAGAAACATCTATAGAAAGGTGTATCTGCACAGGGCATTTAACCTCCATTGAAGCTCACAGAAATGTCTGAGGACTGACAGTAGACTCTTGATCATGACCTGTTCTTCCTCCAGGTCTTTTTCTCCTGGCTTTCACCAAGTCCTCACAGTTAGGCCTAAATTTGACTCAGCTGAACTACGGACAAGTTATCTACAAAAGGAAACTAACCCTTCAGTAATGTTATTATACACCCATCACAGGATCAGGATAGATGGAGAGGGCTGAAGGAGCTGAGGCAATAAGGGCAAAGTGCAGAAATGGATGATGGATAAAGAGAACATGAGGCAGCAAGGCAAAATGCAAGAGGGAAATGAGTCCAGGAGAACCACGCTCCTTGGGCGCCTGAGCATGTGCTGGGAACGCATTGTAGTGATGGTCTTGCAGATCCAGTGACTGTGTCATGAGAGAAATGGTGCTGAGAAGAGTCAGAAGTGATTGAGAGTCTCTGTGAATACTGTGCCAGGTCCAGAGGTGGGCACGGCAGCCAGTGTAGTTAAGGGAAAGGGGCTGTACTGCTGTAGAGCTGCACCAGCAACACAAGGTCCAGAGCATGCATTCCACAGGGTTTGATGAATGTGGGGTGGGAAAGAAAATACAGTCCCTGCAAAATGACACTGGGATATGCTGTAAAGAGAGGTTGTACAGATGCTTGTATGTGTAAAGATGAAGGAGTGGGGCAACACTGAGCTTTGCACTGAGAGCAGTGAAACACTGCTCACCTTGTGCCTTCCCACATCCAGCAGGTAGGACCTCCAGTACAGGGAGCACTGCAGAAGGGCAAGGCCACCTTGTTATGGATGCTCCTCTGTCTTAATTTCTCCTTCTCTGAAAAAGAGATCAAAAAATAAATAAAATTATGAATGTGAGGAAAGCCACTTAGAAGAAAACTTGGCCATTTGTGCAACAAGGATGGAGGTGAGTCATACCAGAGCACCAACACACTGTGTCAGCCTTTGGTGGCACAGTGGCAAGACATCCAAAGCAGGGTAAGGCAGGACAAGAAACTTCTATGAGAACTTGCAGCAGGAAAAGCTACAGCTGCTGGGAAACAAGGGTGCAGAGGTAACCCAGATCCAAATGATGAAGTCCTGGAGAAAAATCTGGAAATGAGAGAAGAAAGGAAAGGATAAATCCTAGAAATGGCCTGGAATACAGGTGTGTGTGTTATCACAAGGGCTGAGCCCCACAGCTGGCCCTGAGCTGCAGGTCTGGCGGGCAGTCCACGAGGGGTGTGAAAGTACCAGGAGGGAAGGTGGTGAGGAGGAGGCTTAGGGGTCCAGTGGTGGCCAGGCTATCAGTTGGTATCAGCAAGAAGATGCAAAAGTTAGTGTGAAACTAAGCTGCTGGAGGGCTGGGTGTATTTACCTTTGGTTAAAATTTCAGGTGGCAGTTTTGGAGCTTCAGGCCAAATCCTGTTCCCTGCTGAGGCCACAGGCACAGATCCCTCTGACTTCACTGGCACCCAAGAGTTCACTGCAAGGGGAGAAAGCAGAGTGCTTGGCTGATGAAAAATGGAAGTGCTGAATAGTGCTGGAGGAGTGTCTCTCACCCTCCTTGCTGTTTTCCCCTCTGCCCTGGAGTTCCAGTTGGAGCTGCTCCTGGCTGAGTCAGTGCAAGGTGCTCTCTGGTGTCAGGCACCGGGAGTCACTGCTTGCTGTGTGACCTCAGCCTGCAGGGGAGGAAAGGGCAGTGGGGGAGAAGGAGCAAACACAGCTTGAATATTAAGTCAAAGTGACGAATGTGCATTTGCTCTCAGGCAAAAGCCACAAGCCCCAGAGCCATCTCTAAGGCTTTCACTTGAGCAAACCACAAAAATCACTCAGAAAACTTTTGCTATGCTCTTACCTTAGGATTTGATATTGTTAGCTCATGTTCAGTCGTTTAGTCCATATGCTGCAAATGGTCAGTAGTGCCATGACTGTGGCATTTTGACAGGGCAGAACAGCATCTCTTCTCACCTACTTACAGGATCTAGTCATTAAAAGTCTGCCTTTTCTGCCTGAGCATCAGAAAACGCTTTAAATGTCGATTAGTCCTGTCTAAAAAGACAGTATTGCTTTTCTATCTTTAATCTCAGGAAGAAAGGGAACAATTACATGGTCCAAAGTCTTAAATAATAGCCTGTAACTCAGACTGCCTTCTCAGTGATTGCAGCTGGTGTCATGACCCTTGAGAAATAATCTCAAACACGTCTTTGACACCACTGGTCCACTTTGATGAGAAACAGGCTATCCATTTAATTTTTTACATCTCTTTCTACAATATTATTAATTTCTTGCCTTTATTTTTTTTTTAATTTAAAAGCATATTCACTCTTCCAGATTCTTGAAAATTTAACAACACAAAGTAAAGGCCAGAAGAAACCCTTGCCAAAATACTCTAGCATTAGGAAAAATTCACATCCACCATGGCAACTCCTTCCGGGGAGAGAAGAAGAGGGCACCCTTCGCTGTTATGATGCTGGGCAGGGATTAAAATCAGGCATCCAATGCACCTAGTCATAATCAGACTTAGTAGAGGAGCTGGTTGAGATTCTGCAGGTGAGCCAGTCATGGTAAAGTCACTGCTGCAGAAAGGGACTGTCTACAGAGCAGAAGCTTCATCAGAAGTAACTCAGCAAGCAGTGACTGCAGACAGTTGGTGCTTTGCACACCTTCCCCGCACATGAGTCTGACTCCTGAGCAGTGATCTGCTCTTTCACATGCAAACACTGTTTATGGGAGAAGAGAAGAGTTTTTTTGTCATTTAGAGCAGTGCCTGTTCAGTCCCTTGCACCCTAATTACTTTCTAGAGACGGTATTGCAGCCCTTTATAGTATTTTGAGCACTATAATTGTTTAGAGACATGATTACATCTGATACCTTGGCCAGGAAATGCTGGATTTTTTCCTAATTTCCCTTGGATAAATCTGTGAGTCTTGATTTCATTGTTTATATGAATGAGATAATCAGTAAATGAGTACACGCATAAGGAATTTGTGTGCCTATGCAACTCTGTGTCTAAACAACCAAAACTTGTGTAACAACCATAAACAATCACTTAATCTAATGTTGCAAGTTTTCTTTCTGTCTCTCTGTTTCTGTATCAGTGTACTTTATGGATGCTGCATCTTTCCTGTCAGCCCTTCAAAGCCTGGGAATTGTGTCTCCTCCTATCTGCCGAAAAGCACCTACAGTGTTTTAGAACCTGGTGCCAATAAATAAATCAAATAACAGCTTGCACCAGAGATCTGGGACTCTCCACAATTGTTTTTATCTTTGAGTGAATGATGTGTGGTGGAGAAAGCTGCTGAGCTTGCAGCTGCAAAGACTGAATCCCTTTATTTACCCACTGAACAGCTACAACAAGGGTGATGGGAGAGCAAACTTCTCCCATTGCCCCATGCAGGCTGGGACAAACCTCTTCCAGCAACAACTCAGTCTCCCTGCTCTTGCTTTGATGTCATGCCAGCTGTGACAGTGGCTTTTTGTGATAGCAGCTTCTTATCACTGAAAACTGGGCACGAAAGGGTCTCGCTCCCAAAGGTCAGCAAACAGATGTGCATAAAAAGGAAACCCTACAAGCGTTTGAGTAGTTCCTGATGCTTAATTGCACCCAAGGGCTGCACTGTTGGTGTCAGGCATGTGTTCCCTTTCCTATAGCAGCACAAGAAGATTAAGTATGAGAGCATGTAGCACCCTGACTGAAACAGGGCAACATGATTAATGTTCAGGCTGTGCTTATTAAGCAAAGAATAGTAGAATCATTAAGGCTGGAATAGATATTCAAGATTATCTAGCACAGCCATTATGCATGTTTGCCATTAAACCACATTCACATGCCTTTGGAACAATTTCAGGGATGGTGATTCCACTGCTTCCCTGGACAGTCTGTTCCAATTCTTGACCATGTTTTCAGTGAAGGAATTTTTCCTAATACCCAGGCTAAACCTCCGTGATGCAACTTGAGACTATTTCCTCTTGTCCTACCATTTGTGACTTTGGAGAACAACCCCCACCTGGTTGCACCCTCCTTCCAGGAGCTATAGAGAGTATTAAGGTCCACTATGATTCTCCTTTTCTCCAGGCTAAACATCTACAGCTCCCTGCCACTCGTCATAGTTTGGCTTCTGATGACAAATCTGATCTTGCAACTCTCTACATCTTCAAAAGTGACAGATTCTCTGTTAAACTAACTCAACTTTCTACTGTGATTGAATATTTTTTTCATGTAATTCAGTCACAAGGCTGTTTTGAACATAGGAGACTGACATGGACTTTCTCTGTTTTGAATCTTGTAAAATAAAAACCAGGCCTGGCTCCCATACTGAGCCCTGGGGACACCACTGGTGACCAGCCACCAGCTGGATTTAAATTCACCACCACTCTCTGCACCCAGCCATTCAGCCAATTTTCTACCCAGCAACATGTGCACCCTTTCAAGCCCTGAGCATCCAGTTTCTCCAGGAGAATGCTGGCCTGGATGCAACAGCTGGCCTGGATGTAACCACCAGCTCAGTAAATCCCACAGTCACTGTGCCTGTAGCCTGGAGAGGTTGCCTGCATGGACTGAGTGCATCCTTCACGTGTCCCCAAGGTGCCTGACCAGGACAGATCACAGCCAGGATATGGGGCTGGCTGTGCCTCTGCCTTGGCCCAGGACTTCTCTGCTCTGCAGGGCGTGAGCTGGTGTGTAAAGCCATTTCCATAATCTTCAGAGCATAGTTATTCTCTATGCTTAGCTCAGCTTGGCGATGCCTCCTTTGCCTGTAATGCTTTTGGCAAAGTAACCTTGCTAAATCCAACAGATCCCTGATCCAGCCTCTCAGCTCAGCACAGGATGTCCTTGTAAAGCCCAAGCAGCATTATGCCACAATACCTCCAAGTGTATGTTTGAGTGTTTCACTGCCCAGTAAGAGACTGCACAGGTAGTTCAGACCTTTCCACCAGTCAGCACAGCAATAAAATCAAGGACAAGCAAACAGAAAAGGGGCTGAAAGAGAACCAAATTTTGTTGAATAAAAGCATTTCACAAAGAAACCCAGAATTATTTCAGTAAATTAGATGAAACATCACACACCTATAAATAAAAAAGGAAATTGCAGGAGAGCTATTCTTTCCAGAAGGAATGAAATTTTCCTTTTTGCCCTCTGGTGATCAATGGTAAAGCCACAGCATATTTCACTAGGAATAGAAAAGCATGCCTGAAGACTTCCCGAGAGACAACAATAATCTTTAACAATTTGCACTGGAGCAGCAGAGAAGGTCACTTGCTTTCTGTGCATGCTGGGAGTAATGTGAGGGTAGGTCAGGTACAGGTCACAGATTTCTGTTTAAACAGACACAGGAGTCCCTGTACCCTGCAAAACTTGTGAAAAAGAGCCCAAATATTGTAGCTGTTATGCCATACCATAGGTTCCAGTGAGTAAGTACAAGTATTGCCTTGCTTCCTTCAGCTCTACAGTCTTCACCCCAGAGCCTGCTTTTGTGGGTGCTGGGAATTTCCTCCATTTGAGCTGTACTCCAAACCAACATCAATAGGATTTTGGAGTTAAATTCAATTTTGAATGAATAAACTTTGTATCACACACTGCTTCCGGTTCTCCCCTTCCACAGAAATCAGTTTAAAATGCCAGAGAAATCAATAACCAAAGCTGAGTTAACAAAAGACTGAACTTTACCATCTTATTGGATTTGCAGCCCTTCTGAGAAGACTGGATGTAGTTGTCCTGTATTTACTCCATATTAACACATCTCACAGGTACATATCATGCTATCTGACCATGGGACCATATGGACTCCACCTCCTCAGGCTTAACAAATTTGTTCACAGAAAAAGATATATTATGTGCAGGATTTTCCTTTTCTGAAGTATAACTCCATAAAAAGACAATTATCATTTTTCTAAAGCTTCTCTTTTGAATGATGCTTAATGTTCTATTTTGCTAGTGAGGAAGGTAAATGTCACCAGTTTTGCTTCTGATGTCAAATCTGATATTGCAACTCTACATCTTTAAAAGTGACAGATTCTCTGTTAAACTAACTCAACTTTCTACTGTGATTGAATATTTTTTTCATGTAATTCAGTCACAAGGCTGTTTTGAACATAGGAGACTGACGTGGACTTTCTCTGTTTCTAATCTTGTAAGATAAATTTTGCTGCCACTATAGCCTCATACTTATTGGTCATATTCTTATCCAATATAGAGGCTGGGTTTGTATTTTTCCTTCCCCATATTTAAATGCACACCTTTTATTGTGAAGTGGGGTTTTTTTTTGGTTTGTTGTTTTTTTTTTTTTTTTTTTTTTTTTTTTTTTTTTTTTTTTTTTTTTTTTTTTTTTTTTTTTTTTTTGTTTTGTTTTTTTTTTTTTTTTGTGAAAATTAGATGTCTTTCTTTAAGCAAAAATGGATAAAGAGGGTGGTGGACATTCATATGAGTGCTCTTGTTCACTTGTTCACTTTGGCCCCCCAGTGAGGCTAAGGCCTGACAGAGTGAGGGTCCCTGCCCATGGGGCTCCGACTCCCTGCCTGGGGCTGATCTAGCTGGGCCATTGCAGTCAGCCTGCTCCTCCTCCTGTCTAGCTCCTGAGCACACACTCTGCTTATGGGACAGCCCCAGACCTTCATACATTGAGGGTTTTTTGGGGAATCATCTCCATTTACCTCTTAAAAAACACAAAGGAGCTGAAATTAGAACCAAATCCTTTAAGACATACAGAACCCTCAATCTTTAACTTAAGGAAGTTCATTCTCAAGCCATTATTCGATTAAAATGTTATGGATCACATTCTCAAAGCCATGGAAATTTAGATTTTTAATAGCCCAGAGCAAACAATTTTCTGGTGAACCTCTCCCTACCTCCCAGCTGAAGACAGATTTGCTTCCAGTGAAATAACTAGAGGATTTTTATTTTGTTGATTTTGATGCCAAAAGCATGTTACCAATGGTCTGTACTGGACAGCTGAAGGCCACTTCTGTGAGGATAAACAAGATCCCCCATAAAATGTTCGTCTCTCAGTGTGAGGGAACAAGGTATACTTGTAAGTGCAGCAGCTGGTACTTGGCATTTTTGCAGCTCTTTTTACAAGGAGTTGGTCAGCATTGAAGAGAATTGTCTAGGAGACACAGAGTAGCAGAGTTACTGGGCTGGCTCCATGTTCCTGGATGGGGGACAGAACAGGAACTCAACAAGCTCAACAAAGAGTTCCTGTCAAGTTTGTTTTCCAGTTTAATGGTGAATAAAGGTCTCCCATGCAAACTGTAAGAGCTTGAGAACATGGGAACAGAAGCGGGGAAAAACAGAATACTTTTGGTACTTCAGGGACTAGCTGAAGCCCAAGAAATTTAGACTCATAAAGTCAATGTGCATGTGTCTAGTACACTTTTTGTTTCTCTGCCAATCTACGTAAAGGGACATTTCAGGCCCCAGACTCTCTTTGGGTCCAATCAGGCAGCAGTAATTTACTTGCTGCCGCTGCTGTCACTTTCATTTTGATGCTTGTTTAAATAAATTCCTTTAAAAAAGGGCAGTGATTAGTTACCCAAGCCTAAAATTTTAGTGCTTTTGCTTTATGACAAAATACTCAAATATCAAGCTCTGACCTGACTTGGCACTCCATGCAGTGATGCACTGAAGTACATGTGCTCATCTGTAGAACTAAAAACATTTATTAAAGAAGGGGTCCAGGCAACATGCTGTACTCTGGCAAGGTCAGGGAACTGTGACGAAAGGGAGCATCTTCCACTGGAGCTGCTGACACAGCACTGTCCTTGCTCAGTGCTGCAAGAGGACACTGGCCAGAAGGTGCATCAAGTACTGGAAGAAATAGTCTTTCCTGCTCCTATATTCCCTGAGCATGTTTGTTATGGCCAGTTCCTGCAGGTACTGATGGTAATCGCAGCCTGTGGCTTTAGTATTTGCTTTTCAGGTTGGTAATTTAAAATTAATACTATTTCCTTTAATTTATTGTTGCTGCTTTTCAGAACTGAGCACACTGATGAGTTAGTTAGGACCATATTTTGAGGACAGCCTGGGCTGACCATTTGTCATCTCAGGTTGCTGTTATTAACTGGTATGTTCCCCCACTGAAGTGGATCCAGGCACCTCACAGCTGTGTCAGTGTGCACTTTCAGAAAGCACCCAGCAAAATGAAATCTTGTACCTCTCCAAGGGAGGCACTGGGATGAAGTGGTACAGGGTACACAACAGATGACAACTACAGGATTCCCACAGCCCACTTCCCTGTGGCTGATCACACCACTCTCCATGCTCTTTGATGAGAGATGCTCCAGGTGGCATCCCTGGGCTATGACTGCACTCAGTTGTATGCTCCTGCTGTGTTCACATACCTGTGTAGTTACCTGTGCTGGAGGAGGAGCAGAAGCCTCACGTGCCAACTCCTAAGCAAGATGCCTAACTATGGTGCCATCTTTCCACCCCTGAGCCTTGCCTCTGGACACTGATAGTCTCTGAAACCCAGGACTTAAAGTCCTGTGTATAAAACTATGCAATCCATGTGCTACGAACAGAACAGACAGGATGATTAATCAGTGGATGAACTGCACTCATGGTAACACATCATACATAAAGGGCAAAAAGAGAAACCTGTCAGACATAAAAGAAAATACTTCCCAAGTGACTTTTATTAACTGAAAGTGCCAACAAGTTTTTAAACAGAGTCACCTCTCTCTAATGCCTTTCCCGCAGCCTTTCATGCCGGCTGACATTGTCCTGGACACATCCCTTAGGTGTCTTGTCATACCATAAGGACTCTGGAATTAGGTTATTCAGGATGTTCCCAATTATCTCTGTTACTCTTTATCATTACAGCAGCTCTGGGAGCTCTACAAAAATAGAACCAGAAGAAAAAAATAATTGGGAGCAAATTAACAATGGAAGACGCAGCTTTGTCCTTCAAGGCAACCAACTAAAGGTTTCCTTTTTATCTTTGCATTTTGATTTGCTTGCATTTATCTTGATCACCTATCTAAACAGTAGATGCAGACAACAAACAGGAAAGCTTTTTTTCTTTAAGGTACACAATGCCTTCAAGTCTGCTTTGGCTACTTTTCTCATTTAATACCTGTCTCATGTTATTGGAGATGACCGTCTATTCTCTGTGCTACAGGAGGTTTAAAATCTAGGCCTGAATGTGGGATCCTTCTCTGTTATAAATGCTCCTGGATATGCCACCATGTAAATTTTATTAAGTTTGTGAGTTTATGTAAGGTTTGTCTTTGCCTGTCTGGTTTAGGCAGTGCATATGGTTTATGTCAGCATTTGTAAGGTTATCACAAAGGTTATCTTAGCTAAATTATGGCCCTTTGTTTATCCATGTGGTTAGTTATGGTGCAAACAGCTGCACTGTCAGTAAAATCTTTCTGCTGCCCTCAACCCTGACCCGGAGGTACCAGACTCCGAGAGGTTACATGGCTTAATATGAAAGTTGCTTTGAAGGGGCTGTGAATTAAAGCTGACACTCTACCTGAAATACCTGCCCCCAAATTAGCTGTGAAAAATCAGGTAACCAGCAGAAGATGCCAGTATGTCTTTGTCTAGCAGCTCACTGTGGTCAGTGAAGCTTCCCCTTGCCCTGGGAATTCATGCATCAAGTGTCCTAAAAATAAGAAAAACTGCAGTTGCAAGGGAATATCTGGAAGTACTTCAGGAAGGTGGAGGGAAAAAGCCATTCTGCAATATTTGAACATGGTCTGGGCCTCTTGATGGCTGGGGACTGCCTGCTGCTCCAACGGTCCAGAAATCATGATGCAGGGTTTTTTTTTCCTGTTGTCATGAGATACCTGCCATCTCTCCCTTCTGATTTCCCTCTCTGTCCACACTTGAGTGTGAAATAGCAAAAAAAAATTCTGCCTGTTCATGTTTGCCTTTCCTTACATGCATTCTGTCAAAGATGGGAGACTTATGATCCACTTGAGGCAGAAGTTTTTTTTGTTCTTTCTTCTTAAATTATCCTAAAATCAACTGCTAGGTGAATCATCAGCTCCTTTTTCTCTGGCCTATTGCACATCACCCTGCATTTTGCAAGGAGAATTCAGTTTCAAATTCAGAATTTCTGATTTGGACTCACTGTTTCAGTCTACTTGTGAGGCTTTGTTGTGATCTGGACTGTGCCAGTGGGCCTCAAGCAATAAAATCAGTGAAGTAAAGTGGTGCTAATCTGCTGTGCCTCCCAAATCTGTCTCTCTTGAGCCTGTGAGCGTGTGCCTGTGTGTATGTCTGCCTAAACAAGTGCATGTATGTGTATAATCTAGCCGAAAAGAGGATCTAATTAGAGCTAACCAAATACTGGAAGTAATTTTTCTTTGAATAAATTATTCAATGCATTTTGTCTTTGTTCATCTCATAAATAATTCAGCTAATAGTATTTGAATGGTGCTAGAGCTCGTAGGCTGCTGCAGAAATGATCAGTCAGATAGCATATTCAGTAAGGAAGAACAACATTCGCTAAATAATGTATTTGGCAAATAATATTCATCCAGGCCTGGTTTAAATCGATGTAATGAGAACGGCAGACAGTGCATGGCACTTGTGGATGGCTTGGCAAGTGCTTGGGGAGCTGATCCTTTCAGCTCTGCCTCCTTCTCCCCCAGTACAAATAGATGTACAGAGTTTCCTGCTGGTACGCATGTAAGTGCCCCAGCTGGGCATCCCCACTGGCATCCACGTTCCCAGAGCCAGAGGCAGATGTCCAGGTCTCAGAACAGTGTGCTGGGCTACTTAAGTGGCATGTTGGCTAGCAAACTTCTTGCCAACTCCTTGCTTACTTTCTTGTGTGTACATAGTTTTGGGTGTTGGGCAGAAGCTCTACCAGTGCAGAATGCCAACACTTTTCCCGCTACTTTGCACTGAGTTATGTGTCAGCAAGGGCCATTGTCTTGAACCAGCATAAATGGAAGGAAAAATTTTAAAAAAGCAACAACCCACCCTCTTTTACTAGACAGGAAGGCTGCAGGCTTACAAATAATGTATTGGAAAAGGAGGAGTATCTTATTTACTGGAGGAGCTGATTTCAGGGACATGAATGAATACATTTTGGGGGTAATTTTATGCCAGATATTATGAAGGCATGTTACATATTTCCTAATTTTTAAGTTGGATTTTTTGGTTTCCTTCCACCATCCTCGCTTTTTCCTTTTTTTGAAAATAAGCTCCAAAGAAATCCAAACTCTTCCTTTTCACATGACATTTCTTTTTGTGCAGCCTTTCATCTGTTTTTCTTGGAACTGTTGATCTAAGCCTTTGAAAAAAATTAGATGTCACTGGCTGTGTGAAACGTCTTCCTTCTTTTCAAAGACAAACCTCAAGGATATCTTCACATCTGGTTTATTTAACAGTACCCAGGGCCACACTATCCAAATTAGATTTTTATTGTATTTTTATGGTACTATTATTAATAGAAAATATAAATAATCTAAAAGATCAATGCAGAGTGCCAGACACTTTACATAGTTGCTTATTTCTGAAATACGCCCATTGGCAGGGAACTTTTGCAGGCTCAGGTACTACTTATTGTGGCAGGATCTGTCACATTCTTTCCAACCATTGCACACATATATAAATGCATTCTTACATTCCCATGACAGCTCAGCAGGCTGACAATGTTTGAAATTATTTTGACTTTATTTATAAGGAAAGTTAAGAGTGGGAATTTTCAAGGCTAGGCCTTTTCTGTGTTTAGTGCTACAGCAGAAGGAACAGGAACAGCGAACAGACGCTTAAGTAGAGAAGTCAACTAAATAAAACAGGTTGTCCAGAGAAGCTGTGGATCCTTCATATGTGGAAGTGTTCAAGGCCAGGTTGGATGGAGCTCTGAGCAACCTGGTCTAGTGGGAGGTGCCCATGTCCCCACAGCAGCAGGGGTGGGAGCCAGACGACCTTCAAGGCCCATTCCTTTCCTTTCTATTCCTTTTGAAATGGAAAGGTCCATTTCAACCCCAGCCATTCTATGATTCCATGATAAAAACTACACACTGATTTCTCAGTCAGATTTTTCTTCAGCAAAACTGAAGAGGTTTTGCTGTATTTTTCTATTTCCATCTGCAGGGGAGATGCTGTTCCCTCACAGTGACACCAGTTTGGCTCAAGGCTTTTTGGCAGTGTGAGCCAGGGTGGATTCTGCCATTCCTGGTGGTGAGCCCTGCAGGCCACCAGTGCCAATGCTGCTGTTCAACCTCAGCCAAACTGGTTTTAGTCTGAAGTCATCGTAGTTACTCATGACGAAAGTTTGTAGAAATGCAGTTTTGCAGCTAAAATTTGTTATCAATTTTATGCAGCATTAATCACTCATGTTAATAAGTCCCTCCAGTCATGTTTAAATCAAGCTGTAAGACCTGAACCAGCACAACAAAAGCTCCATAAAATCAGTGTGAGTTATCCCCCCATAGTAACTAATTATGTTAATTAATTCAAAGCCTGATTAAACAAAATTATGCTGAAACAGAATAATCTCCATGAGTCTTCAGAAATGCTTCTTTTATAAATAAGGAATGAGTCATTTACTGATGTGCAAATTTGGGGTTTGTACATGTGTTTTGTTTTGGTTTTTATTTACTCTAAAATGTGCCTATTTAATTTCTGATTTCATAACAAAGCCCTGTGGCCTCAGGGCTTGCCTGTCATGTGTTGTGGTAATGTGTGATTTGTTCCTGAAAGAGCACTTGGCTGCCCCAGCCTTTCCTCACAGGAGTGACTGAGCAGAAATTTCTGAAAACAGGGAGCAGCAGAGATGACTCTAAGCAAAACCCCCAAGCCTGAAATTCCCTGCTATTTCAGAAACATTGGCTAAGGCATCTTGACCACTGAGGCTTGGTCATCCAAGCTTAAAAATAAACACCCTTGTCTACCAGGAATCCACCGAACCATTTTTAACTCACTGCAGTGAAAATTAAGCAACTTTATGTTTGGATGTTGCCAAGGAGCCCAGTGAGGCTCTCCCAGCCCAGGCTAGTGCAGCTTGCCATGGCACCACTGGCATCACTGCTGCTGCAGTGGGATTTGCCACTCCGTGATCCAGCCTGTGGGGAAGCAATGCTCTGTTAGTTGCTGTAATCAACTGTTATTATAAAATAATAAAATTCTCTGCTGGGCAGGCTATATGCCCTACCTAGCCCACATCCCAGGAACCCATGTCAGCCCCAGCAATGCTGGGCTCCAGTTGCCCACAGCCCCGTTCTCCCTGGCCAGGGCCCTGGGAGGTGCCCCATGCCCATGGCTGGGGCTGCCCTGCTGTGTCTGGCTGGCCCGCTCCTGTCCATGCCCTGTGTGCCAAGCTCTCTCCTAATGGACACCCATGGGGAGCTCCCTGGCTTCGCAGCACCCTCAGAGCCCTAAGAGGAAAACACCCCTCATTTGAGCATCTACTGGCTGCACAGGTGTGCCATTGACAGCCTTATTTCAGTGACTGAGGAGGTTTTATTCCCTTCAGCAAGGGTGACAAGTTTGTTCTAGCCCATGGGTAATTGGGCGTTAGCAGGGGGTGTGACCAAAATTGACAGACTGGTGCTTGGAGCTAGAATTAACTACTTCAGAAAGTCAAGGTTCAGCTGAGAGAAATGAAAGTGCTGAGGAGAAAAATGAAAATACTGAGCTGCAGTGTAAAATTATTCAACATCAAATGATTAAAAACCAGCAAGCAATATTGTAACTAAATAACAGAAATAATTGAATGTTAGTAATCAGTCTGATTATGATTTATATCCTCTGTAGTCCTCTGAACAGCATATTATTCTTTTTGCTCATGATTCTCTGTGTCTGAACATTTTAAACTCCAGAAGATGTGAAAAGACCTCAAATGCTGGATCAGAGGTGAGGTGAAAACCATGTATAGAAGCATTCTCTTCTCTTCTCTCTGGTTTACAACAAGTGGAAAAACAAGGAGAGACACTTCAAGAAATAGTAGATGAGAGGCATGAAATTCAGGAAGTTGCTTATGGTAGTGAAAGATATCAGGAAAAAAAAAGATCATTAAAACCAAAACAGTTTTCTCACAGGGAAAGAAGAGAACATCTGGTGATGGGATATGTTATTAGTTGGGATAAGGAAATCATATGTGATGGGAAAACATGGATGTGTTGGATAAACATTTCTGTTTTGCAGTTGGAAGCAAATAATTTATATCCTTGTTTTAAATGAGAAAATAGTTTCCATTAGTAAGCAGAGTGACTGTTGAAAAACTTTTAAGAGAGAAAAAAATTTTATATTCATACCTTCAGGGAAGGTACAGGCCAGGACTGTGAAGGACCTAGCTGCAGGGGTCACAGGGCCCATTGGTACCAATGCTGAGCAATTTCCAGTACCTGGAATTTCCCTGTGAAACAAAGCAAAGGCTACCTTTATGCCAGTAGCCCCAAAAAGAGGAATGGATGAGTTGTGTTTCTCAGTGCTGCTTAGCCTGACGTTTGGCTGGAATGAAAGAATGGAAAAGCTGATCTGTGATTCAGGTGATAAGGACAGAGAAAGCAGGGGAGTATAATTCATACCTCTTAACATGTGGGAAACCCAAACAGAAAAGTGTATATTTTTAGTGTCCATGATTTAAAA
The DNA here is from genome assembly GCF_017590135.1 of Pyrgilauda ruficollis. Lineage (NCBI taxonomy): Eukaryota > Metazoa > Chordata > Aves > Passeriformes > Passeridae > Pyrgilauda > Pyrgilauda ruficollis. Next base: position 365,707 of record NW_024508213.1, on the reverse strand, counting down.
TTAATGTTTTAAAAATTGGAGTGTGGAGAATGCAGCTAGAAACTGTTTTACAGGCTGGAGGAAATGCCTTGCAGGAAGAAACTCAGAGGTTAGCTTGTCAGAAAATAGATGGAATAGTGCGTGAATTAAAATTTATAAGTAAATTCACAGGGCTAAAATGGCAGACCCTAAAGGCTTACTTATTCTGGCAGTTCAAGAGAAAATGAGAAGCAATGTCTGGGAATCAAAGCCAGAGCAATGCATCTTATAGAAGGCTCACGTTTTTAACAGAGAGGATGACTGACGAATGTGATGGATTCTCCATGTTTTGATGGCTCCAGTTCAAGGCTGAACTATCTTTTAAATATGCAAGCTCTTGGGTTCAGTACAGGGAAAAGTGGTTAAAATGAAATCACCTGTGATATGTACACAAGGTGTCAGACTAAATGGTCTGTATGATAGTCCCTTCTGGCCTTAATTTGTAGGCCATGCAAACCTGAGGGATAAATATGGTCTTGTATAGGTTTTATAGATAGACATATTTATATTTTTCTTTTTTATTTCCTGTGCAAATAAAGGCAGCGGGGGCGTGCAGTGCTCTCAGCCAGCTGGGTGAGCCCTGGAGGCAGGAGGGTGTGTGCCCTGCTCACTGTAACCCATCACACACACAGCCCATGCCCTGGGGGTCGAGCTCTTGCAGGCACAGGAGGCCTGACTCTGCATATAAGCTGCCCTAAACAGTCTTCAGGGACTAATTCAAGGATAAAACACTGAATCCACCCCATAATCCCTGTGGGTCTCCTGGGAAGGAAGGGCAGCTAGGGACAGGTTTCAGTTTGATTAAGCTGTCATAGCAGACCCTTTCACCCCCAAGTAGCTCCTTGTTCATTGCAACTTCTTGTCTGGATAAGAAGTGGTTTAAAGATGCCCTACAAGTTGCACTGCATCATAAGAATCTGCCCCAATATCAAACCCAAAGCATCTCAAACACATTGATGCCTGTTCTTTTGACAGCAGAAAAAGGAGAATAAGAAGGAACAATGACTCTCACACATGCATCTAGTACCAGGCAGGGGGAGAGCAGATGATGATGAAGGACAGTGCAGACCCAGTGGGCCACATTCTGACTCAGGCATTTTGAGGTCTGGAGGAAACTGCAGAAGGCACAAGTATCCAGCGCCCTGGATATCACAGTCACTCAGGCGTGCAGGTAGAGTAAAGCTCAGTGTCCTGTTCTTACAACACATAGTGTGTTGTCAAGGTTTGTCTGCTCCCACTTGAGAGACTAAAAAGAAATGATTTACCAGCCTTTTGAGACATTCTGCACTGTCAAAAAAGAAAAAAGTTTCACTGCAAACTTGTATGTTGTCGGTTGCACAGCTCTGTGAAGTACTTTGCATGGTAAAAAGTGCCTGAGAGTGAAGATTATGCAAAATGAATATGTGAGCAGAGATGACAAATTCCTCCAATCCACAGTTGGTAAAAGAGGTTAATTGCAAAAAGATTTTATGTATGTTAAGCAAAGTGCTCTGTCCTTTGCAGTTTGCTGTTGCTACTGCTGTTAAAGTACTGCAATTTTTTCAGTTGTGATCCCATGCTCTTGGTTTGGTCTATCTCTGTTTTTTGCTCCCATGTGAAATATTTTCTTCGGCCTGAATTCTTTGCCTTTTTGAATCTCTTTAGTATCACTTTACAAGCAACATCCAGAGGTTCTTTTCAGTACAGTGTTACAAATGTTGTTTATTACCATTTTACTGTGCTAGATACTGTACAAAAACATGTTGAACTACTAGGGATATTCTTATAGAATTCTAGGAATATTCGCTTTCTCAACCATATTCCAACTACAGTCTTGCTAGAGGCAAGATGCAGATTTTATGGACAGAAGTAATCTTCTCGCAGCCTTTTTTTCTTAATCATCCCCCAGCTCTACTCTGTTTCACACCTCTTGCAGCCATTTACACCTGACTGAAGAGAAAGTGAAGTAAGTGTAAAATGCCACCCACTTTGCATGGGTGGAAATTACTGCATATAATGGGGAAGGCAGTGAAGAAATCAGGCAACAGGGAGGGAGGTATCAGCCGTGCGTAGTTAACCTAAAGACCTTCGCACCGAGATGTGCAGATGTGAAAGTGCAAAGGCTGGAGAAACAGTTGTTGAGGCGGCAGGACTCAATCTGTGCTCATGCAATTATGACCTGTCCCATTTCACCTCTGTGGTACTAATTCTTTACTGGTTTAATGAATTCTCAGCCTGCAGTGGACAACTATGGTTTTATTAGAATTTTACAGTCTTTTTTTTTTTTTTCAGCAGTTTTGACTCTGAGTATGAAAATTATGTTTGTGGTACACTTTCAAGTTCTGCATCTTGGAAAGTTCCTCAGCCTTGATCCAAAGATACAAACTGACATGCTTTCTTGCTGGTAACATAATCAATGATTCTTGCTCTTTAGCACAAATTCTCCTTTTACTTCACATTGTGATGTTTGCAGTTTTCCAGATTCCAGCAATCAGGTTTTGTTAGGTTTTTGTTGGCTTCACATAAGAATTATCCCCACTTCAGTCTCAGGTGTTATTGTAGCCTAAACCTACTGTAATTCAGTAGTAAATCATGCCTGTGGAGTAAGAAGGGATGTGTCTATCACACTAATATTGTTTTCTTCTGTCAGTCATATGCCACGTTGATGGTCCCTTCACATGTTGTTTAGATATGGCCATTTTTTTACAGCATACCACTGCTAATGCTAGAGGGAAGAATAAGACAGTGCACCCATTTTATAACTTGTTTAATTCCTCATTGAAGAGCTTGACGTAATTGGGAATGACTGCAGGTCTGTTGTTATAATTAGAATTTGTTCTCTAGCCTTAGGCTTTTCCCCTTTAGGGGGGTTGATTGGAGTCCTGGGAGGCCTCACTTCTCAGCATGCTATTTCCTGAAGCCTCTTTCATCCCTGCTGCTAAGTGTACACTGAGTGACTCGGAGGGCAAAGCACGAAGCTTTGCAGGGTCTGCAGAAGCAGAGCAAATAAGTGATTTGTGCCGAGGCAGAGATAGACCAAACCAAGCTTTCTATAGGCAGTGGAGCTGTCAGCATTTTCTGCCACAAAGTGGCACATCATCTTCTGATGTACATTGTGGCAAACCTCTGGGCAAATATGATGGGAAAAAGAGAGGGAGATGAGGAAAACAGAAGATATTACAAGGAAGACACAGCTTTCAGATGTCTGCAGGGAGAGCTTTCAGTGTATGCAGAGAATTTCTCAGACTCATTTTTTAGGGTTGGCCAGAGCAAATCCATTGTGTCAGAATGCTGCCAGAATTACCATCAGCATGTCATGGTCAGCTGCACTTGGACTGTGGGAGAGGAGAGGGGGGAGAAGGCTGGAGTGTAGACCTGATACCATCTCTTGAGCACATTATCAGGAGTTTTGCTGCTGCAAGTCACCCAGTTAGTCACCTCTTATAGGAACAGGGCTTTTTGCACTGCACTTGAACTTGATAAACCATCTTTTAATAGAGTTTTGTTTTGGGCTGGGAGACACTGAGGCGAATTCTCAGCTGCTGCAAATTAGCACCGCTGCATGGTCTTCTGTTACACCAGCTGTGGGCTAGGCCCTTGTCAGAGTTTATTTACAGAAATGGGCATGATCTTTGAGAGCAGCCACATTGCTGGGATAGGCAGAAGAGTGACAAAAGATGTGCCAGTTATTGTACTACAGCCTCTCTTCCCTGCTGAAGTATACACAGGTGGTGCAGGTGTCCATCTCTGAATTGCCAGCTACCTCTGCATGCTGTGGTCAGAATCACACAGCTGCAAGCCCCCTTTGTTCCAGGGACATCAATGAGTCCAAATGTTGTCACATGTGCATGCAGCAAGCCCCCCACAGTGTGGCATGCATGCCCAGGTGCTTGCAACACAGGCTTATGCACATGCACCTCCAGACTCCTATACCCACTCAACCTGGATCTAGAAAGCCTTTTGCCTCCACAGAAGTATAGTTCCTCTGAAATTAGAGAGCAGAAGCAATTACAATGGGCCCTCTAGGATATCTCAATCCAACCCAAAATTTCTTCAGCCTTTTCAAAATATTTTGTGGCTGAATACCTCACCCTTTCTCTGCTTCTCTCTTTTCCTTCTTTCACAAACACAGGCAGAACTTTTTGGCAACTATAAAAATCCCTCCACCCAGCCCCAGGAAGTCTAGACTCTGTGGAGTTAGAATATACCTTATTGATCTGTCAAGGCATTATATCTGACCATTAGATTCACAGGTACTCTTCTGAGATTAGCTAAATCGCTCTGTTAATAGGCAATTTCACAGACCCAGGTGTCCAAAGATAACAGGAAAAGTTCAGAAACCAGAGTTTAGCTAACTGACCTGTGACTGCTGAGAGCTTGTAAAGCTTTTTAAATGGGCTGTGAGTGAAAGCAATTGATGAGGAGCTGAGGCAGCCTAGGTCTCTCAGGATATAATCCTTACACCTCTTTACCGTTGATTATGTGTCGCTCACTGCAGTAACCTGGTATTATTTGCTTGGCCTTTGTTCTTTGACCGAAGGCAGGGGCTAAGTCCATCACCAACTGTCCTGTACTTCCATGTGAAATTGCTGGATAAAGATGCATGAGGAGCTGCAGGGCCGAGCAAAATAACTTCGCTTCCTGTGGTGAAGCCTGCAGGCTGAATTTCAGGGAATGACTGACATTTCCAGCAGCTCTCTGAGATCTCTGGGGATCCCTGGAAGCAAAAGCGTGCTGAGCCATATGCTTCTCCAGGAAGTGGCCCAGGTCATGGTCTGTTAAAGAGAGAACCATTGTCCATTGTGATTACCTACACTCTCAGCTGCACTTTGGAAACTGGCAGGAGTGGAAATGTCAGCCATGAGTGCTGATGGGGAAACAGATACCTCTCCCCTTTTAAATATAAGTTCATGGTCCCTATGGGAGAACAATACAAGAATCTCTCAGCAATGCTTGCATCCAGAGATGGACCTTGAACTAGGATCTTAGCAGGACCTTCTGAGGATGGTGAGGAACAGCAGAAAGCCCAGCCAGCCTCAGGGTTAGGCACTCCATTAACTCCCCCAGGCCAGGATGACTGACTGTATGGTGCTGGCAAGCTGTGCCTGTGCAACAGTGGAAAGGTGTGCCCACAGCTGTGTATGAGCTACCTGGGAGTCACAGCAAGGCAGAGCTCAGTGACAGCCAAACATCAGTGAGGTTCTGCATGGGTTTTGCAGCTGGCTTGGAGCCTTGTTGTCAGGTATGGGAGTGCCTGAGCTACCTAATTTCACTCTGATGATGTTTGGGTTTTGCCTTTTTTTTTCTATGTTCTCTGTTCAAATATTCTTCACATGTATATTTGTAACTCTGTCACCTATTGTATTAGTAGCTAGTTTTCCCAGTACTTTTCCATGGCCTTTCTTTAAGCAGAAAAAAAAAAACACATTCCAGAGCTCCAAGCCATGGGAAGTACAAGGCCCCATACTATCTTGGTTCTTCCTGGGAACCAAGGCCGAGAACAACTCCTAGAGATACATTCTCATGGACAAAGTACAGCTCGTGCTGAATAAGGGATCCAGAGAAGGACCTTGACCTGGAGGGGAATTGCATCACCACTTGTTCTCCTCATCGGTGCCTTTTGTCAATGTTAATTTCCTAAAACCTATGAAAATTAACTCACCCCTGGGGGTGGTGGGCTTTTGTGGACATCTTTCCATAACTGTCTCTGATGGTCTTCAAATAAAGATCCCCTTTCATATTACCTCCTTACTAAAGTTATCTTGAGTTTCATTTCCAGGTTGGGAAAAAGGCAACAGCTCCAGCTGAGGATGCGTGTACAAAACACAGTGATGCCTTTTGGACACACCCCACTACATGGCTGGGTGCTGCAGTGCCCATGCTGCAAATTTCTCCACTGGGGTCAAATAGGAGGCAAATGCCCTTGATTACATCATAGATTCATAGATCCAAAGAATTTGTCAAGCCCAAACTGAAGTCCAGGATTGTATAGCTCCATCTGTCCTTTTATTCTCCAGAGAATCTGTTTGCCTCTAACTCATTGACTCTGAAAATCTTCCAAAACATATTTCTTGGCACTGCTTGGATTTTCCCACCAGGTCATTATCTTTTCATAAGAATAAAGGGAGGCACAAAACTCCCTAATTCCTTGGCAAATAAACAGGCCCCTGTCAGATTTTTTCTAAGGCCAGAAAGAAAGACAAAAAAAAAAAAAAATCTGTTTAAGATTTTTTTTCATCAACTTACAGGACTATTTGTCCCCCAGGTCTCCTTTCCTCATCAGCAGAAGCTCAGAATAGTGGCTAAAGCAAAGGAGAAGGTTGTCTAAGTGGGAGGATGGTCTTTACATTGTTCTGTCTTGTGCATCTTGCTCATGCTCCCGGGGTCAAGCTGACCTCTGCAATTGCCTCTTTAGGTCAGATGGGGAGGTACTACTGGACACTGGGTTTTTCCCTTTACTCTTTGTAATGTGAGGCCTGGCCAATTTCTAAAGCTCAGCTGGGAGTTTTACAGCAGGAACTGAGGACACTGGGGCTGCCTGTGATTGCTACTGCTCTCTTCCTGTGGTGCACAAAAGCTGTGGCTTTTGTTCTCTGCTGTTGGTCTCAAGCTTGTTACAGAGCCCTGGGGAGCATTTTGTGGCCACAGGCTGTGGGGTGGATGCTCTGGAAACCTGTCAGAACTAACCATCTTCCTGTGGTTGTGGTAGACTGAGCTTGTCCTGGGACCTTTCTAATTCCAATTTTGCTGTCTGGCATGGCTCCTGCTATAATGCAGACCACAGCATTTCATCCAGTAATTCCCAGCAAAAGGAATTACTCTTTGCTCTAGCAAACAATCCCGGAGAGCCCTGGCATAAGAACTTCAAGTGAGTGCTCTCTTGCACCATATATTTTTGCTTTTTCCCTTATTCATTAAGAAGATGAGAAGTGCAGCCTTTCTTCCACTACCTAGAGGAAACAAGGTAGAAGCAAAGCCCTCTTGGGAAAGGGGAGAGGGCTGCCCTGTGCCAAGGATTGCAAGGGATTAGTGGGGTTGTTCAGTACAGTTGATCCCAAATGTTGTAGGTGGGATCCTGGACAGGATATTTATGCCATCACTGCATGCATGTCTTCTAGGAAGTTGGGTCAGGGCTGACACCCAATTTTCCTTCCTACTGGGAGCTCTGTGGAATCCCTCATCTGCGTAAGGCACAGCAGCCTGTGGTAGGTGTGGCATATTTTGCACCCACCAGTTTGTCTGTGCTTCCTCCTGCTTCCTCATTTCTAGCCTTCCTCAGGAACAAAAGACTTAGAAAGAGGGACATGTGAATCCCTGCCAAACAGAGATCCAGCAAGTGCTATTTAATGCCTCACTATACCCGCCCTAGCCTTCCTTCCTCCTCTGCTCTTCAGTTCCTGCTCACTGTGAAGACGTGGAGGTTATGCAGGCTGCCATCCCACACAGTTCATCCCTGCAACCTTCTCTGATGTACTGACAGGATCTGACATCCTCCCGCTGAGGGCTTTCCCCTGTGGGCAGCAGAAGTGTAAAGGAGCAGCACATGGTGGTGCTCAGACAGGAACAGGCAACAACAAAATGCAGGGGAATTCAGAATTAGGTGTCTGCAGCTCTGATTTTAACTGTACCTAGAAGGTGTTGCTACATGGGCTGGAACCTGCTGACTGAATGAGAGGGTAGGAAGATTTGCCCACTGTTGTGTGAACAGAAAATAGGTAAGAATTGAGAGAAAGAACAGACAAGGAAGAGAAAAGCTGAATACTTCTCTCTCTCTCTCTTTTTTTTTTTTTTTTTTTTGTTAACACATTTGACCCTTCAGATGTCTTTGTGCCACTCCAATTGTCTTGTGTGATTGTTAGGTGTGTTTTTATGAGAAAAACTTGCATCATTGCCTCAAATAGCCTAAAAAAAGTCTGGTAAAAACTTGCTATTGTCCAGTTAAACAACAAAAAAGCCTAGATGGTTGAAAAAAGATCTGTACTTACATAGACTTAAAGATGTAGCCTTATTTTGCAAAATCAAGGTTTGTTCCCAATAATCCCAAGAGTTTTTGGGAGTCAGTGTGTTACTCAGCATATCTGCTTTTTTGAGAACAGATAATTTCACTATTGGTCCTTTCAGGAAAGGTGCTGGAGGTGGGTATTCTGTTCTCCTCTTTCTCATAGTGGTTTCTGTCATTTCCATCAGAGCTAGAGATATCAGTGCTACTGACACAGGCTGACAACCAAGGCCTCTCTGGCTTATCTATACAGCTTTGGTCAGGCAAGATTTGTGGAGACCAATGGCTCTTGGAACTTGCTAGACCAGGTACTGAAAAAGTGTTAGAAAAGACACTTTGGAGATGGCTCCCTGTCCGCACTGCATTGCTTTACAGACACGTGGGTGCTCCATGGGCCTTACACCCTCACACCCATGTCAGCAAAAAGGACAGCTAGCCATGTGTCCAATGTACCTGCTGCCTCTGGTTCCACCTGGGCTCTATCTCCATGTGTGTGGCCTCTGGTAATCAGGAAATCTTGTTCCTTGTTCCTTTTTGTAGGCATGTGCATTGCCTCTCATAGGACCACAGCCTGGCAAAAGCCCTCCAGAAAATGGAGATGAATGGAGGCATGTACCACTTGTGGTGCTGAAATGACATCCTAGTGTCACACCATACTTTTACTGATTTTTTTTCTGGAGTGGTTGCAGATGCTGAAAAACAATGAGATGCTCTCTTTGGGGAGCTGCCTACAGGATTCCCACAAAGCAACTGCAGGGAAGCGTAGTGGGAGGCAGAATGGCAGGCAATAAACCTCCACACAGTGCACCTAGACATAAACACTCGATGTGTCCTCTGGTTAATTCAATAGAAGCACTCCTGTATGGGCTCACATGTGACCCACACCAAATCCAGGAGAGCTGGGAAAGGACAGGTCTGGAATCAGTACTTGTGGAACCCCCACTTTGGGAGACTGTGTAATACGGGTAGCCTGGGGACCCTGACAGCTCTGAGGAATTGCTGTGTGCTGGCTGTGCTCCCAGTAAAAAGATTAGTGACAATAAAATGACACTAGACTTATTAATTAAATTAAGATCCTTTCATAGTTTTAGGCCAGGATTTTCAAAAGTGCTCAGCCTTGCCCTAGTTGTGCTCTCACCAAGGGTAGTGAGGAGTTGTACTGCCACTTTCAAGCAGGGCAAAAGCTTTCAGAGAACTTACCTTCATCCTGAAACCTTTTAGCAGATATCATGGGAAAATGCAGTGGATTTTGGATTCCAATGCAACTCATGGAATATCTGCTGCTGCACAGGCTCTATCTGCTTCCCTACATGAAGCAAAGTCAGTTTTGGGGCACACATAGACAGGAGAAACCTTGGAAGCAGCAGAACACTTGGGGTGCTCCCGAGATAGCTGCTGCTCCAGGAGGGGGATGTAAGAGGGATGCTTCAGTTTTATGATATGCTGCATACAAAATGTTCTAAGGGTGTGTATGACATTAAAGATCTCTTCAGGCCTGCATCCTGTCCCTCTTCCAGTTTGCTTAATCCTGTTCTGCCTTTTTGAAATGTCACCTGCCATCTCAGTCAATGCACAGGCCCTCCTCACTTCCTATCCCGAATTGTTCCAGAGCCTTGCTATCCCCTGGTAAAGTGACACTGCAGTTTGTACTAAACATGTGGAGTACCTTCCTTCCCTGTCATTTCTTCCATGAGCAAAAGGTCAAAGCTATCACTTCTGTGACTGGGTAGGAGGGATAGTTGTGAGTTGAGTCATCCCACAGGCACGGGGTGTCCTATAGATCCACTATTGTCTCGGAAGAGCAGTGAAATCCAGGCCAGTAACCTCACCCGATACGGCTTTCCAGTGCTGTTGATATTTAAGACAAATGATCATTATTTCAGAAAAGAGGAGGTGATACCTACCCCTTCTGTTTATCAGGAAAGCTTGCATTAGAAAGCCAGAGGCAACTGGGAATTTTTCCTGAACTGGGAGCAGTTTTTTCAAAATTACAGCTGAATTCTTCTCTGCCCTGCCTGCCACGTCATGGCACTCCATTGAATTAATTGCTTTCCAGGGTCGAATCTGGCCTGGCAGCCTTCACACAAAGGCTATGGAGAAAACTGAGCTGCCCCCTTTTTTAAGACTCTCACAATACAGGATCTTGATGAAGTTAACAGCTGGCAAATGCAGAACGTGGAAAAGGAAATACTGCTTCAGGCAGCACTGTCATTGTAACCCTTGGAATTCAGGGCTGCGGGAGGCTCTTGCAGAGAGATGTTTTTTCAAGGACAGCAGCACAACAAATGCGACAGTCAGTAACAAAAGCTCAGAGAGAAAGCAAGACCCAGCAGAGAACAGGGAGGAATTGCCTTTCAAGCATGGCACTGAGTGACCAGACAGGTAATTTGGGAGGCTGTCTTTCCCTAAGTATTCAGCAAATCTCTGGGAATGGGAGGCACTGCAAAATTCTCATTTTGTAGTTTTGTACAATGCATCTGGTCAAAATCTGGAGGGCTTTAGTTTCCAGAGCCAAAAAGAGAACATAGGCCAATTTCTGATCCTTTTTATGTTCTGATAGAGATGTCCATGACACATACAACTAATCCTACTGGCTCAACCCCCTGACAATGAATGTCCTCATATTTTAGGTTGTATCAGCTAAATATGTAACTAAATATCTAAACAGCAAAACAAGGCTTATGTGGTTACATTTCTTTTGTCTCTCAGGCTTGTCCCTTCCCACAAGAAACTTCGAGCACACTGACTAAAGTGTCCAAAGTTTACATAGGGTAGAGATCAATTACATTCCCATCATTTTAATGGAAAATGATGTTTGTTCAGAAGGCAGTGAGTGTCCTATGGCATACTTACAATCAGTGCCTTTGGTGAAGAAAAAACTGCAGTGTGACTTCAGTGCTATCTGTGCAGTTCTGGCTGCTGGCTGGGTCCAGCTGGCCCACATGCAGGGTGGGATTGAGCAGGGCCCCATTGCCACAGGGCCTCTCAGCAGTTAGTGCACATGCAAGATGCTGCACCGGGGCTTGAGCTCAGGTGCGTGAGTGTGGAGGGGGAATCAGAGCATTTTGGATGTGGGAGAGATCAAAAAGAGGTAGAGGAGAGGTTGCTGCAGTGGAAAAGTATGGCCACAAGGCCATACCTGTGGGAAACTGGATTATGTCACTGCTCAGAGTGACTTGCTTTGTTTTCTGGATAATACAACCCTCAAAAATGTTTCCTGTGCAAGGTGGTTTGTTTCCTAACATGTATATAACTCTTGATAACAAAGGGGAATTTGTGTGAGTGACAAAATCATTGCTCTTTGCAGTGTCGTATTTAATCACAAAGACCGGATATAGATGGCAGATGTGTGGAATGAATGGGACACCAGCTCACTGGTAATTTCAATTGCTGTAACTTCACCTGTTCAAGTGCCCTTTTGTTGTACAGTTTAATTCTGATTTTGAAGATGCTTCCCATCTATAACACATCAATTTCAGTAAAAATCCCTGTATTAAACCAGGGACTCGGGTTCAGTATTTAGACCATTCACTTTAAACTCATCTCAGTAGAAACCATGTATAAGTCCCACTGAGTGTGTGGACTCTTGCCCTGGGTCAGTGGTTGTTGCCTACACAAAAAGTAGGCAGGAGGCCTTAACCTTCTGAGTAGGGAGCATTTTGTGTTCACCGTAGGTAGATGCAAATAACAGATCGTGGCAGGCAGAAGCAAGAGTCAAATCTGATACCTTTACTAAATGCATGATTGCTATTTTATAGGAGGCATCACACAGCACTATACCAAGAACAAGAAACGTGCATTGAGCATCCAGAACCTCAGATGAGTTATTTTTTGGAACTCAGTCACCAAGTTATATGCTGCTGTCTTGGGTAAGGGCACAGTAGGTATTCCTAGAAGTGCTTTGGGATCATTAGTCTCACTAGGATATGTGCGTAACTGAGTGCAAGACCAGCTTGGAGGTCTTGGTAGGCAGATACTTAAGAAGTCAGGGCCCACTAGGACTCTGCTGCTTCTTGGAAACTGCAAAGGGATTGAGCTTGGAAGCTTAAAGACAGGATATTTCAGTTGCTCTCACTGCAAAATCTACATATGAATACTGATTTCTTGCTGGAGAAGGGAGAACTGAGATGGATTTTGGATGTGCCACTGTCATGTAACACAGTGGGACTTAGAGAAAAGCTAGTTAGCCCATGTGCACAGCACGGTGCAGTACAGCAGCCAGGGTCTTGTGAGCAGTGTGCCCCAGGGTTCTCCCAGTTTGTTACACCTTGCTTTGCTACAGGAGTGTTTTGGTCCAGGTGTAGGTCTGCACTGGTGTAGCCATACCTCCTGCTTGTGGACACGTGGTGTCACCTTCCTGAGAGCAGGAGAGGGAGGGCAGGATAAAGGCAGCCCTTCGAGCCCTTAAGCTATTGCTGCTCACTTATTTGCTGTGGATCTCTCCACTTGTCTGAGAGACAACAAAAGTAATGCATACAGCACTTAGCTGCCTTAAACATGGCTCATGTTGAGTGCTCTGCTCTGCATCCCAGTAGCATGAGATTTGCCAGGTAGCCTGCAATTGTATAAAATTTAGTTTTTTGTAGAAACCAGATAGAAATGGGTAATTACTCACAGAGGGTGGTCATAATTGCCTTCACTAACAAGTAAGGGCAGAAACAGTTGCCTTTAGCCCTAAAAGGACAAAGCAAAGAGCACTTGGCAGGAGGAATTTCCCATAAAGAAGAGGTGTTTGGTATTTGACAGGGTAATTGGATGTTTAGGGGAACAGGCTGACATGAAAATACACTTTCTTTTGTGTGGCTCAGGAAGACAATCTTGGTGAACAGCCTAAGACACAGGTTGGAGGACTGTCAGGACCTGGACAAATAATGTGGTGTAGACAAAGTTTTCACTAGGATTTTGGGTGCCACAGCTTTCCAAGAGGCTGTGATGTCCACCTAGAGTTGCCTGGAAAAATGTTCAGGGGACAGGACACATGGCTTTTTAAGTCTTTTAATTACTGAAGTCGCTTTGCGTGATGTTGCCTCCCAGCCTGCCTCCATTGTATTGTGTCCCATCCAAGAGTCTGTTTTGAGTGGCTTAGTGCTGCTGAGCAATGGGATGTTCTGTGTCCTTTCCTTCACATGATCTCTAAAGGGCCTTGCAATTCATTGTGCAGCCACCCTTGCTGCTAGTAGAGCTCAGGGTGAGAGAAGCACATGGCACAGGAGAAAGGGACTTTTGCTGGCAGGACAGACATGGAGCTGTCAGAGGAGACTCCCTCAGGCCACCAAGGGAATGGTGGAGCTGGCCTCTTCAGGACACATCTCTTCCCTTCAGGCAAGAAAGAAAGTTTTGAAATGGGGGGCTTTTAAATCATGGTCTTGCCCCCTCCCTGCTTCCCCATCTCTCTCAGTGCCCTTTCATCTCATATCCTGTGGATTAAGGATACAGCTTTTAGATAAAACACCCCAAATTTGTCTCTTTGCAGCAGGTCTTTCAGATGTTGCCTCTCCTCACAGCTCAGCCAGTTCAGGGTACTTACAAAAAGGATCCACGAGCGTGGAGAGAGGTTATTTCTTCCCATCCTGCTTTCATTTTGAATTTTGCATGGACAAGGACTGTGTTGTCAACCCATCAATTGTCACAAAGTTAATGGCTTGGATCTACAGGCCATGGGAATAAATTAAAATTAAATTTCTGGGAATGAGATTTACTGCAGACTATCACATGAGGATACTGTGACAATCTAGCTGAGGTTTAAGAAGAGCAATCCTATTAGCTTGAATTGCCGATAGGGATCAAAGCTCTCTTTCCTCTTACACAAATGCCTTGGAAGCAAACTGATCACTGTCCAGGTCTATCAGACCATGAAACTAGATTAGCAAACTGGGGTCTCTGTGACCAAATGACGGAGCAGCTGAGGCTGCTATACATAGAGGGAGAGAGAGAATTGGGGAGATTATGCAAATATGTGGCAAATAACGCAATTTATAGGATATAATTAAATAAAAGTGAAGTTACAACAGCACTACCAGCTGAGTATAGAGTTGCTTTCATTGTAGCAAAGGACACATTCAATGTCATGGCCAAGAGAACTGCCTCAGAGATGAACAGCAACCAAAATTTATCTTCATAACTACAAGCTTGTTTAAAGTTCTGGGGCACCTTTTTGTGGTGCACACGGAGAAGAATGTAGACCCTTTTTGGCCAGGTATGTGCCATACACACTTTGAAACAGCTGGCCTTTTACTAGAGTTTAGGAAATAAACTGAGCTGGAGAGAGGAGAAAGAATGGTGATTGATGGTGATATGGTGGGTACTGGCCACATCACTAATACGACTCTAGTGGTCTGAGTCATTGTTAGGGCTATGGGAACAGGGCTTTCTGGTGCTGTGCAAGCAAAAACTGCACGGGTTCTATGCCAACAATATTCTGGTTTAGTCCCACACACTTGAAGGATGTTCAGCTGATAGCTGGCTCTGGCTTATGTAAAAAAAAAGATGACTTGCATCTCCTTGGAGTGGGACAGGTATCTGGCATTCAGCTTTCCTGCCCCTGACTTAAAACTGATTTACAAAAAATCCTAATACAGAATCTATTCCTATGGCAAATTAAGTGTATCATAAGGAGCCAAAGCCCTGTGTCTCCTCTCGGGGGAAAAGTCTGGGGCAAATTGTCCTGCTGGCCCCCCCCACCTCCTGAGATTGGGTCATAAGTTTTTCAAAGACCTATCAGGCTTCAGTAGTGAGCTAGCACCACTTTGGATCTGTGGATCAGACTAGGTCTGGAAGTGGGGATTAGCTAATAAAGTAATGCCATTTTTTGGCTAACTGTCCACACTGACAGGTAGTGTTTGGGTATCAATGTATAATTAGCCAAGTGATGTGCATTTAATTTGTTGGGTACATGCTCTGAAGTTAAAACCAATCCTGAACAGCTTGTGTTGATAAGTAGGATAGTCCTGGTAAATACCAGCAGAGTATTCTCCAGATGTCTATACTTCACTCTGCAAGGCAGAAGTTTGCCCTGTCCTGCTCATTATTCCTCCTTGAAAACTTACCACAGACTACTGATTTTGATAAATACTTTAGCTCTTCTTATTCTTTCAAATGCACTGTCTGCATTGAAACATACAGAACGTGCTTTAAAATGGGTGAAAAGCCTTCAACAGTTTTGGTCCCTTGAATCAGCCTAGCAGTATGATTGACAGATCACAGGCATTTCTCCTTGGCAAGACAGTTTCCTTACTTGATAATTCACCAGAGCTGGAATTTCCTTCCCTCATGGGTCTTGCCCACAGCCCAAGCTTGCAGCCACAGCATGTGCTGTTAGCAAAGGGAACTTTGCTCCTCATTTTGAGTCTGCCTTTTGATGTTTCTTACTTTGAGCCAAGAATATGAACTCTTTGGTACACACAGAAATGGGGGAGGTACTCACAGGAAACTGTACGTAAAAGTAGGCAACCAAGACAACCATGTGTAGAATTCATAGTCAATACGTTATTGATTACATCTTATATGACAAGTCCCCAAATAGTGTTACTACGATTTTCCAGTACAGTAGTTGTTAGACTGTTTTTCTCTCCCCTTTCTTGTTTTGATTTGCTTCTGATCTAATCGTGACTGGAAGTAAGCCTTATTCACAGCTCTGGCGGCAATTCCTGCCCACAAGTTTTTGGAAGTTCACTCTGTAATCTCAATATGGATTTGCTATTGATGGTCTTGCCTTGAAATTAATCTGAACTGGAACACAAAATTTGAATGCCACATTACTGCATTAAGACCAGGTTTTGATTTTAATGATAATCCAAATCTGTATTTCTGGACTTGACAAGAAAAAACCCAGTAGTAGTAAATAGTATCTGAAAAAAGCAGGAACAATAACAACATCAATAAAAGCAATAAAACCAATCATAGCCACACATTAGAGCTCCTATGCTCATAAAGAATGCATTTATGAGTGCTTTTAGGAGTGCTTCACCTAAAATTGTTGCACATGCACTTTTGATGTGCAACACAGCAACAGCAGGATTCCAGTGGTATCTTTAGGGGAAAAGCAAAAAATAACATCAAATAGCATCACAATTGAAACAGAGGGGAACATTCAAGCAAGGTATAATTAACCCAGCTGGAATTTGGTCAGGATATCCAGGTTAACACCTCATTCAGTTAGTCGGCTGTGTAGTAAATTGTTGAATATTGTTGTTTAAAAGTCAAATAATTTACTGAGCTCTTTTCATGTGTGGAATATACAAGAAGGTCAACTGCCTTTTTAACATCTGGTAGCAGAACCCTGGTGATTTACCTGCACTCTGGTGACTGTAGATAGCCAAATGATGGATGACTTTGCTAGAAAACTCACTCTGTTAACTCATACAAGCTCACAAGGAGCCTGATAACTCTGCTTTGTGGAAACATTAAAGGCTTTGTCTGTAGCTTGTGTAGATTGACAAAGTACCATAGATGTCAATGGGACTGTGCTGATTTATATGTGCTTTAGACATATCTCTAAACCAGAAGGCCATTCATTACTTTTTCTTGGTTGAAGGGGAAAAAAAAAAAAAAAAAAAAAAAAAGAAAAAAAAAGGGAATTAATAAAAATAGGTAGTACCTTCATTAATTACTTACTTATTAGAAAACATTTTACTTGGAGTTTCAAATTATTGTTCAAACCAAATCTAGGATTTGGACCTAGCCTGGATGAGGAGAAGACTGGATGAGATGATGCCATGCTTACTTTAATTGTTTTGCTGCCTGACACTGGTGTCTGTAGGAAAGCAAAGAGGAAAATTACAGAAACAGCAAGCAGAGCAGTAGAGGGTCTTGAGGATCAGAAAACTGATTAGGGGCTAAATTTTCCTTCAGCCTGATGAACCATGCTTGAGGGAAAGACTGCCTACATCTCTTAATCCCTTTTTGGTTTCCTACATCTCATGTCTGTTTAAATACAGCCTAACCACACCAATTGTGCTGATCCTGTAGAGCTCACCTTCCTCTCTCATAGAGTCTCTATTTGATCAGCATATCTGTACTCTGAGAGATTCTGAGTGCATTGCATTGACTGACAAAAACTAGTTTTTCAGTCCTGCTGGCGAGATGAAGTAATATGGTTAGGGAAAAGGAAGGTGAGTTCACTCTGTTTTCTGCCTTATCAGCAAAACTGTCAGTCTGCAGTCACAGCATGGCAGCTGATGGAAACTGAAGACGGGAAGCATATGGCATTGCCTAATTTCTTCACCATCCATAGGCTGAACCTGTAGGAGTGGCAGTTAGAAAATTCATCTTATGGCTTAAAACATTTGCTTCAGTTTCATGCCAGGCTTTAGTAAGCACAGCACTCAACTGTAGTTTTCTGCTGAGGCTGACTTGGAGGCAGTGAGAAGGGGATGAGGGTCCAACAGGCCAAGGGCAATAGTTTTACTGCACAATCCCCCTGGATTACTCTTGTTTTCCACATATCTCAGGATGATCAGAGGATTCTCAGCCTCCACTGATTTACTGTCTTGGCAGATATCAAGCAGAGCACAAGCTATGCTGTATGTTGCAAGGAAGCTAACAGTGGATGAATGAGGGCAATGTTTGCAGTCAGGACTTTCCTTTACAAACACTGAATCATGCTGTTGTGAAACCAGGACCGAGTGATGAATGACTCACTGTTGGCAGCACACACTGCCCTATCAGTAGGCTCTGTTCAGGGGATGTGGGGGCTGCTGTTTGATATCATCTCTGAGCTCCCAGCTCCCAGCATGCTAATGAGTAATGCACACTGTGGCCTGTATTGATCTGTGATTTGGTTATTCACGAGGCTCTGCACAAAAACACCCGCGTTGCTGGAAGTCCTGTTATTCTCCAACACAAAGATGTTGCTTTGGGGATGTTTAAAAACATCAACATCTCTCTTATTTGACTGTGATGTTTTCAGCTTGAATCTATTTTGAAGATTTTTTTTTCAGTATGAATGCTTTGTAGTAATAAACCACAAAACTTCATTAGTAAGGGACAGAAGAAACATGCTTAGATGGTTCAAAGAAATGAGACTGAGATAGAAATCCTTGGGTCAGTGGTTCAAAGTCAGTGCCTGCTGGCTGTGAGGTAGGTGTTTGGGTGCAGGTGATTATATCATATGACCCAATGCCAGGGCTGGAGTGGACCTGCCTGTTGGTAGTGCTGGAAATGGGTTCATTGCCAGGCTCCAAAAAGAGAGGAAAAATGTTCTTTTCAGTGAAACGGCATCAAGTTGCTTTCTGTTTCTAAGCTATGGCACTGACTAACTTCTCAAAGACTCCCTTCAGGATGAGAGGAAAGGGTCTGCATCTTGAAAGAGACAGGGTTGAGAATGGTGTTACAGGAGGTCTCCATACCTATCTTGAGTTGATAAACCAGCACTGCATCCACTTTTTACTGAGACTTAGCACAAGGGCTGAAGTCCCAGAAAGTTTACAGCGTGATGTGTCCTCTCAAGGTGAAAGGAGGCATTCGCAGATGAAGAGTGAAGCACAGGGAGGCTTGGCCTGCCTCTGCCAGCTGCCTGGGATCAAACAGGAGACTTCAGTCACCAGTTGCTGCTGCTGGGTCTGTAAGTACGAGATCCCAAGCTCACTGCAAGGCTCCCACTAACTTAGGCAGACTACAAATCAGACTGTGAATAAGCACCATATTCTCTCAAATAGACTGAATGGAATTTGAAAGATGGGAGATAAGAGCTCTTCCTGGGACAGGGCAGGAACAGACGGCCTGGTTTCCTTCACAGCAAAGTTCTGCACTTATGAAAGGTTCAGTATTTGCACCAAGGATGGGCAAAGCAAGCACACAGGAGTACTTTTATGTAATGACAGAGGTTAAAGTATCGTTGCAGACCAAGCTGTAGAGATGTGACAATCCTGTCTTTCCATTAAATAGCTGCAAGTTGGTTTAAGAGGGACAAGCTTTACTTTTCAACAAATAATGTAGCTTAATTAATCAAAGAGAAGACATCCGTATTCAAGCTCTGAAGCTGGTTTTCTCTGACATCAGTCCCCTCCCTGTGAGTCTGTGTCATGTGGTAGTATAAGTATGGGCTAAACTACACTTAAGACTGAGTAAACAATATGATTTCAAAAGCAATTGGGAAAAGGATCATGGAAATTGAAAAAAGCCCAAAAATATTTTCTGAATCCTCACCCCAATCACACTGTGGGAGGAACTTGACATTGCTATAAATAAAAATGCATGCTAAAAACCTTTCCATAGTTTCTGCAGAGCATTCTCACGGGACCCAAGATGCCTGTTGATAGCCAAGAATGTATTACACTGAAGGATCTCAGGTTCTGGAAAATCCTATCAAATTTTATGGAAAGTGATAACATTCCTGCCAGCTTAATGAACCATCACTTCAAGGCTCTTAGGAGTGGTACATCCACTACTGAAATATATGGATGGTGCATGCAACCTTGCAGGAGAGATAAAATCCTGCAGCAGTCCTGTGGTGTTAGCCAAGTTAACTATGTTTCATCTCCGACAACCACACACAAATACTCACTTCTGACATGTTCCTATAAATATTCTGAGCCTCTACAGAAACCTACTGGTTTCAGCCCCAGCCTGCTCTGTAGGGTTTTCCTGAAAGGCTTTATGGCTTTACTAATGAGGTAAACCCAAGATTAACCCCCATTCTCATATTTTTCCTTTAAAAAGCCCCCACAATCAGCTTGGGAAAGCAGGCAGCAAAAGAATGGCTATCTCAAACCTCCCCACTGCACAGAGGTCTCTGCCCAAACCATGGGCTTGTTTGTTTTCCTCAGGAACGTGAAGGCTCTGGGAAGGGGAACTTTGGCACAGAGCTGCTTTGGGAAGAGGTGAATGTGATTGTGAAGCCAGGCAGCTCAGGAGGGGAATCGTTGTGCGGCCGCAGGACCAGACTAAGGCAGACGCTTGGGCAAGCACAGTGTGTGGCCCTGGAAGAGCCCAGAGAGAGGGGACATTTGGGTGGGGGGCTTGGCCAAAACAGCAGGGGAAGCTGGGAACAGAGGAACCCTCTCCTGTGACTTGACTCCTGCTATATAACACAGGACTTTGTTTCTCCTTTGTAAATAAACAAAGCTGCTTGCAAGAAACTACCTAAGCCCTGCACTGGCTTTTCTTCCTGACTGTAACTACCTACAAGACTGGGGATTTAGACAGCCCCATGGGTGGAAAAGGAACATCAGGGTTTTGTGTAGACAGACAACCCAGCAATACATTAAATACATGTATTTAAGGGATATGTGGCAGAAGTGAACAGAAGACAGGGATGGTGGGGGGCAGGGGGGAAATAATATTTAGTAGAATTCATGAGATCCTCTTCCTTCTTGAAGAAATGATATCTGATGTAAATAAATTCAAATAGAATTTTTCCCGGTTTCAGTTCCTGACTGTAAGTACAGGCAAATTCTTCTGCTGCCTCTTTTTTTTTTTTTTTTTTTTTTTTTTTGTGTGTGTGTGTATGCACCAAATTAATGGGAAAGTGTTTGTGTTTCTTTAAGTAGATAGGAGGTGTGTTACCACTGGCTTCCTTAATCCAGGTACCTTGTTATCTTAATTAAAAACCAAAATCAGCTTTGATCTCCCTACAACTTCATTGCATTTCATTTACTATTGTTTAAGCTCAGTTTGCTTTCCATGGTGAAAAGAATTTGTATTTCACACAGAGCAGGAAGTCCTACTTAAATGTTTTCTGGTTTTGATCTCCTTAAAGGGAATTAAATTATGTTCCTGGTTTAAAAAAATGCATGGCAAACAGATTACCGAGTGACCAGATTTGCCAAACCATGAGCCAGCAGGGCAGCAGGCTGGACACATGGAGGGTGAAGTTCCTCCATTTTCTTGCTTTAAATGTAAAAAAAGACTGTTGAGATGGTTCCAGTCTGGTTTTTGACCCCCTTTTGCAGTTTTGTGCTGCCTTTCCAGACCGGCTTCTCACATCAGTTCAAATGGACCCTTTCACCTTCTCACCCTGCTCCCTTGCGCAGGGAGCACAAGCAGGGTTAGTGACAACTGCTCTGGACACTAGATGGGGTGTGAGAAACCGCAACCACCTCTTCCTTCTTCCTGACAAAATAATTCTCAGGGGACTCTTTTGACTCCTTTGGTTGCACTCTTTTAACTCTTTTGACTCCTTTGGTTGAAGCTATTGGGAACTACCAGGCTGGAGTAGCCCAAGAGCTATTGTCGGTTTCTGCATCCCCAGCTTTTCTCTGGTGTGTACCCTGCCTGCCCTGAGCCTCCTCAGTGCTGGCATGCCTGGGAGCTGTGCTGCAGAGCTCTGGCCTGGCCAGAAAGGATGTCCCATCCCTTGCTGTCCTCCTGCATGTGCAGAGCACCAGGCTCTGTTGGCTGCCATGGTTCCTGACAAAATCTGTGTTAAGACAATCTGCTGCTTTCTGCAGGAGTCTGAAGGGAGCAAGTGAGTTTGCCCCTGATGACACAGGGAAAAGCTTTCAAGGTTGCTGAGTGGCATTTTAGATCATTTAAGAACATTGATCTTTGCCCTGCTCTCCAAACATGCTCCAGACTGTATCCCAGAGCTTATGTTTCATTTTGCATGGGATCTGGGGAGATTTACTTGTTGCCAGGTAGCCACACTCACAGCACGGCAAAGCCCAGTAAAGCAAATGGGACTAACATGTTTTCTCACTATGCATACTATATAAATCCAAGCACTCAGCTGCCTGTTTTGGACAGCAGAGGGGATCGAATTGCTTTCATTCTCTTCCCTCTTTGCCCTGAGGCAGGTAAGAATCAGCTTTTGTGACTCTGGGAGATGCCTCTGGCTTCCTGCTGCTCCCTGGCAAGAGCTTTTGGCATTTGTGGGGGTGACCCAGGAAACGCTGGTGCAGGGGGAAGGGATACTGAACTCTCAGGGTCTGAAGTGTTCTTGCTTCTCATCTTACCACTCAAAGGAAGCAGGAAAGAAAATGTTGACACATTTTCCCCACGAGTTGCCCCACATAAAAACAGTTATCTGCTTAAATGGTTACAGAGAGGCTGAAGTTTGCAATGGGTTGTCTCCAAGTTAATCCTCTGTGTCTCCGTCAGTCGGTGTCACAGGAGTTAACAAGAAGCCAGAAAGAGACAGTAGGTAAAATTTAGCCACTTAAAATGGAAGTCAAACAAATGTCTCTTTTGAGTGTGTTATAATTTTACAGGGTTTGCTTCCTTTATACCCTCCCCTGCTTAGTATGTGATAATCTTTGCCTGCTGTTCCCTCCTCTTTTATCCCACCAGCAGCTTGGCCCTCACAGTTTTCCGTGAAAGGACTTTGTTTATGCCTGTACATTTTATTATCTCTTTCTTCCCTACAAACTCCCCCATTTCCGTGCTGTTTAACATGCAGCTTGAACAGCAGCACTCCTGAAGTAGCTCTGGCAGGTGGGTGCCCTTGGAGATGCTCTGGGTCACACAGTGAGCCTCCTGAGGTATACTGGTGCCCGACTGAGCTTTAGGGGGCCAACAAAGCCCCAGACCCATTTACAGGGCAAGTTCTTCCTTAAATCACTGCCTGATATTGCAGGCCGTTTGACCTTGGGGCAATTAATAGGGAGTAGCAAGGTAAAAACAGTGTCTTGAGTGACTCTGGGCAGTGTCCAGGCCATTGGCTAGTCCTGTTTTAGCCCTCATTTTGACTGGTGTGGCTACTCCCTGCCTGATTCTAGTGAGACCCTGCAAGTTCTAAGACCCCATGCAGCTGCCCTCAGAGCTTATCCCTGAAACCATCCTTAAGCACAATTTGGAATAGGACTGGGCCCCTAGGGACAAACACTTGGCTACTGTCACCGTCCTGTGATGAATTTAGATGATGTGACTGCATGCTTTAATCTCGTGAGAGGAGTAGAGTCCAGTCTGCCTGAAAGAGTGAATTTTTTTTGCTAAATGTGGCAGGAAAGGCAAGACCACATACAGTAATTATGTCTGCCTGTACAGCCTACACAGATGCTATGGGCCAGCTGGACAGGGCTGCACACAAATAAGAAATGAACACAGATATCTACCTGGCTCACAGACCCAGACAAGTATCCGCACGTACGAGTCCATGTGTATACAGCAGACTGATTCCAAGCCAAACACAAATTATTCCACCAACTCCAATGGGACAAAATTTGTTTGTGCAGTTTCAGAGGCCAGTCTGAAAACTTGGAAAGAATATTTTCCAGGCATTTGACCAGTTTCTGGGTAATCTGAAAAATTGTATCTTTTACAGATATTTATATAGCTATAGACACACCCTCACATATGCACACGTATGTATTTGATTGCTTTTAGCTGGCTTTTTAATTTGTTTTACCCCCATTTTACTCTAATTGTAAACTCACTCTGGAATGTGAGGATTAAGAGAAGTAAGAAGTAAGAGTTTCTCAGAGTGGAGTTTTTGGCCTACAAAATGAATAGGAGCCATTTTTGGTTAAGGGAGGATGTATTTTTCTTCCTACATACACTTAGCATCAGCAGTCTTTAGTTCTACTTAAATGTAAAGGAAACATTAGCAAGGAGGGAAGTGCCTTGCATTTTTTTGAAGTCTATTATTAAAATATAACAAAAATCAGACAAAAGTTTGCATTACAACCCACTGAAAGATCCATGTCTTTTGGACTGCTCTTGGCAGGAAAAAATAATTTATTCCATATGCTTGGGGTAACTCCACTGTGCGAGGGCTGCTGAAATGGTGGCTCACACTCTTTATGTTTGTTTTCTTGGGGGATGGCAAATTGCCCTGCACCTGAAGGCAGCTCACCACAGCACTGTCTCCTTGGGGGCTGGAGCATGTGGCTGGTGCCAGTAACCCTCCTGTTGCCACCTAAACTATAGACTGAAAGGGCACCCAAGTGGCTGCTTGCTGGGTGCAAGGCAGGTATCCTCACTTCCCACAAGGTTCCTGTGCCTCGGGTTGGCAGTGAGTGTGTGACTGGGTGGGATGCTCTTGGTGTTGAGCATATCAGGTTTCTTTCCTCACCCTAATCTGGCTGGTCTGTGCTCTCAGGTAATGGAAAACAGCAGAGGTCCTTTGAAGCAGGGCAGATATTCATCAGCAAGGGGGCTGCCCTCCCAAGGTAATGTGGCAAAAATCAAATAATGTGGCAGCCATCAAAGGGTCCATTTGGGCATGTGGTTTACCTTTCTCACCTCACCTGCAGTTATCAAAGCAACCAGGACATGACTGTACCGTACACTCCTGTTGAAAATACCAGAATAAAATCAAGGCTTCTGGAGACAGCTCCTCAAAAGGGAGATTTGAAAGAACTTGTGTGCTCCCCTCCAGATGATTTTATCTCTGACTCACCACATGAAAACGCAAGATACCATCGGAAAGAATCCTTCCTTCTTTCCATGTGCTGTTTGCTTGTTTGTTTCTATGTAAATGGGGTTAAGTTAGGGTTAGGGTTGGCCTGGTAACAGAGGCCGCTGCGCTCCACAGTGTCCCCTCCCCTGCCCAAGTGCACGAAAAAGGTAAATTTATCTCTTTGCTCATCCTTCTATTTGTGTGTTAGTGCTAACGCAATAATCTTGACTCAAAAGCTGAGATATTAAAAAAATTGATTGTAGGAAGAAAGCACAGCTTAATGGATTGACCAGCGACTTAGAGGTCAGGCATTGAACTTCCAGCTGTGTCTACTCATGGCTGACAGTTACCACCCTCTGACATGATTTTGGGAGCTGCAAAAGCCCTGCTGAGTATGGCAGCACCTGGGCACGGTGTTGAACACAGGGAAGCCTGCTGGGCTCAGTGCTGCTGCCGCTGACTGATGAGCCACAGCCAGAGCCCAGCAAAGATCTCTGCTGGGGCAGTCAGAGCTTTGAGCTAAAGCAGTGAAAATAGGAAGGGAGTGGCATATGAGAAATAGCTTTAAAAAATGAAACAGCTTTAAATACATCTTACCAGAGGTTTGATTAAGAAAAATAATTAAATATATTGGCTGAGTTCAAATCAATAAAAATACTGGAAAAGGTGTTTTCCTTTCCCCCTCACTTTTGTGTTTATTTCCCTCTTTTTCATTCACCCAGCTTTGTCTGGCAGAGTGAAAAAATAGATAAGTGACACAAGGAGAAAAAGAAGGCTCAAAGGATACAAAACAAGAATTTTTTTAGTGGGAGAAAGCACCTAAAAACCGGGGAGAGAGGATTTACTCAGAATTTGTTGTTTTAAAATAAGCATCGTTTTTAATGGGAAAAAGAAAAGAATGGAAAAAAAACCCCGCACTCATATCAAATAGTTGTAGCCGCAAACTGAGATAGCAGAGCTGTGGTTTGGCTTCCCTTAATACCTTTTATGCCCAGAAGCACATTCCTGGGGGTGACAAGGAGGAATTCTTGGCCCAGAGACATTTGAAGATACCTGAGGAAGTCAGAGCTGGTGGGGGGATAGCTGCTGGATTCACATGAAGTTGTGAACACTGAGTCTTTCATACCTTCACCAAGGCCTTTGGACATGCACTCAGCGAGGCTGCAGGAACTGCCGTTCCTAACGCAGTGTCATAATATAACACTCATTTTCAGGCAGCATACGCGTGTGAATGATGGGGTAGGTCTGTGACCCCTCTCCTGGGAGGTAGCCAAGCAGTGCTAAATGCCTGCATCCACTTGGAGGATGGAGAGGATTTGGTGACCTCCTCCGGGCAGAATGACAGATAACCTCCTTCAGCCCAAGGAGAGCCGCTGCTAAGTCTCACTGTCACAGCACGCCACCGAGCCATTGGCAGCCCATCCTGCTGATAGCAGAGCTACACAATGGCCAGTTCATTACTGCAGCACAAACGTCTTACAAAAGCTAGAGCCAAATAAATTAAAGCATTAGGATCTCATTTTCTACAGCATTAACACTATGATGAATGTGAAATCTAATCCCTGCTGGCATCGTCAATACCAAAGAGACAGTGCTGTGTGTCAAGAGGTGTTGTCAGAATCCCTCAGGAATTGTATGCAGGGATCAGAAAACCTTGTGTCTCTTTCCCCCTCCTCACCAGCTGTCTCTGCTTACAGGAGGCCACCTCATTTCGCACCAGTGAAGGACCAACAGTACAACGGCAGGCACATGCTGAAGATGGAAACAAAGATTTTTCTTCAAAATTATTTTGGGAGTGAGCTGTTACTTGGAAGCAGAGAGAGAAGCTCGTGTTAGAATAGCTGCTCCAAGAACAGTAACTCTGCCTGGATGAATTTATAATAGCCACTTTCACTGGTGCCAGGAAGACACTGAACTTCCAGTGAGTCATTTTTCCACAGCCGTGAATAGGTTAGGATGAACTTCAGGTATGTACTTTGTTTTTTGTGATATAACAACCACAGCAAAGCTTTGAATCCCTCCAGTTTTATCCACAGGGAGTGGCTATGCCCATCTTTCTTGGGTGATTTTACTTAAAACTTTCTGTATTCTGCACAGGAAAGGCTAAGAGATGCTGTCTGGAAGAGCATTGGGTTTGGGTTTTCTGTCGCTCAGCACCTTCACACCCAAATTTTACCCTGGTCTAAGAAAAAGCCTTGTCATTGACAAAGGGTAGGGGCACTGGACAGCTTCAAGGAGTTGGAACCTACAGAACAGGAGATGCTACAGAGCCTATTGGCCAGGTTTGCTGCATGCACTGAAACCTTCTCGCAATCCTTTTTTCTACCTGGAAATTCCCCCATACAGGTGCACTCTCTGGCTCCAGATCTTCTCCAGTCTTTATGCCTTTTCCCATGTGCTTCCTTCAGCTCAGAGTTACCCTCTTCTCCATTTCAAGGAGAAACTTGTCTCAAGGTGCACCCCAACTTCCTTTTTTTCCCTTTGCTTTTTGAACATTACTTTTTATTCCTGTTCTACCCCTCCTCTTTTCTTTCTCTTTCAGGAACACAAAGTTTCAGGCAACACTCGATTTGTTGGGTATTGTCTGGGAGGTGTGGATCACCACCACCTGATAGCTTTGGAGGTGGCTGTCCGTGTTTACTCTTATGCTTCTGTTACATCCTCTGGGCTTTGCTAAATCTCACCAAAACCTATGCAGGGATGAGGGAGTAGAATAGCCCCTGAAACTTTGGAAGCAGTGTGTCAAAATGAATTAAAGCTGTGCTTTAATATGCAAACAGTACTGCCTAACTGGGCATAACAGTTTGCAAACTCTGACAAGTAGACCATTATGGTAGTAAAAATCCCACTGCTTTTACTGAAGCTAGGAAGTCTCATCTCATGTCAGGCCTTTCTGTCACGTGCTCTAAGAAATGGGAACTATCAAACTGGCTTAGATAAAGTAAGAACTGCTTTTAAATTGAAGCTTTGTTGTGGCCCAAAATTAGCTAATTAGCTTTGGAAAAGCTGCTGTTAACTTTCATTGCTTTTTCTGGTATCATACACCTGTGGCTTTTCTGTGCATCCTGAAGGATAAGGATCAAACTATCAGCAGCAGGGTGCTGCTTGTAACGATTCAGACTTGCCCAACAAAGGTTGGAAGGAAACTTTTTGATAAAAACACATTTTTGGTGTAGTTCTTGTGCCGGTGGTTTAGCCTTTGGGCTTGGGTGTGACTTTCTGGGTGGAGCTCCTAGACTTTTGGGGTCACTAGGGTGGTACACACCAGCAACTGGAGACCATCAACACTTGCAAGTGAGGATGAAGAGAGAATCTCCAAGTCTCTGTTTCTGCCCTGGCTTGCCCATATTTCGTGGCCTATCTCCATCTGATCTGTACATTCCTGGTAGCATACCTCTCTGAAAAGGTGTACGTACCTTCATTTCTTTTGTGCTGTACTTTTGAGGAGGATCCTCCTTCCTTACAGAAAGCAGCCTCTGCAGCCTGGCGGAGTTGAGACACACGCTGTACTTTCCCCTCCACCCCTCTTGGGCCATTCCTGGGCTTCTGCCATGGCCCAGAAGGAAAGGGCACGATGTGCTCTGCCAGCACGGAGGCCAGGCTGCTGGCAGCCAGGACTGGCAGCCGAAGGCAAGGCGTCACATCGTCGCAGGGACTGTAAATACACCACACATCTTTTTACTCTTGTGTCATAATCACAATGTCCCTATAATGTAGTTTGTTTAACTGGATGACTTCAGTGCTAAAAATAAGTGGATCTTGCTGTTTCCAGGACAACCACTATCCCAACGGCTTATCTCGGCGCCTCTCCTCTGTCAAAAGGATGTTCCAAACAGAGCTGGCCATGAATATTAAAAATGAAGCATGCACACAGTAAAGCATTCCCTGGGAAGAGCCCCATGTTTTAATGCTATATGTTATGCTAATAGGACAGTTGCCTCTCAGAGAAGTGCTTAATTCAAAAGTGGCACAGTATGGGGTGAGATTGAAGTAAGCAGGAATGTAATGTGTATTTCTTTCTTCTTTTTTTTTTTTTCTTCTTTTTAATTCAATCTCTTGCTGGTGCTTAGAGTGGCACACTAGGCAGCACTTTCTGTCTCTAGCCCAGAAATCCATAAATTGAAACCTTGCATGTGTGTTCTGAGCCCACACAGTGAGATGACTGCAGGAGGACAGAGAGCTGTTTCCTGGCAGGTGGCACCTGGTGGCAGGGACAGCCTTTGAGGGCATGAGGGTGCTGGTGCCTCTTCTACTGAGCCAGGGAAGAAACAGCTTGCAAAAACCATGCCTGGCTTTTGTGAATTTGAAATTCAGCTGCTCTTCCCAACAGGAGTAGAGATGAATTGCTCATTTGGAGGAGTCAGGGAGATTTAGAAAAGCCTCCTAGCAAAGAGATGGTTGCATTATTACATGTCTGCATTCCTCCAGCTTTTTATTCTCAATTCCCTTTTTCTTCCTCCTTCTCTCTCAAAGAAAGAAAAAAGCCTTGAAGAAAAAATCAGAAGAAGCTTTCAAATCAAAGGAAATCAAAGTGGTCATTTTTAACCTCTGTATCTGGACAAAAAGGAGGAGATAATTTAGCCAGTAAGATTGGTTTTCAAGTACAGGCCGAGTGGAGCTGTAGAACTACTACCTACTGAGCAGCAGAAATCTTGCAAGAACTGGTGAGACCCATGTCTAGATCATAGGTTTTGACTGAAGCAATTGGTTTACCATTAATCAAACTGTTTGATTCCATGATTACAAAGAAATGTTCAGTGTTACTGACGCAATACAGCAAAGTCTTATACAAAGACAGCCACCTCAGCAAATGCAGCCTCATTTCCTCCAATAGTATTTACTGAAAAAAATAGTAAATTAATTTAAAAATATTGCCCATTTATTTCTCTCTCATCATTTATATTTTTAACAAAACCTTCTATTTAATTGAAGGCACATTTAAGGCATGGGGGCAGTGAGCTAGACCCTCAGATGCTATACACGGACTAGGTTTCACTGCCCAGAATTTAATCAGATGAGAATCAGGCCTGTTTTAGGAGACCTTCTGAAAACCATCAGTTGTTTATGAGAGCTGACAGCAAATACAACCATTCAATCCTTATGCGCTGAACCTAGAACTTTTCAAGGTGACTGACTTGGCTGCAGGACAGCTGTCATTTTATGAAGTTTGTACAGAAGGCTTCAGAAAAGAAGTGAATCCTGAGCTCCCACTGAGACTTATTGTCTAGTTCTTAATATTTTATTGTTGTTATTTTTGCTCTCAAAACTGATTCTAACTCCCTGTGGATATTAAATTTTCTTCAGGAAAATGTAGAAAAAAACATGCCCCCTTTGGTCTGAAATATGGACTGTGAATCTCATATAAACAAAGTGACTGAATTTTTCTGATGCATTTCAGATTTGTAGTTCTAGCCCTAACCAGAGCTCAAAAAGTGAAGTATGTGAAAAATAATGTTACCTGGATGCTTTAAAATGTCAGAAAAGGCAAATTCCAGGGAGGTGCAAAGTCCTCTGGAGGTAATGCATATCTCAGCTCACTGAAAATATCTTACCTTGGCAGGTTGTGTCATGTCAGAGTAAATAATGCTGAAATGCATTAAAGAATCTGAAGACTGGATCTGTTTCAATAAGGAAGATCTGTAT
The DNA here is from genome assembly GCF_017590135.1 of Pyrgilauda ruficollis. Classification (NCBI taxonomy): domain Eukaryota; kingdom Metazoa; phylum Chordata; class Aves; order Passeriformes; family Passeridae; genus Pyrgilauda; species Pyrgilauda ruficollis. The sequence continues at coordinate 335,792 of NW_024508213.1, read as the reverse complement.
CACACCAGTATTCCCTTTTATCTGCATTGCTGCATTAGAGGGAAATTATTCTGAAAACCTCAGAAATGTATGCCTGGGCACCCTAAAAATCCACAGTTCTGGAGAGAGGCTCTTGAAGGGAGATACTTGGTATAGCCCTGGCTGAGAGGGAGATGAACTTCGTGCTCTGAAGTGTCATTCCACAGGATTTGTTGCAGGGTTGGGGTGAATAAGAGAATATTGACATGTCATAGGTGTCGATGGTAGGAGGATACAACTTTGGGCACAAAAATTTTTTAGCACCCAGACTAAAAAATTTCTGGTGCAATGTCATTGTTTTCAGTGAACTTCTCTCACTTCAGAATAAGGGGAGTTTGACACTCTGGTTCTACTGCAGCAGCAGGACCACGGCAAGAAGAGGTATGTGCATATGCACACACACACATACACATATACATGCACACATATATACAAATATATGTATGAATATTTCTATATGAATACATAGGGGGTCCCAGCAACCCTGTGAGAGCCAGTCAGTTTCAGGAGGGACCAAGCAAATGAGAAAAAATAAGGAAGAATAAGACAAAGGAGGAAATAAAATTGCATCTCATTCTGCCCCTTCTGCCTCTTGCTGAGATTCAGAGAGATTTGAGACAGCTCATGTTCCCCCATCACTGAGTGAACGCCCTGTTTCCTCAGCTGAGATATTAGTAAAGTCAACTTGCTTTTCTGGAATTAAGGAAAGAAATGCAGATGTTGAGTTGAACTGACAGCCCTTCAGGAAGCCTTAAAATCCCGCAACCTTCTTTAAAAGGGAAACAAGGCTTGCAATTAGTGAACTACAGCAGGCTTAAGCATCCAATTGCTATTAATGCAATTATAGTTAGGGTTATGATAGCTCTAGTGTCTTCTTGAAAACTCAGACCTCCATTTTATTAGGCCATTCAATGCTTTTTAAATATTGCTTCTAGCACTTAGTAAAAGGAAACATGAACTGTGGATTGAAAATCCTGCAGATATGGCTCATATTCTCTGAAGTGTGACTGTACATGCGTCTGGGGTAGGACTGGAAGGTATTTGAGAAACCTTTTGGTATGTCCCGGAGAGTGCATAGCTTGGTGCAGCAGAGCAGCAGCTTCAGCAAAGGCACTGTAGTGACTCTGCTGTGCAAATCAGTGCTTACACATAAATACTGGCTGGGTTAATGCATCTGGCAGGAGCAGTGTATAATAGCGAGACTAGCTTAATACTGCTGTCTCCAGTGCTCGTGCTGCAAGAACACACATTGACTCTCTGCACCTTCCATATGGCAGACACTTTAAAAATACAGTGGTCTAACAGGTTCTACTGTTTCCATCTAAATTCCTCTTCTCACAGGTAAGGAGTGACCCTTTGAATCTTTTAGCTGCAAATAGAAAACAGCGAATCAGTGTCCACCTCAGGCTGCAACCTTTATCCCCTACCTAGGCAGCACTTTGAGTCCTTTCCATACAGTCCTCTGATTCCACAAAAACCATAGGAAATTAAAAACTCTATGGCCTGGGACTAGCTGGGCTCTAGTGTGCCCATGGGTTTGGTGATTCAGGCAGAAAGACAGACGGACAGAAAATTGTGAACTTTGACATCAATTGCGTGAAATATTGTGTGCAACAGCCTTGTTTCTCTTATTTCTTTGTCAGTAAAAAAATGTTGGAGTGTTTTAAGTCTTCTGATGTTTAGGCCATGCCCACTTTTTCTCACTCATTGTCCTTTAAAGCAGAACAAGGTCACAAAAGTACTCTCAATGGGTGGTTAATACTTGGGCCTAGGGCTTCAGTGCATTTGGGGGTTTGGATCCTGGCTGTGTTGCCGACATGATTTATTGTATTTGCTGTTCAGATTGAAACGCCAGAAACATCCATCAAGCTGCACAAAAAGGCCATTCCATCCCTTCTTTCTCCAAACCATGTCTGAAAAGGTACTTTTGGCCAAGTAAGCCAAGCAACACACTGCTTAGCTGAAAAAAAATGGGATTCCATACACAGAAAAAAATTCATTGAGATCACAGCACATACATCATAAATAATAAGTTACTTTCCCTACAAAATGCAAAAGAATTTCCAGATAAGCTTATTTTGCTCTATTAATCTCAGTTGAATTCTGCAATTATTTTCCTGTAGTAAGTTCAATAATTTTTAATATCTTTACTTGTGCAACATTTTATCTTAGAGCAGTCAGTCAGATAGGTGGAAAGAATGATTGATTTTTTTCTCTTTCTATGTTGACTACTAAGTAGAGGCATAAATGGACAAAACCATCATTGAAATAGAGACACAAACAGTATTTTCCAAACTAAGCGCAAAGGGAAGCCAGCTTATCTGTATTTCAAACGAGGCAGGGAAATTACTGTGGAAGACCTGCTCTAATTGTCATTCCTGGGAAAGGGCAAAATGGAAATTGCTGGTTTGTTATTAAAGTGCATCAGCTAGCAAGATCTTGTTCCTCTCAGAAATTCTCAAAGGCTACCAAGCAAATAAATATTCTTTGCTATTTCTATTCATTTTCCTGAAACATCTTCCATCCAAAGGCTTTTGAGGGCTGCATCATGACCGTGTAGCAGAAACGCCCTTTAGGGAGGGTGCTCCATGTGTCCAGTGCCCTGAACATCTGGACTGGGAGGTGGGCAAGATGTGTAGCAGCTGTGTAACTGATGAGTTTCAGCTGGGTACCTGTGGTGAGAGGTGGCCTAGCCAACCTGGCTGCTCCTTGGTGCTGTGTAGCCAGGAACAGTAGATGTAACGAGTGTGCTTTCTTTCTGTGTGCTGCTGGAGGTCTGCTTACCCAGAAATGATTATTCATCCTATACTTCTGACTTAATTTTTTTCTTGATTAGAACAGTTTTCAAATCTAGAGCAGCACCAAAGTCTCTAGCAAAGAGACTTTTGAGGGACAAAATTCCTCAGCTTTGATTAGAATTCTGTGTGCAGTATGGCGTAAGTATACACAGGCACCCCCAAACACCCCCAAATACAGCATACTATCTGCTGTGAGGTTAAAGGGGCAGCTTGCTAACAAAATTTTGTCATCACATTCTAATGAAAGGAATAAGTTCTCTAGAAGTTCCAAAGCATGTGAAGCAGTTGCACAGTGAAATCTGAAGGCTACCCGTCTGAAATGCATGAATGCCTTTTGTGCCCTACCATGCATGGCAGCTACCTGGCCATTCTGCCTCAGGAGCCAGCACTGCCAGCTTCCCAATAGAAGTCAACTTCTACCCAAGCAGGCAACATAGCCATGATAGCACAGCCTTCTGACAACACCAAGTGAGTGGTGAGGGGGAGCATCTTATTTCCTCCCCCTCCCTGAGCCTGCAAAGATGAAGAGGGATGCGGATATGGATACCCAATGCTCCCGTTTTGTCCTGGCAGCTGCACCTTGCTGTCAGGGTCAACACACTGGAAAAGGACCATGGACAACAGGAACTGGGAGTCACACTGAAGACATGCAGGTCCTTAATGGTGTGGTGAGGGAGTGGATCCAGGAGCTAACAACGTGTTAAAAATCTCTTGTTCCTGGAGTTGGGGAACTGAAGTACGCACTCAGGCTGTTGTCACAGCCCATGGAGATGTAGTGTGGTGAGGTAATAGCAATATATGGGGAAAGCCATCCTTGAGAAACTGCTTAAAATATACCCTGAGATCAGAAGGAAGTCCCTAAGTCTTGCTTGAAAGCCTGGGCTTCACTGCTGAGGAACATTTATGAATTCATATCTGGGGCTGTGGTGGTGATCCCTGCTGCATGTGCTGTCTGTTGAAAGGGAGCTGTGAAGGGGAAAACGAGTGGTGTGCTTTGCCATTCCAAGGGATGTGTGAGACTGCACTTACTCACAAGTGGTGCAGATGAAAATGGAGGGTATGGACATGCCTGTGGTGTGTTGAGGCCTATTGGCAATCAAGTTGGGAAAACACAGGTTTCCAGATGTCTGCAAGTTCTGGTATGTGAGCTGTAAACCAAAGGTACTATGGTGGATGAGGTGTCTGCTCTCAGTGCAAACATTTTTCCTACTTGCATTGTGCCAGGATGCTTTACTGGCTTTAATCATCACAAGGTAGAAAGCTGGTGAGTAAAGTCTTGTCACTAAATAGGTTTGCCTGGAATTGAAAGAAAAGAAAATGTAGCAGACTAAAACCATTTAATCTGGAGCAAAGTTAAGAGAACGAGTTAATGAAAGAAAGGCAGTTGTTTAAAGGTGTGAAACTGCTGAAGAGAGCCAAGGTACAAGGGGTTATCCATAGATGTGGCCAATTTAAGCAAGACAAGCTGGTGACTCAGGGAGGCTCCACCTCCAGTGTCATTCATAAACCTAGCCTGTCCCTGGGCAGCCACTCAGCTTTGATTGTATCCTGTTTAACTTGGCCTTTGGATCACTAACTCTTCCAAAATCTGGCTTTTTGAGTAGGTAGCACACCTTAAAACATCCGATCCTCTTTTATAAGTGCAAAGTACTCTTTTATTTGATTTCTTTGTGCTGCCTGCCTGCATCACTGGGTTTGAGTTGGTCCTACCAGGGACAGGCATATTTCTCACTGGCACAGAATAGTAGATCCAGAAGTGACTGAGCTGACAGACTTCGACAAAAGTTCCAGAAAGGTTTATCTCCTTTGCAGCATGCAGGCTTTAGCCAGCATCTGGAAGACAGTGGCAGAAGCTTCCCAAAAAAACCACAGATGGGAGTTCAGTTTCAGAACTGAGATCCAGATGCCAAGGCCTTGAAGGCTTGTGTCAGGTGATATCCTTGGGAAAGGTTGTTTTGCAGTGTTTTGGTGGCTGTATAGAACAAGCGGTGTTGAATGTCATCAGCACCTAAAAAGTTGTTTTCCCTCCCAAGATTATGTGATAAAAATGAAGCTGTTTTGTTTTCAATGATATTTTCCATGAATTTAATGAGGAGAGGTTCTATTAATAGAAAACCAAAAAGCATTTTCTGGAGCTCAGCAGCAACACTGTGCTACTCCCAGAGTTTGCAAACAGTTTTGAGCCTTTCCAATTTTTAAACTAAGCTGAGAAAAACAAGGATGAACTTAAGAGTAGCAAGTTTGAAGCCTACATGGGATGTTGCCTCTTTGTGAGCAATTTATCACCTCCTCAGGGTGGCTGCTCAGGTTCCTGGATATCCATATCTGAGCAAAATTCAGTGGTGCCTCAGGCTGCAGGTGTTGAGCCACAGCTCTTGGGATGGACCATTGCCACCCAGCTGCCACTGAGAGCTTGTGGCACGGCTGACTGTGACCTCGTTGCTGCAGCTCAGTGCTGTCTGTCAGCTTAGCTTTAAAGTTGTCTAAGCCCTCTGCTACATGACAATTTATATTGCCATGTCAGGGGGAGGAATAATCTTGGGTTCACACTGATCTTGGCTCTAGAAACACCCACTGGCTTGATTTAGATCCACACGGTGGCAGGGCGCTGGAGTGCTTGAAGTGACCTTCAAGGCAGCCTTGACTGAAGTCAAGTCTTGTGCAGGTTCCTGCGCCTTCCTCTGCCCTTATGAGGACAGCCAGAGGCTAAAAGATGGCTTGGCAGCAATATTCCTTCCTTGGGAATCTGACCAAGCTTTCCTGGCTGAAGCCAGGTGCAAAAAATCCCATTTGTTGTGAGATGAGAGCAGCTGAGAGCCACCATTGCAGAAATGCTCAGGTCTGCAAATCACCACAAGTCACTTCTCAATGCACTTTGGAGTAAGAAGCAATGACAGCCCCTGTGTCCCATTCTCAAGTGGGAGCTGGGGGGTTGCTTGCATGATGCTGTCATTCTGGAGGGTCAGCCTCTATCCTGCTAGCAGCGGGCAGGGTCCATCCTGGCTCAAAGCGAAACCTGTGAAGGGTGACATCATGCAGGAGGCACTTTGAGATGCAGCCTGCCAGCATGTGTTATTAAGCTAATCATGGTAGAGGATGAGCCCCTGAGGCTCAGCTGATAAGGTAAAGAACACATTCCACTGTGGTAGATGAAAAGCCCTCAGCCACCTTCGGCTTGGTGTCACAGATCTGCATGCTGGAAATGGCACAATGGTGAGATCAAGTACAGCCACCCCCAGGGTCTGGACTCTGCTGTCTCCCTGCCCAGGAGCAACCTGGTATTTACATTAGCAGCAGACAGCTGTAGAAAGCGTAGAAAAACCAAGGACCATGCTGGGGACTGCTGAGGAATCCATTGCCACAGACTGAGGCACCCTTGCTCTGGGAAAGGGTGTGAATGCTTCCCAGTCCTGCCCTGAAGCCCAGCTTGCCTGCACTGGTTCCTGGTTTGGGCTGCAGTCTGCATGTAATACCCCTCTTCCACCCTTCTTCCATGACGATTACCAGATGCCTCTTTCCACTGCTTATCAGAGTAGGTGCTGCTCTTCTCCAGGAGGTCTCATCTACTAGAGGGCATTCTTGTAGGTGGAAAGCTGGAGGGCAGCAGCCCTTCCCCTGTGTCACCTTCAGATGTCACAGGCCATGAGATTTTCAGTCATGGTGCTCAGGAGCTGAGGACCAAGAAGGGTTGATAGCTCAGCTGCTCTGGAAAACAAGTTCCCACATCACCAATGATGGCATCTGCCCTTCAGGAGAGGAGGGACCCCTGCAGAGGATCCTGCCATGGGCAAGAGAATGAAAGAGCATCAAGGTCTGGGAGGCAGAAGTTCAGATCTCAAGAATCAAACTAAAAGAAAACAAGCAAATAAGAAAAAGTTGCTTTGGCTTCAGCCAGGAACCCAGGACAGAAAACAGAGGAGGTTGGAAAACCAATATATTCTACCCTGGGGGAACTGACTTTGTTTGAGCTAAAGAGGAAAGAAATGAATATAAAATAAAGAGCAAAGATGAAAGCCGTATATCACAAGCACAAACTGCCACGGCCATGATTGGCAGTTTACATATTACATTTTATAACATTCCTCTTCTCCTCCCTCCATATTTTCGTTTTCCCCATTTCTCTGCTGACAGCTCATACACACGCCTTGAGCTGCACAAATAAGTGCTCTGCTCCTCCCTTGCATCCTGCTCAGACTTCACGCCAGCCCTTCCCAAGTTCACAGACCACCCCACCGTCCTGGCTGCATGCAGAAGAGACAGCGGGTCAAGGTCTGAGTTGTCACAAGTCCACTGAAAAGATTTCAAGTCATGTGCAAATAAACCCAGCTCCTCTCCTCTGGCTTATTTGGTTTTTACTGAATCCGGTCAAATCACGATTTCCCCCTGCTCTTACAATAAACAATCAGCCCGTGTCAACTTGATTACGAGCTGCTGATGCAGCATTGTTGAATCCAAGCCCTGAGTGTATGTTTTGGCAAAAACAGCACTATTTTCAGCTAGGCGTGCAAGGTGGCTTGCCAAGAGGCTCAGCTTTCCCAGCAGACCCAAGGTGGGTTGGAGGCAGGGCTCCCACTGGCTGCCTGGGCAGCAGGACCAGGGGCCAGGTCTGCACAGCTCAGCACTGGCACTCCTGGCAGGGCCTGCACCACCTTGCTGCTCCTCCCCAGTTGATCCAGAGCAGGATCCCAGCAGCATCAGGTACACTGAACAGGGAGAGCACAAAGAAATCCCGTGCCAATTCTGACCACTCTGAGAACAGCCACTTGGCATGTCAGCTCCCAAGAAGGTTTACTTTGTCTACATGAAATTCATAGAACCCTTTTATCTCTGTGTCCAGTATATGTTCCTGGTGTAGGAGTGTAGCCATGATATTATGAAAAATCCTTTGCTGGGATTTTTCCTCTCCTGAGAAGCTGAGGAGCCTCAGGAGAGAAATGTAAACAATTACTATCTGCTGCTGTGGAATGCAACAGGTGCATCCATGATTGGTCCATGTGGATTGTTTTCCATGGATGACCAATCACAGCCACCTGTGCCAAGGCTGTGAGCAGTCACAGGGTTTTGTTATTCTATTCTGTTCTGTTCTCTTCTTGTTGTAGCCTTCTGATCTCTCTGTTCTTTTAGTATAGTCTTAATGTAGTATTTTAATATAATATTTAACATAATAAATCAGCCTTCTGAAATGGAGTCAAGCCTCGTGTCTCCACACACAGAGAGTCATCAACATAGGAGCTTTAAGAGCCCTCAGCTGTGCAGAAGTTGAGGGGCAGGATTTATGCTTTCTCCACACCAGGGCAGCTACCCTCCAAGTCAGCTTTTTTACACTCAGACAACACAGCCTTCATGTCATTCCTCTCTTTAAAGGGTATTTATTTCTTTCCAGTGCAATGGTGTATCCCTATCCTCAATTTTCCTCTAGGACCACTCATGCTTTTGGCATCTATTTTTCCTGTTGCTGCTTTCTTTTGGATGCTCTATTTCCCATGGATTCAGTGGCCATAGAGGACAGATGTGAGAAACAAAATAGTGAAGGCACAGACACAAAAATGAAATGTAACACAATTTGGTCAAAGTGACTTCTGACTCCTCTCATGACATCCTACTTGCAGAAGTCTGTTTTCCCCACGTAGAATGACAAACTTGCTCCCTACTAATGTTGACAGCATGCAGATTTACAAACTGGCAGACTATACCATTCTATTTTTTCCTAAGCAAATTCCCTGTTTGTTTTTTTTTTTTTTTTTTTTTTTTTGCCAGCAGCGATGCTGTAGCAGCACAGCTCCTCAGGTGGTTTGCAGTGGGCAGGGCTGGCAGCTGGCAGGTGTGGGCAGTGGCAGACCTCGCTGGTGGAGAGGTGCCACCCTCAGCAGAGCTGTGCAGGGGTGGCCATGCACGTGTGTACCTGCACACGAGTGCCTGGCTGTGCCTGCGTCTCCTCTCGTTGAATTCCAAAGGTGTTAGGTGTCCTGTGGAAAGAAGGAGCTATTTATGCCACAGGCATAAATAAAACCACTGAGCATTTGCAGTAACACAGGTTGCTCAGGGCCTGAGCTCAGTCCCACTCTGGACAAGGACAAACTCTGCCTTTGGTGGGAGGTGGGTAGGGGCCATGGTGCAGGGATACTGCTGGGAAGGACACAAGGGCAAACACACAGGTAAGGTGTCTGTTGTCTCCTTATTGAGTGGTAAGCTGTGTTATTTGCTCGTGACTGCTGGCACAAGCCAGGGGTGTGTATTTCTGCCTCCTCATTACACAAGAAGCTTGAACCAGGGAATGTTTGCATATAGTTGAGATAAACACACCAGCACCTCTTCTTGTGTGCAGGCTTGACTCAATAGAAAGCAGTGGCGTACAATAGAAAGTAGAGGGTCATGAGGGACACGTGGTGCAATTACCAAAATGAATTTTAAAAAATGTAGTTGCTATATGTTCAAATAAATCTACATTGTTATCCCGTGTTTCAAAGGAAGGGGATGGTACCACTGCCTTTATCAAGGGCAACAGGATGCCACGAAGTAACACCTGCACAGAGCTTACGTGACTTGATAGCAAGTGTTCTTCTTCAGAAATACCTGGTGCAGTTTATTCACTGGCCTTTAGATACACATGATGTAGATATTCAACAGATGAGTGAGAGTCATAAGAGAAACAGGCTGTGTATGGGTTACCCCAAACTGGAATACACCTCTAACATTAGGCAAGTGAATTTTACACTTTACTGGTATCCTCTTCTTACCCTTGACTCTGAAAGGACCCCCAAGCTCAAGTTCAGACATAGCATTGCCAACTTGAAAATGTGCATGAAACAATTTTATTCCTGGTCTTTCCTGGAAAACTTTGATGACCATAAACTTGTGATGTACAAAACCTCCTTAATTTTTCAACCTGCCCTTTTTTTCCATCTCTTTGTTTCCTGAATGACACTCTTGTGTTCTGGCTGATTCACCACTCCCCTGGCTATTTCCCAGCATGAAATTGCTCTCAGCGAGTGATGAATGAGTGCTCTGCCTTAACTCTGCTGGAGCAAAGGGCACAGCTACCATACACTCCAAAACTTGCAGAGTATGATGGATTCAAGCTTTTACAGAAATCTTTATTACCTCACCTTCCTTACCCTTGGAACTGAACTTCTCATGGGCAGTTTTCAATTCAACTTACTTTCTTAAAAAGAAAAAAAAAAAGGTGGCCAGTCAAGAGTGATTCTGTTACAGTGATTTTAAGTTGGTGTAAAACCCAGCAGTGAGGTGAAATGGGTTGCTTAGCCGGAAGAGAATTGGCACATTGCTGGACAAGCAGGGAAGGCAGTGGCATTCAGACTGCTTTCAGTGCAGCTGTAGGACTGCACCCATGGCAAAAGCTGTTTTGGAAATAAGCTGTCTCTACAACTCCTGTGTTTGCTCATCACTGGAACTTGGTATACAAAATCTGGCATGCTTTTTTAAAAACAAACAAAATTAAAAAAAAAAAAAAAAGAGAGAGACTGGCCTTGTTTTCTGTTGTTGTAATAACAACAGAACCTAGTAAAACAAAGGAAACAAAGTCCTCTGGTATTTAGTGACAACAGCTTCTTAAAAAAATCTGGATGAGATTGTTGCTCTTCAAAGTTCAAAGGTGTAGGGTAGGTGGAAAGCAAGGGAAGAAGGCAGCTGTAGAGGAAAAGCATGACCAGCCTTTTGAAGATATCAGATCAGTTCTTGTACAGCTGCTGATCTTGTATGGGACTGTGGCCCTCATCTATAAAGCTGAAACAAATTTAGAAGCTCTTTAGGGTCTGATGTCAGAAACAGTCCTATGTGTGTTTGCCTGGGGGAAACCTGGCCCTGGAGAAAGCTACTGTGGTTGAAGGTGGGTGCACAGGGCTTATGCTGTGACACTGTAACCAGCAGAAAGCCGCTCATCTTCTCATGTTCTCCAAAATGCCTTTACAAAGGCTTTGCATGGCACATATGTAAAAAACATGGGTGCAATTTTGCCTTTCACCCTCCAAAAATGAAGTGCAAATGTCATTCATGTGTGGGACTGAATTTTAATAGCCACAAGCACCCAGGATTTGGGTTTACTGCAGTAGAAGTGAGAAAGAAGAGGAGCTTGAAGCGCAAAGGGGCAAGGAATGAGCAACTATGAATCCGAAGGCTAACACACTAACATTATAACACGAAGATGTTAACAAAGCCCTGAAACCCAGTCTTGCCTGGTAACTGGGGCCAGATGCCAAGGACAGGCCGATCCTCCTGGCCATGCTGTGGAGTTGGTGGTGCACTTGCTGCAGGACTCGGCGCAGAGGAGTGGGGCTGAGGGAGGATGCTGACACCACGGGGGGCAGCTGTGCTGGAGCACTGCTGGCGTGAGCACACAATGGCACTGGAGCTAAGGCTTTCTCACTGCACTGAAGTATCTCTGCTGCAACAAGGCATCTGTGGATCCTCAGCAGAAATTTTGTGTCCAGCACTGGCAAGACAAAATACCACAAATGGAATAAGTTGTCATGCTGCTCATTTACTTTCATACACACAATGGCTACCTTGAACAAACCCCATCCTGTTTAAGTTCAGGGGCTGTGCTGCTCATTCTCTGTGTTAAAACTAGATAAACTGAGGAAGTGTCTAGCCTTCCATTTAGCTAAAAGCTGAGCTTCTGGACAATGCATCAGGTGCTAGCACATTCTCAGCTGCACTGGTGCATTTGTCAAAGCAAATATTCAGCAAAGGGTTCAAGAGTTTGCAGCCGGGATAGGCGACTTCCAGGAGGCTGTGCAAAGAGTTTGGGGGTGAAACTTCTCTGTAGTCCAAGGCTGGGGCAGTGGGGCTAAGATATTATCTTGAGTCTTTATTCAAAGCTGTTCAAAACTCTTGGTCAAGAAATCATACAATCATAGAATGGTGTGGTTTGGTTTGGGAGGGACCTCACAGACCATCTAGAACCACCCCCTGCTCCCATGGGCAGGGACACTTTCCACTAGACCAGGTTGCTCAGGACCCCATCCAACCTGTTCTTGAATGCTTCTAGGGGTAGGTCAAGCATCACTTCTTTGGGCAACCTGTTCCAGTACCTCACCATCTTCTGAATAAAGAATTTATTCCTAGTATCTAATCAAAATCTTTCCTCTTTTAGCTTAAAACCATTTCCCCCTGTCCTAACCCTACGTAACCTTATAAAAAAGTTCCTCTCTTCCTCAAGTAGCTTTCTTGTAGACCTGTCATCACATGACAGGGCTTTATGCTTGGATGTCCAGTGTTTACAACTTTTGAGAGTCTGGATATTCTGCAAATCAAGTTTCTGTATGAGAATGACACCTTTTGGCTCACAGCTGTGGCTGTCCTCAAGTGCTGCTCAATGATGGGTGTGGAGAAAGAGCTGAGTGATGAGTAACCAAAGTAAAGTTGGCAACTGAGATGGGTTTAGGTGAGTTAATGCACTACTAATGCACTGTCAGGCCCAGACATATTAATACTGAGGTTCCTTGAAATACCTTACATGCTTGGCTCTCTCCCCAGCCAGTGGTGTGAATACCAACCACTAGGGACACAGTTAGGGACTGATTATGTCACCCGTGACCTTCGGTTTCTTAAACAACTGCGGGGTCTCCAGGAATTGGCTTCAAGGCTTTGCTAGGGAAGGGAGCAGAAAAGAGCATCTAAATCGTACCCGGCCTTGCTACTCGTTCTCACTCAGATCTTGTTAATTGTCGCTCTTTGTAATCAATACCCTTGTTTAGACAAAGCCGGAGAAGGAAAAAATTGTAAAAAGCCCTGTTTAACAAAGAGCACTAATGGACCAGCTATGCATCCTTAGCTTAAAAACCAGTCATGAAATGAACAAACAAGGTGAGAACAACAATCTGATTCTCATGCAAATTTTCGCCTTGAGAGAGGAGTTTTGTGCATGAGCACAAAATCCATTATCGGCTAATGGTCATTTGCATACCCTGGGCTATCTCAAAGCACCTCTGAAACATTAGCTGCAAGGCATTTTGCTAATCAGGGCTGGTCCTTTCCACCCTTTCCCGTGCAGGTAAGTGGTATTTGCCCGAAGAAAGGGAAACTGCAGCTTACAGCCTCTATCGAATGAAGAATCACAGCCTCTAGAGGGGAGCACCAAATGCTCTCACAGCCACACAGTGCTTGAGAGGAGCAAGGAGAATAGCAAATGACTTGCTAGAGATCATCCAGGGAAACAGCAGACAGGTCTGAAATAGTTAACCAATGTCGTGTCACCCTGTCAAATGTGTCTCTCAAAGCTGGTCTAAGGGCATCTCCTGAAGAATTCACAGGGATTATTTGCTTAGTCTGAGACATCAGGATGGTATAGCTTCATGGCTCCAGAGCTCCAGTGTTTGGAAGCCAGCTACCTGAGTTGTGACAAGTCCACTCATTTCCCCTGTGTCTGACTCCAGGTGTGCCTTAACTCCCTGTCCTCCATAGCCTGCAAGTTATTGGCTTCCCCCCAAAAGCAGCCAAGTCAGGTTGCAATACTTGTTAGATTGGTGGAAACTTGTAACAAACTCCTGCTTTAGTTGCTTGAGGAACACATTACTTTTCAGGATTCTCAAACTGGTTTCTGCACATCTCACTGGGAAATGTCAAGGATGATGCAGACAGCAAAAAGCTGAATGAAATTGCTGGTCTTTACCAAAGACGCTAAATGGTAATAAGCAGAAAGTCACTCCAAAGAAGTGTTCCCAAGGATCCAGTTCACCTGCTTGTTTCCAAATATGTATTTTCCCACTGGTAGAATTTTCATGATGTGCATAAGAGAGGTGTGATTTAACAGTCAAGGACCAGAAACATTAGTGATGATGAATTATGGCAGTCTTGGACTTAATTGTCCCTCCATGCCTTGTGCCAGCAGAGTGGTAAGGAACAAACTTCTCCCCAGAATGGCTCATCACACTGTGGGCTCTCTGGGCAGTGTGGGGACAGCATGAAGGAGTTATTCATGGGGTACCATGATGGCTTCTCTCCTGAGCATCAGTGGCTGTGGCATGGCACTGATGCACTTGTCCTGGGTTTCAACTCATGCAACCAGGGCTCAGGAATACTCCATTATATTGCAATATGCAAGCAGAGAAAAGGCCCCTTAGCAGAAGGGGCATTTGGTTTTGCCTTTTACTTGTTCTGCTCTCAAGAACCTCATCCTGAAAAATGTGGGCAGCAATTTCTCTCCTTCTCTTCATCCCTGTCTGTAGCTCAGGGGTGAAAAGAAGTGTGAGTGGCACCCTAAAATCCCAGGCTTTGCACTGGGCAGGTTTTTTCATAGGTCTGTTCCTGATGTACAGCTTGAATGTTCCCTTCTTCTCCCGCAGATGACATCCTCTGGTGTCAGGAAGGGTTTTTTCTGTCTTTGTGGTGGCAGTGATGGGTGCTACCTGGGTCCCACCCCAAGGGAAGCAGGTGCTGGCTCAGAGCTGCCCATCCCCGAGCCAGGGTGCCCTTGGCCAGCATCACCCTGCTGTGCTTCGCTCTGAATCTCAATGAGCACCTTGGGATGTCAGGGGCAGATGGGATACACTGATTACTTGGATCCTTCCTATTTTGGGACATGACAAGTGGTTCATTTTCCCCCTCTCCTTTCATGTTCACACAATGCTTTACACTGATCTCCCCTGCACACATTTATCTGCCAGGCAGGGTAATAGAGCGGCACCCAGGGAGTCTCTAAGGCTTTTGTAGGGGTTTGGTATTGCTGAGCTGTGAATGCAGGGAGAGGCAGCATGTGTAGCTAATCCTATGATACAATAACCAGTCCTTCGAGGTGGATGTCAAATTCACTAAATGCATGATTGTTTATTGTTTGCCTGTGTAATGATGTGCGTGGGACTTGGGCCAATTTGGAAATATTAATAAACATGACAGCATTTCAGTAATGCACCAGACAGAATCCTCCCATTGCTCCCAGGAACACTAAGACAACATGTTCATAAATGGAATGAAAGGGAGTTCTCTTCTGAAATTAAAAAAAAAAAAAAGGGGCTTTCTATTATCTAAACTAAATAGCAAAATATTTCACTAGGTTATTCACACTGGCACACTCTAGCTGCAGGTGGGTTCATTATCTTCTCTCTAATGTAGCAAAATTAGATCAGTGTAAGGGACAAGGAAGCTCACATTAGCCTGTGCTGTCACTGAAAGGACTGCTTGTCTGTGAGGAGGAATGAGCTCGTGATTTACAGGACATTTAGCTCAGGCATAACTGAGCAGTCCATTTTATCTCAGCCTTTTCTCTCTTATGGACTAGGAGCCTTTTGGCTGTGGCTCTTTTATCCCTCTAGGCCCCCTGTGTGGTGGCACACCTGTGTTGCCAACACTTCAGAGGGGGATATTCAAAAGTAACCACGCGTGAATGTTTATTTCCCAAAATCAGTCTATTTGACCTGCACCAGGCAACCTCCCTCCTGCCCTTCCAGCTTGAGTCTGTGACATCACAACTTTTTGGTAATGGCCTATTAATCACCTACTGCCTGATGCTGTGAATTCTGTCTGGTTTCCTCCAGGATACTTCATCATCTGCAAGCAGGACTTGGACCAGGCAGGGATGCCTCCATCCAAGCTCCTCCAGATGCCGGTGCTCTGAGCTTTGCCAGAACCGCATGATTTCTGTGCGTGCCATTAGACTGGGATGATGAACAGCTTGGCTGTGAACACATGGAGTGCAAACCCTGGTGAAACCTGGCTTGGGGCCCTGGCAAGTGAACATCCTTACTGCTGTGCAGAGCTGCCATCTGGCAGGTTGGACCTGGTGTCCTCACCACTCCAGCTTCCCAAGCCAGTGGCTTTTTTGTTTCCTTTTAAATGAAAACAAATGTTAACTTCAGCCCACGGATGATGCAGCTCATGGCTACCAGCAACATCTCTTCGTACAGAGGTTACTGGGATGAAGGCTCTTAACTGCACACCACAATACCCAAAAATAGCCCCAGTGGGTCAGCAATGTGGACTTTGCAAGGAAATGCAAGGAAGAAAATGATTCCACCTCACAGAGCAACCAGGCAACCAGGCTGCAGTTTGTGGTGCAAAGCACACAAACAAAGTGCTCTGTGTCAGTGGGTGCAAGATGAGGCACAATCTGTTTGTCCCTATGGCACTGCCTGCTGCATCCCAGCAGCCATGTGGGATCCCTCTAGTGCATTCTGCAGGAAAGGGGCTGCTGTGCTCTCTGCTGCCCCACCTGCAAGACTTGCACTTTGAGGACCTTTGTGTAGTATTAATGTGAGGCACCTATTTCTTATTTCCTGTTTTGCCTGACATCATGGGGAAAAGAAACCAAGGAGAATCCAGGCAGGTACAACTGGACAAAATTTGGATGGGGTTTGTTTAACAGCAGCGACCAATTTTCCCCATTGCCAGTGGTGTGTCTTCATATGTTCTTTCTCCATCCCCTTCTTACAAGTTGGTTAAAACTTGTGCCCACATCCAGCTGTGCCATAGGATGGTTACAGCAGAAAATAAGAATATTTGAGCCTGAACCCAAATTTCTGGTAAGAAGAGCAACTGCCCCTTCTGGCTCCCCTTGCTCATTCAAGACACAAGAACAGTCCTGGACATTATAAATTAAGACAGCCCAGAGCAGCTTCTTTTGCAGCTGAGGGTAGAGAATCCAGGCTAAGCTCACACATGGGTTTTTGGAGGGATCACATCGAAGCGAGACAGTGCCAGGGGCAGCGGCTGTGGTGCACACATTGCAGGCTGCAGTGGCATTGAGTGAATTTACAACTTGCAACTCCTTGAAAAATGCTGCCAGAAGAAGAAAGGCTCTTTCCTTTTCACCACAGCACTGATGAAGCTTTCAGAGAGTAAATTTCCAGAGTGGAGAGTGCCATTTTCCTCCAGCAGTTTGCTGCATGGATTTATCAGCTTTTTGGTTGTCCTGACACAACTACATCTGCCCCTTCAGCACTATCACCAAGGGCCCATTAGCCCTTTTCTGGTATCATCACCTCACAGGTTCACACTGTCCTGCTTTTCCATG
Source organism: Pyrgilauda ruficollis (assembly GCF_017590135.1). Classification (NCBI taxonomy): domain Eukaryota; kingdom Metazoa; phylum Chordata; class Aves; order Passeriformes; family Passeridae; genus Pyrgilauda; species Pyrgilauda ruficollis. The sequence continues at coordinate 319,010 of NW_024508213.1, read as the reverse complement.
AGGAATGGCAAAATTCAGGCTATGAGGATTCAGGCTACAGGTCCATACACAGTGGACACAGCTGTCTTCCTTGCTTATTCCACATGTTTTTTTAATTTTATTGAAGAGCATTTTGTCTGAATGACTTTAACTTCCCAATTGTCTCCATTGTCTGCGATCATCAAACCCTCAGTTCCCTGTCTGTCCCACAGTCATTTGCAAATTTTGTCAGTAGTTGTTCTTTCCAGATCACTGGAGGAAGATGCTGCAAAGTGTCAGGTCTAGAAGAGGTTCCCAGGGAGCCCCACCAGAAGTGCTCCCATGTGTGCCACCTCCATTGGTGCCTGTCGGCCATCCAGCCCCTCAGCTGCTTTAAATGTTGTCTGGAGCTGTTGCCATAAGTTCATTCTCCCCAAAAAGTGCTGTGTGGGGCCTAGTGGTGCCTCACCCAGGGATTGCCTCCAGGCAGCTACAAGTATCAGTCACTTTTTAAAAAACCAACAGAAAAAAAATAAATGAAACACTGTTAACTGGCACTGATGCTCTCTCTTTTTTTGTTGTTGTACTTGAATTGTGTGTCATCTTCTCTGAGATTTGGTCTGGGGTTCATGTCAGATATTTTCACCTTGTCTTTTTCAAAACCTTGGCATAGACTTAGACCTTTTCCAGTCCACTGGAAATTTGCTGGCAGCCTTGGGGTTATTAAAAATGGATGCCAACAAGCTAAACATCTCCCAGACAGTTCTTTAGGGACTTCAGGGTATAAGTTATCTGCACTTTGAAACTTAAAATTGTTTGTCCCAAACAGCTGTTGTCTGTCATTCTTCTCAGTGGTGCACTGGAGAGCACTTTTTCATCCTTATGTCATCTCAACATATCATCTACTTCTTTTCAAGTGCAGAGCAAAAATATTAATCAAACTATTCTGCATTGTCATTAGCTTTTTCACCAGCTTCATCTAGAAATAAGCTAATATTGTTGTAGCAACTCATTTTTAATTTCTTAATGGATATCTTTATGGGAATTGTTGAATTTATGTATCTGCATGACAATTGGCTGAATGCTTCCTGACTTTTGAATATGTGTAATCCACATTGTCTTTTAGATACATCATTCAGATAAATAATTTGCAAAACATGAATTATTCAGGATGTTGCTCAGCCACACAAACGAGTTTTCTTGTTTGGGTCATTCATCTCACCTAGATGAGGGCTAAGGCACAAGACATGCTGCTCTTTTCACTTTTACTAAGACCAAGTTAATTGAAATATAAAATATCCATCCCCACACAGCAATGCTGCCTGCAGAAAGGAGATGCAGCCTGATTGGAGAGATAAGGGATTGTCCTCAGGTTCAGGAGACACAGATTTTGTTGCTGGCTGTGTTACTAAGTCGCCTCATGCAAGTCATTCAGCAGCCCATGCCCAACTCTCCTGCCCAGTAACGGGGACTCAGTGGTGCTTCACCTCCTCTAGGAAATGCTCAAAGTCTGTGGAGAAGCATATCTTCCCTGAAAGAAGCCTTCTGCCATCAGGGGGCTTTAGAAAAGTATTGAATGGACAGGATTAGCACTTGTTTTGCTCTTCTTTGGTTGCCATTTACCTGGCCACTCACATTTGGAACATCTCATTTAATAGTGATTTACTTTTGGCTCGCAATTTCTGGAAAAGCTGTCCAATGCAAAGCTAGGACTTCAGGGCAAGAAAACAGAATCAATACTTGTTAATCTTTTAATAAGTGCTGTCCCCAGAGAGTGGGGTTTAGACCTTCACAATTTCCAGTCTCTTTTCCCTGCGAGTGAGTGGAGTAGGCGGAGAGGAAAGCTGAAACCAAGAGGGATCTGTATCCAATATGTGATTTGCTCTTTGTGGAAAGACCAGCTTTGGTTCAGACTGCTCCAGCTGGTAAAACTTTCACTCTGGAAATTCAGTGTGAAACCAAATGTGTTTCTTGAAACAGATCCTTGGAGGGCTTTCAAAGATACCGGTAGGTCAGATGTATCCAATTAGTAAGGGCCTGTGACAGCAGGCGAGAGCCCAGAGGGGCAGGGTGGAGAATCTTCCCTGAACATCTTGCCTGCACCAGGCTGAACTTCACTGAGGTCACCCTGTGGGTTAGAGCACAGGCAGTTCATGGTAGGGTTTTGGTGGCAGAGCCTTCCTTCTTTGAGCAGGACTCACATGGCAGTCAAGTCATAGGCTGTCACCCCCACTTCTGCATCTACCCACCCACCTTCGTGTTCAGTCAGAAAATGGGAATGAAGGGACATTTCTACTCCTAACATTTTAATGTTTCTGCTGGCTGCTGTTTTGTAAACATGGCCTTTCACAAGATTTTTCAGCTTGACTTCTCTTTAATTACGTTCTCTATCACCTGGGAAGATTTTATGCCTTGTAGTATATCTTATGTCTTTCAGGAAAGCGCAAAAACAGGTTTAGAGTCCCTGCAGGCTGTGAGTGAGTTCAGGACCCTGTCTTGGAGCCTAGTACTACTGGGGGAATAGCTCTGATACTTGGCTATAAGTACAATTTTTCTCTAAATCTTGGATCTTTGGATCAGCTGTCATTACAATGCAAGGACAGTCCAAACTTACTCTGAGTGTTGCTCATGAGCAACATGACTTCTGTTCATTGCTCACAGCTTCCATGCTGGATTTACTCACTGGGTAAACTAACCAGGGGAAGGGTTCCCACAGAGACAGCACCCAGGGCCTTTCACCTGAGAGAGTCTTGGGGCATTTCACAACTCACACGTGTACACCCTTGCTGTGGAGAGGCAGAGGGGAGCCCAGGGCACTGCACAACACCTCCTGCTGTCACAGAGCTTGGGAACAGCCACACAGAAGCAGAGATAGGCTTAGTTGGTAATGCCCCAAATGAGAACTAAAGAGAGGGAAGGTGACCTTGGCTTAGGAGGTGAGACAGAGCTCTCAAGCAGTTTTGCTTTCCAGTATTGCTATAGGCAATCCCCAGTCATTTTCCAAGCTGAAAAAGGGAAAAAGGACACATCCCTAGTGACACTGAAGGATGCTAGGCTGCTAGGTATAGTATGAAAAGGCCTAGCCCCTAAAGTGGGGATCAGCTTGAAAACTACAACAGAAACAAAATTATCCTCATTTACTATCTACCTTTATTTATCCGAATCTCATCTTTACCAGGCACCAAGTGTTCAATTACAAAAAAACACTGGCCAGGCAATTGCTCAGTCCTGTTCATAAGCAGCACTCAGGTGCTGAGGAACAGGGATGTACCTGAGCTGCCAGTAGGACTACTTTAACAGCAGTATTAGTTTTGCAACAGCTTCCAGTGACATAGGAACTACTCCAGATGTGGGGTGTTTATGAGCTGATTTACGAACTAGAGTAGGATTACAGCAGCTATCTATGCTATGGATAAGGATACAGAGGATGATGGGTGTCTCCAGCTTTGGCCCCTGCAGATGCACCTCACTTCACAGCTTTCTGTCAGCAGAGGAGAGGAGAGGAAATCAAAGTACAGCAGCCCTTAAGGAAAGGATGAACAAGGCTTTGCATTTTAGATGGGCTTTAGGTTAGAAAAATAATAAAATCCAAACATTTTAATAGAAAGATCAGCTCTAATGTTGGTAATCTAGACAGACAGCAGTGGGATGAGGAGAGACATAGGGAACGTTTGATGTAAAATCAAGGTCGTGCCCTGAAAATCAGACACAGACGTGGAGAGAGGTATGTGAACCATTAAAATGAAAGGAAACCTGAGATAGTTGTTCCACCAGCTGCCAAAGACACTGTGCTCTGTTTGTGCACGCTGGAGCCTCCTCTCCTCCACATTTGGCAGCGTGGCAGATGCCGCGTTGTGGTACCATCAGAGGAGAGGAAACCCAGAGGATAAACCAGAAGTGACCTAGGAACATACCTTAAAAATTCCTTTCTACTCATTAATCTGACTGGGGAAAGAGGAAGGGAAAGTCCAGGCCCAAGAGCCAGGGGGCTGAAGCCCTCTGCTCACTTGCTGAGCTGAACAGAGAGTTCCTTTCCTGTTCAGAGCAAGAAGGAGCTGCTCTGTCCTTATGTGTGACCAGGCAGCAGTGTCTTGGCAGGTGCTGCAGAAGTCCTCTGTGGTTCTTTTCGGGAGTGCCAGTACACTGCAGAGAGACCAGCAGACTCTTTACATGCAAGTTTGTACATTTCTGGAGGAGCATGAAAGTTCTGCTCCTTCTTATTTGATTATGCCCAGGCTGAATCTGAGAGACCCCAAAGCTGATAGCATTTTTACTGCTGGTTTTCACTGTGTGCTGTGACCTTCATTATCCTTGAAACATCTCTTGTTGCAGCACAAGCCTTCATTGAGCTTTCTGCTCTTGACTCCCAGCATGGGAAACTGACTCCTCAGGACCTTGGTCCAGCCTCCCCACCACCCCTTGGCCAGCACCCACCTCTGCTCCAGTGGGTGAGGGTGACAGGCTCCTGACAAGGACAAAGCAGACACTCAGGAGGGCACCTTGTACCCACCAGGCACTTGCAGCTGCATCTGGCCTGGACCCCCCACTGCAAGGACAGCAGTAGATGCTCTGGGAGAGAGGCACAGGCTACCCACTAAGAGAAAGCCAGGCCTGTTTGTGTTTACATTACTGCAGGGATCACCCAGTTCTGCCTCTAGATTGAAAGCTGTGCAATCAGCAGGAGAGTGGCTGAGCCTGGGCGCAGCTGGGATTGTGGCCTTGTGCCACTGCCTCCTGCAGCTCTGTGCTCCCGGACAGGACGATGGACTGTCATCACATCCTGACAGCACATGGGCTTACCCCATCCCAGGCAGCTGGAGTGGAACAAAGTTTCCACACCCGACTTCCAGATCAGGAAATCCAAATCCATGTGCAAAAGGACAGAGCATGGGAGCAATGGCACTCAGTCACCACAGTGCCATCAGACACAGAGGAGGTACTCTTAAAACACTGAGGAAGTTGCAGAGTGTCATAAGGGCTAGAGAACCACTCCACACCAGCTGGGAACATGCAGACACAGTCTTTGGCATGTCTTGGATGGAACAGATTCTTTGGTACCAGGGCTGGGAGGCAGGAAGGGGGCAGGTGAGGAAGGTACCACCCTTGTACCTTTTTAACTTCCAAAGTTCCTCATCTCTCACTGTGTTCCCATGTGTCACTGAGGGTTGCTGCCTGCCTACAGCCTGAGGAAGTCTCCTCCATGGGAAGGCAGCCAGCAGCACTGCCTGCAGCAGAAGGACAGACTTTTCCAAGGGGCACCAGTATGAAGTTTTTTCTTCTTTGTACTTGGTCATCTAAACAATGGCTCTGATTAAAACCAGGAGCTGTTGTACACTCAGCCACATGTGGACATCAGCCCAGCTATTTGGTCAACAAAATAAAAATTAAGATACTTAACTCTGAGCATCTGTTTTCTTGCTTTGTTCTTTTTTTAAAATTTTGGCTGAGTCCCTGTGAGATTGGACTATTTTCCTGACAGGTCAGCAGAATGAGATGCCTTAAAGCTTTCTAAAGATTGGTTCTTTTACTTGATGATGGCCCAGAAAGCCACTGGGGATGTACAGTCAGCATCCACCCTTTTTGGGAAAAGGAGCGGGTGGAAGGGGAGAGGCCATGGTTCTGATTTGCTTGGCTTGGCGCTCAGGCTTGCCGAGCTGCGCCTTATGCTGCAGCCACATGATTTGTGTAGCTGTGACACACAACCATAAATCAATCCAGTTGGGCTAGAAAAGTTCACGAACCCTTACTGAACTTTTGGACGAATGTGGGTCGAGTTTCAGGCTCATAACAAAATCTGACACCAGGCAGGCTTCAGAAGGATTTGCTTTTCATTGCAAACCTTTTGTAGAGGTTCACTAGAAAGGTGGTGGTCAGGAAAGTGCTGGGTTTGGTTAAGAAAAAAGGTGTTAGCATGCGAGCCTTTAAATAGAGTAAGGCTGACTTTATGGAATAGTCCTACTAACAGTTAGTGAAAAATTACTATTTTTGAAAATTTCCTCTTGTACAGCCAGGACTTATGTTCATTTCACTTATCTTCATTTCATATGTCCAGCGTGGCTAAAACACCTGCTGGGAAGATCCATTCCAGCATATTTTGCAGATTTTCAGAGAGGTTTCATATCTCTTACTCTTAAACCTACTGAATTGTGGTGATCTGTTTGAAAACTCATGCTTTAAAAACAAACAAACAAAAATATCTGATTTTATAGGCATGGAATTTTCTCACAAACATCTTAATGCAATTTAAAAAAAAAATTTAAAAAAAATGGAATTTTCTCTAAACATCTTTGCAATGCTAGCAAAAGATTTCAAAGAGCATCATCATTTTTAGACAGCTCAAAATTAGTCTGTATTCCTTCCTTAAATCTGAATGCAGAAATGAAACCAGAAAGGGCTTCCTTGTCAGGTTCACTATTGCTTTTCTGGATGAGGGAGGTCAGGTTCTCCTGCTGCATCTCCCAGGATTGCAGATATCCTCAGTGGATTAGTCTGAGTTCAGATTTTGATAAGCCATTGCAGTGTTGCACATTGCAAGCGGGCCAGGACTGATAATCTGGAGATTTTAAGATACTAAGATTTCAGGTCCAGTTCATTTGCCCTCTTTTATTTGAACTTCAGGTTTCGTATTTGCAACCTTTTCCTTCCCAGTGTGCAGGAGTGAGAAAGCTGAGATCCTGAAGCATTCACAAGGCTATACAGCCATTTTTTCAGGAGAACAGTTCAAACACCATGGCTTTTTCAGAAAAAACTCTGGCATCTGTGCCTCCAGATCACCAAGTGAGGCTCTGACTCCACTGAGCTTTGTTTTTTACTCCTTTACAGTACAAATTAGTAGAAGCCTTATTGTACTTTACAATTTGTATTTCAAATAAACATATTGCATACTAAGAAACTGCTATGGCTATTTGGTCCAGTGTTTTCACTGTGTGGGATGACTCTTGCTTTTGGACTAAATTGACCCTGGAGCAGATCCCAAATTAACAAAAACAAACTAAAATGGGATTTCAGTCAGTTTAAACACAGAAGATACACAAGAAATACTGAAGCTTAACCAGCACTTTGTGGAGATCTGTAGCCATGATATTATAAAAAATCCTTTGCTAAGATTTTTCCTCTCCTGAGAAGCTGAAGAGCCTCAGGAGAGAAATGTAAACAATTACTATCTGCTGCTGTGGAATGCAACAGGTGCATCCATGATTGGTCCATGTAAATTGTTTTCCATTGATGACCAATCACAGCCACCTGTGCTAAAGCTGTGAGCAGTCACAGGATTTTATTATTCTGTTCTGTTCTGTTCTTGTTATAACCTTCTGATCTCTCTGTTCTTTAAGTATAGTTTTAATGTAGCATTTTAATATAATATTTAACATAATAAATCAGCCTTCTGAAATAAAGTCAAACCTCGTATCTCAACACACGGAGAGTCCTCAACAGAGATCTGTGTCTCTCATGAAGCAAATTGCGCTGGTGCAAACAACTGACCTATGTAAAAAGGACCAAAAAGGTCCAGTGTTCTCCTTATTGACAACATGACTGTGGTGATTCAGAGGAAAGGGCTAAAAAAGGGAGGACAGTGAAATGCCTTTCTCAGGAAGGGATATTGTGACCCTCAGATTCTGAACAGTGATTTTTATTTGGCCTGGGCAAAATTCAGTTTGGAAGTTAAAGGGAATAATGAACTGAAAATCTCTGAGCTATGTACAGCTGTCCCAGAAAAAACAATGCTCTGGGCTAACTTCTGCTTCCATGGAGATGGATACACCTTGTGTAGGCTGCTGGGGGACTGGACCCCCAGGATCAAGAGCAGCATCTTGGGTTGCTCTGGACCTTGCTGGACCATATCTACATTCTTGAAAATCTTCCTTTCCATGACAGAGTCCTATGGGCTCCCTCTCTGACCTCTGCCTAGTGCATGTAAGTCCTGAAGGTCTAAGGTAAAGCACATGGGATTTATAGACTTACAGCTGAGTTTGGAAACTAATTTGTGGCTTTAAAATATGAGGTCTCAAATGTGAGAACTATTTTCCTCTATTTGTCAGAGCAGTGGATTCAAATCCTTCCATGCCAGAGGGACCCCAGGAGTAAGAATTGGAAAGATGGCAGAGAATTGGGACTGGACTTGATAGATAATATATGGCAGAAAGACAGTGTAGTTCCTCAAAGAGGACAGGGAACAAGAATTCTTGATGTCAGGAGATGAGGGACCAAGAAAAGCTGCAGAAAAGTCATCAGATGGAGAATATTTCAGCTAGATATAAGGAAAACTTTTCTTATCAAGCCAAGAAATTACAAGTTGCTAAGAGTGCCATGGAGTTGGAGTGGGCTCAGAATGGCAAGTAACAGAGAGCTCTACTGGCACAATATCACTGCTGTTGGCTCCTGACCCAGCTCACTGTGGGCCACACCATAACTGCATTTAACACTCCCCTAGGATCTACAGCTCCAATGCCAACTCGAGGGGACAACACATGGTATCAAAATATCTGCAAGCCATTGAAGCATTGGAGATCTGCTGGAGTACAGATGAAGCCATTCTTGCCAAGGAAATTTTGCAAGGGCTGCCACAATGCCAGTGGTGTCACAGAATTGATCACAGAAGGGCTAAGGTTGGAAGAGACCTTAGCAAGTCATATTGTCCCATGCCTCTGTTCATGCAGGGCTCTGTTCTACAGCAGGTTGCCCAGGATCATGTCTGAAAGGCTTTAGAATATTTCCAAGTATGGAGACTTTGCTGTCTCCCTGGGCAACCTGTACATCGGTGATATCAAACAGACTTCCTGCCTTTCTTGTGCTCTGTGCACACCTTATTCTTGGACAAGTTCTGCATGTAAGAGATCAGTACATACTTCAAGCAAGGCCAAAGCAGGTGACTCACTGGATGCAACTTTCATCCCAAAGCATCCATGTTTCAGCACAGCAGCATGGCTAAGAGCTGGTACCCTAAATCACCATTTTCCAAACTTGAAGTTTTGGAAGAATTGGAGACAATTATTTAATATCCTTCTACGCATGAAGGAGCCAGAGATGTGTCTTTGACATTCAGGTGTGCTCCACTTCATCAGAAGGATAGAAAGCACAATTTCAAACATGCTTCCACTGGGAAAAGTTTAATATGGAGAAAATTGCTCCCAGGGAGCTGTAAGACTGAGAACTGTGCCATGAGAAGCTGTAAGAGTTGTTCTTTTGCCTGGGTAAAATCTTGATGGAGAGTAAACATCCATTTGTACTATACCTGACAGCAGCAGGAACAAGAACAACATGAAGGTAAATCCTGCATTTCGTAATGGAAGGGTTTCTGCTCCTCAGAATTCAGAGTCCTGCGTGCATGGCAGTTTCTGAATGTGTGCATGTGTGGTCCACAGCTCTTTGTTATATACTGTGATTTTCCCCATTCCTCTACAGAGATAAGTAGGTAGGAGGCAGCTGTTTGGATAACTCAGCAGCAGGTGATAAGATTATAACAAAGCTGTTGGATGGCAGTGGAAACTTTCTATGCCACACGCAGGGTTTTTATCAGGGGTCTACAAATTGTCTTTGTTTCATTTTGAGGGCTTAACTTAGCTCATCCTCAAAGCAAAGGCCTCATCCTTCCTATCATCTTCCAAGATAGAGGAAGTGGTGAGATATGTGTGTGTGTTCCCTGTCAGTTGATATCACTTTACACCAGAGCCTGGAAACAGGCTTTTAAATCAGCATTTTGGGTTTCCTTTCCTTGTTTCCCTCTGCTTTGGTGACTTTGGCAAAAAGAGCCTCCATTTCCTTCTTTGCTCTGATTAAACAAACTGGAGGATTCAGAGATGGTGTGAAATGAGCCAACCCTGATGGGACCTGGGAACAGCCTTTCCCGTCCCTGTAAAACCCCAGTGCAGGCAGTGCTCACATCCCCTGCCTTGGTGCCAAGGAATTTGCACATGTATACTCCACGTGTAACCTAAAAAGCCTGGAAATCAGTGGGCAGCTGCTGAGGTGATAACTGAGCCCATGTTTGTGGACTGGCTTGCAACAACTTAGCTCGGGGCCACTGCAAAACAGAGAAGCTTTGAGCACAGCTGTGTCGACTCATCAGAGAAGGTGAATCAATATAACTAGTGCCAGAAAACTGACTGATGGAAGAAATCTTTTAGCTGGGCCTTTCAGAATCTGGAGATGCGCATGAAGGATTGGCTTGGTAAAACCAGAGTGTGACCTGCACAGGAGTTGGGTACAGTCTGGAAGTCCCATGCACTGCTGTACATGTGATGAGCACTTCTGCCCTGTCACTGAGATCACAGAGCAGCTAGCAATATATAAGGTGTAGCATTTCCTTAGAAACATTAAGTATCAAGACAAAGCAGTAGCTTGAAGCTGTGCACTGTTCCTCTGGCCCTAGGGACCAACATGTCTCTAGAGTTCCGAGCTGCCTTGCAAGGCCAGTCTCTGCCCCAGAAGAATTTGCAGAGTATATGGACAAGACACAAAAAGAATGGAAGAAAAAGGGCTAAGCATTCATATTTATTGGCTAAGGGGACAGAAGAAGCAGAAGAACTTAGATGTGTTCCTGATTTACTTCACGTGTCCTTGTTTTTCAGCAACCAGAGGCCTTCCAGCCATGTCCATATCCTGTGCCAGACACAGGCTCTTTGCCACCAGGACAGTCACTGTGAGGTTCTTCAGGAATGTTACTGCATGTTAAATCCTCATCCTCTCTCACTACACATGACATTGCAAGCATAGACAAGCTGTTTCAACCTGATTTAACCAGGTCAAAGAGGAAATGTGCAGCAGAACAGCCTTACTCCCTGCCCACTGATAGTCCAATGTTTAACAGCTTGCAGTTTGCTGAAAACCATGAGTGAAAAGAGCTATCCCAAATGAAACTTACCTGACACTAAATGCAAATTTTGTGAGCAAGAAGTAAATTAAACAACTGAAAAAGCTGGAGAAATGTCTAGATCACTTGGGTGGTCATATGTATTTAAGACAGGTTTGGCTTATGTGTTTGTTAGCAACACCAGCCTCAGAAACAAATACTTTAAATCTTCTGATATGACTTTTGTCTGGGAATGGAGATATGAAACAAAGAGTGCATCTCATTGAAAACCTCAATCCCAAGCCCTGAATAACCCAGTAATAGTCTGCAGACCACTTTAAAGTTCTAAGAACTTTTCTGCCTGGTATTTCCTCATGCTTATTAGACATGTAATGAAAAAAGATGATTAATAACACAATCCTTATATATACAACCTTTCTTCTAGAAAACAATCAATGTTTGTGCAGTGCTGGTAGAAGCATCTCATTTGTGAAGTAGTTTTAACTGCAGGGAAGAGAGATGTTGACTCAGTTAAAAACCTTTCAGCATCTTTATTTTAGTTCCCTAGCAAAAGGTCACTAAAGACACACTGAACAAGGCAGAAGACACTCCTTTTCCTACTGTTGATGGCCCATGAGACGCCAGTGGAGAGGAAAGATGCTCTGACTTGCTCAAGTGGAGGAAGGTGCCCTCACTAACACCAGGGTGAGTGGCCCACAGTCCCGTGGAAGTTCTGCACCTCATTCACTGACATGCAAGATTTTTTCCTTACATTTTGGTGGAAAAGGTGCTTATAATTTGTCCTAACAAGCCAGAAGGAGACACCTTCTATGTAAGACAACCCTGAGGGACTACTGAGGAGACCTGGGAGTTCCAGCAGGATGCAGCATTAGGAAATTAGGCAATGAGAGAGTGTCAGGACACTTGTGATCTTTGTGGTCTTCTTGCTTTCTGAGATGTCTAGTCCAGGTCAGCCTGGGACTCCCTGGACATGCCTGCAGAGTCCAGATGACTCATTTTAATCAATAAAATTGAAATTGCACTGCCCATATCTTCTTTGAGAAAGGAGTACTGGTGAGGACAGATTTCCCACTACTGTAAAAATGACCCTACATAGGAAGTTCTGCAGAAATGCATACATGTACATATCTACATGTGTGATCTGTCTAAGTGCAAAGAAGTGATTTTTCAGTTCAAAAGCAGTGTGCTGAGAGGATGGGGAGAGCACACGCTAGTCTTAAAAAGAAGGAAGTTCCTGTCTTGCTTTTAGCTCAACTATTTTTTTCCCTGCATTTATGACTATCATTTGGTGGTTTCTGAATGGGCTTTGGCCAAGCAATTCTGGGTGTAGAAATCAGTATTTTTAGTTATGAAGCACAGACATTGCGGTATTTGCATTCTTTGGATCCTCTCTCCTGAGGCATAACTATTGAATCTCTATTAATTGCAGTTGAAATAAGCACAAGACTACCATTACTTTTAGTAAGGTCAAGGCTGGGTCCATTACAGACAGAGATCCATTAAGCCCTTTATGTGCCGGCCAGGCCTTAGAAAATTGGCCTGCTGTTCTTGTTGTTCATTCCTTCTGGCTGCTGTTAATCAATTAATATTGAAATTGTAGAGTCAAATGGAGACTGGATATTAATATAGAGTGTGCACTGTTTCCCGGCAGGAATTAATGTAAAAGCTGTCATTAGCATCATGCATATACATGAGTCCAACAGAAAGCTATTAACTTATGTATTCATCCAAGCAGGCTCAGTAAGTGCTTTACCATCAGCAGTCTTGCTGCACTTGAAATTAAATATGTGTGTCAAGGTTAGCACTTCCTGGGCTGAAAAACCAAACCAGAAGAATATTAACAGATGTTGGCAATATGTGTGTGTGGGAGGAGAAGATCACACCTGAGTCTAGTCAGTACTGAACAGTATTTGGAGCCTGGAGCTAATAATCTAGAAAAAACATCACTTTTAAGGAGCACAGACAAAGTTTGTGTTCTCTGATGATGCCTTTCCCCTCTCAGTATGCCCAAATGGACTTTCTGACACAGTATTTAAACACTGACTGCGTTAGGTCTAACCTGGGGCGCCCAGGAGCCTGCTAGGACTCTTGCAGCAAAACAAAGCCTTCTAAAGAAATGTCTCTGGCTGATGCAGAATTGCCTGTTGTCTTCTTGCTGCAGCTCATTACCTGGGGATAGGACAACAATTTCTGCTCCTATCCCTGAGACAATCCTCTGGTTAGAAGCAGAAGTATCGAAACTATGTTCAAGGCAGCTGGTTTAAGTTGGCTTTAGTTTCCAAAGACATATTCTCTTTTTAAGACATAATCACTAGCTGTTGCACAAAATTATTAACAGAATAGGTAACGGATGTTCCTATTCAGGAAAATGCAAACTTTAAACTTCTTTGGAGAAAAGAGCTTACTCTGGTCAGAGATCAGATTTCCAGGTGTAAAAGAGAAAGCTCTGTCCAGAAGTGCATGCAGGACTTACCAAGTGGCAGAAATCCACTACGATCCCACATGGCAAACCCCTTGCTGTCTGAAGGAGCGTGCAGAAGAATCAGGGAAACAAGCAGTCACATTTGTAAAAGGTCCAAGGAGGGAAAATGCTATGTAGAGCTGGGAATTGGCAAACACGACTCTTGTTTAAGAAAATAAAATAAAATAGACTAATAAGACAATCTGGGAAGCAATATGGCCAGTGAGTTAGACATTTGTTCTGGGGAAAATGCTTGGAAGCCATTTCAATGGATATAGTAAGAGAAGGGCGACCAAACCCCAGCTAGATTAGAGGAAGCCAGCACAGACTGAGGCACAGAAGGATTGTGTCATGCTTAACTACTCTTCAGGAATCCTTTGAAGATACCACTGCTATGACAGATAAGGGCAATTTAGTGGGTAGCAGAATATTTTGGTTTTCCAGAAGCATTTGACAGTTTTCCATACAGTAGATTAATGGCTTTTGTGCAAAGACATTAAAGGGAAGATAAAACAGTGACTGGAATGGAAAAAGAGCTTAAAAATTGGAGACAAAGGTTGGCAGAGGATGGAAGGAAGCATTTCTGACTGTTTCTAAAACTGACATCACTTCTATTTATAGTGGGCCCAATGATATTTATGTTGAAGCCAGTGGTAGTTTGCCACTGAGATCAGATTTGCAGGAAGACAATGAAAGTGGGTGGTGTTCTGCTGTGATCTGTGTACCTCTTCAGAACAGCCTAAAATGGGATGGTAAATCATCTTACTGTATGAGCTGCAAACAGAAAGCCTCTGGAAGTGCTGTTGCCTTCACTTGGAGGGTCTGGCACAGGGGTGAGTTCCTCCAGTCAAACCTGTGCAGAGGGGACTGAGCAAGCAGCACTGCCTGCAGCCAGGCAGAGTGAATATTGCAATCCAAACCATTGCCTTACTCATTGGGCCAAAATTATTTCTCTGAAAAGTGCTATAGGAAGACCTGGAAGCAGGGCTGAAGCATCCTGTTTGAGGAAGAAAAGGTCCTTTCCATAATCACAGAATGACAGAATAGAATCACAGGGAAAGCTGAGTTGGAAGGGACCTTCAAGGATCATTGAGTCCATCTCCCAGCCCTGCACAGGACACCCCAAGAGTCACATCACATGCCTGAGAGCATTGTCCAAACACTTGAACTCTGTCAGGCTAGTGCTGTAACCACTTCCCTGGGGAGCCTGTTCCAGTGCCCAACCACCCTCTGGGTGAAGAACCTTTTTCTAATATGCAGCCTAAACCTCCCCTGACACAGCTTCAGGCCATTCCCTCAGGTCCTGTCACTGGTCACCAGATAGAACAGATCAGTGCTTGCCCCTCCTCTTCCCCTCACAAGGAAGCTGTAACTGCAATGAGGTCTCCCCTCAGCCTCCTCTTCTCCAGGCTGAACAGACCAAGTGCCCTCAGCTGCTCCTCACAGAGCTTCCCATCTATTCTTAATGCTGCAGACTTGTACAGCAGTATCCTTAGTGTGTACCTGCAGCAGGATTAGGCCTCCTCCCTGATCAGAGCTTTGAGCCCTAAGAGTGAGCAAAGTGCCAGTGGGATCTGCTGGAGGTCCAACAGATCAGGAGAAGTTTAGGAGACAGCCTGTGAGCTGCAGATCCCCAAAACACTGCACATATTTTTCAGCAATGGTAAATGTCTCAAGTCATTTCAGTCCTAGACTTAGAATGATAGGACAGCCTCTAGCCACCTGTCATGAAACCACAGCCTGCTCATCACAGGTAGAACAGGGGTTAGCCCTCAGTGAAATCCTCTGGTAGCTGCACTCTGTAATGCCTAGAGGTGATGAAGAGTGAAGGGCAGAGGAAAGCTGAGGTCCTGGCTCCATTTGCTTCAAAACTTAGGGTTATCTCAAAGGAAACAGGATGACTTGAAGTGTCTAAACTCTTCCCTAGGCACCGCAGACAACTCTTTGTATGTGTCACTGTCCCCATGTCAAGCTCCAGGAGCTGCCCCTGTTGGTGTGCATTGGCAGTGGGAGTTAAAAGAGCCTTCATGAACAAGCATCTGAAGGCACAGAAAACCACAACCAGAGGAAGCTTGTGCCAAAATTACCACCTCGTGAAGGTTTTCTGCTAGCCGTACTCTCGTTAAAACTAGGGTGGGCCAGGCTTGATGCCTCTGAAGTTGTTGAATGGGTCAATAAAGTCAAACCCTATGAATTCAAAATTGGTACTTGTCTTCAAGGTCAGTAGAGTCATGTTGTTTGTTCACCAGAAGGACATACAGATTTTCCCTCTATTCCAGTTGGATGTGGACTCTGGAGTTGTGTGCTACCTCCCTCTTAGGTAGAGGTATCTTTCATGTTACCTGATACTCTTCTTGGAGGTTGTTTTCTTGGTCAGACCCACAGACCTAGGCCTATATAAGCAATCTTAAAGGTGTTCAACTCATCTCCACTGAGTATCTCTAAATCTACAGTTGCATTCAATATATTTGCATTTGCATTCAATATATTTGCATTTGCATTCAAGTTATGGTAATTTTTGGACACAGGACACATCAGACAGTATATCACTAAACAATTTTTTTCCTCCACAAGCTTTCAGTGTCTCTCAGTCCTAAAAGAAGCAGTCTACAAAATAGAAAATCTTTTAGATAACTTTGCCTGAATACTTTCTATCTCTTTTCAGTTTTGCCTGTAGCACTTTATCCTGGCTTTCAGAGTGGGGATAAAAATACCGGAAAAAATATATCATGTTCAAATGCCTGTGGGGAAAACAAACAGCATTTGAAACATGTTGTCTTAAAATATAACTTCCTACCTGTAGTCTTTGTTTTTTCTGGAAGTGTCTAGAATCCTTGATAGTACTTGAGTTCTTAAAAACTCTTTAAAAACTTACTCAATGAAAATAAATCAAGATAAGGAATACATATGGTAACAATACCGTCTCCTGCTTGGCTTCAATTTGTTCCAGCTGTTTGCACGATGGGGAATTGCAAGGCCAGGAACACTGTGTTCATGTCCGTGTTACTGAAAGTGGCAGACAGACCACTTGGGCAGCTCACTACCTCTGTGTGAGCAGGTAAGGTAACAGAGAAGTCAGCATTCACCTTGTGGCAATCAAAAGAGTTACTTCAGTATAACACAGGAAAATCCAGCTCCTCCGACTCCTTGAGGGCGCCACAAAAAAAGGTCATGATCAGCAAACAAAAAGAAAATAATATCTGGGTGTTCAAAGTCTGCCTGAAGTTTGATTTCTCTGCCAGAAAACCCAACACTAAAGTTTAAGATAACATTTAGAGGGAAACAGATGTATTCGGGTTGTTTATCTGAAATAAATCCTCATACCTCATAGCCCAGCTTTGCAAAATCTTTTTCTGACTTGAACATTTAATGTGGTCACTCCTTACAGCAGTAATCATTAGTGATGCGCAGACAACCATCCCAAGGGAGACATACTTTATATTCCTGCTTGTAACAGACAGTAAAAAAGCTGTGTAAGTGTATGAGCTTAAATACACCATGTTGAATTCCTTATTAAATAATGGTATTAAATTCTTAGCACTTTCTCTTGTTGCTAGATCTCTACAAAATGTCCTATCCCTTCCCTCAGTGACACTATCCAAAACAGAAACATCACCTGCTGTGTAATGCATATAAATATAAGGGCACTATAGTCAATAGCTACAGCTTAAATAAATGGCTGAGGATATGACTGTGCTCATTTCTTCCCTTATTTCTCTGTAGCCCAGTAGTCATGGGAGGAGAGGAGTGTGTGTGGCACTCAAATGTACCAGCAGCTTTCATCAGTGGAGCAGAATGTTTGGCCCCCGAGGTTATCACCTGTTGATGTCTTTCTGGGATTGCCCAGGTATGAAAAATTGTATTTAAACATACCTTTAACAACCCCACCCATTGCCCTGTGTTTCCTATCTCAGAAGTCCTTCAGGCTGCAATAAAGTTAAAACCAGGGTTAACTCTGCTGAAATGAATTGTGAGATTAGCAGAAGCAAGGCCTAAGGTGGAGCAATTTTTGCTTTACAAAACCAGGAGTCAGCACACAACTAACATCACAGCCTGTGGGGGAATGGCAGCAGAGGCCAGGGTTCAATGGAATCAGCTCCAGAACAGCCAACAACAGCCCTGAAATTCAGGGTTGGCACCTGAATTTCTCCTTTGCTCCTGCAAAGTGAGGAAATCCTGTTTCCAAAGCCCCTCTACTCAATATCCCCATATTGCTGCATCACTCATCTGGGAGTGTGTGTGTGTGTGTGTGCAGCTGTTGCTGCTGAATCCCCTTTGGAGAGAGTCTTTTTGCTCTAATTGCAGCTTGTTTTGCCAGGGTGCCCGGGCAGAATAGTGGGGAGCTTTGATGGGGAAGCAGATATCGTGGCAAATTTGGGATGCTGAGCTCTTGTGGGCAGTGATATGAAGGCCTATCCCTGGTGTTGCCAGTGAGCACATGAGGACAGCGTGTTACTTTCCCTCCTTGCTGCCCTTTTCTACCTGCTGTACTGTAGCTACCTAGCCTAATCCATGTGATCTTCCAGGCTGATGTTGTCCTTCCCAAGGTCATTGCATTGTACATGCAACAAGAGGCATTTTTGCAATCTGGCACTGCTGTGGTATGGTTGCTCCATTGGATCCTCAGGATTTTCAGTCCCTCTCTTGGCCTAAGTGCTGCATTCACACTTGTAAAATAAATTTGAAAAAAGTATTGCAAACGCTGAAGGCTGGCCTTGTAAACTTCCTGCAAATTTCTCATGGTAGAACAAATAAATTATATAAATATTTGAATATGATCAAAGTAGAAAGGCTGTGATTTTTTTATCAACCACTGGGCACTAGAGTTTGTGGAACCTTGTGGCTGAGGGCTGGGGTGCAAGAGTGGGTCTGCAGGGTTGACGGCACCAGAGGAATCCATACACAAGCTTCAGATGGAAAAACTGAGATCAGGCGTACTGTACAGGGAAATCTGTGCTCCCTACATGTTTTTAGGTTTTTGCACAACAATTTAGGATAATGAACAAAGGTTTTAGGGGGACTATAACCACAAGTCCCATGCCTGGTCTGCTGTTTCATGTACATAAAACACAGTGGGTAATGGCCTAAAGAGACCTGGCCAATCCTCTAAGCTAAATCTCTAGTTCCAGGTAAAAATAACATTTGTCAGATCTAAGTAACAGAACAACTTACAGGGACTGGAAATAATGCCTCTTATTCTTGTGTTGTAAGGGACACTTGATGGGTGAATACAAGAGAAGGGCACTGTGCATCCAGCTGGGCTCCCTGCCCATAGTGTGAGTGCTCACTAACACAGTCTCAGAGTCACCAAGACAAGGCTCACTGAAACAGTCTCAGTTCTTGCTGACACCATCTCAGTGCTCACTAAGAGTCTCTGAGAGAAGCTGTGATGGCATCCTCTGAGCAGCCCAATTAGAGGCATCACCAAAGAGAGGCCTGCATAAACTCTGCTGCAGCAGCAGGACAAGTCCCTCCTCCCCATGCCCTCTGTGCTCAAGGCACAGATCAGTGTAAATCAAGACAGTTCTCAGCCAGGGAAGCAAGGATCTCCCAAACAAACACTTGCCCTTTTATTTGTTTGTGTGACCATATTTGTTGGATCTCTTCCTTACCAACTGCTGTCTGAAGCTCAAGAGACACTGTTTGTTTTTTATCTTTGTTTTTTCTCTGCAGCTGTGAACTATGATAAACATGATAAAGTGACGACCTAACATCTAGGGCTAGGTCTTATGGAAAACCAGCATTTTTTGTCATTCCTGTAGGAGACAGCGAAAGTGCATGGTCCTTCTTCATATAAGCTACTGCAGTCTGAGACCATCATCTTGAGCAATCTCTGTCCTCACGGGGCAATTGCCTTTCCTGGAATGCTGCTGCTTACATCCCACAGCACCAGCACACACATGCTATAAAGCAACAAGGTATGAAAATACTTTGAAAGCTGGCCAAGGACGATGGCCAAGAGCTGTGAGGATGAAAAAGCTTTGAACACTGATGTAACTGAAGCAAGGTTTCCACCTTCTCAGAGGAAGGGGGTCTTGGAGCTGCCTGATGAAAGGAACAGGCTCTCAGTGGTGCACAGCAGCACTCGGCAAGAAGCCCTGCCCTGTTCCTCACACCCAGTGGTTTCCAGAGCTGCCTTATTATCTCATTTCAAGAGTAAAATCTGATTAGATTTAAAAAACAATCAGTAAAATTGAAAACATTCAGATTTTCCATGTGCAGGAGAGCAAACCCTTGGTTTCGAGTGTTACTGTAAGGAGAATACAACTGCAGCTGGCTGGGGTTTCCCCTCCCTCCAGGACAGGAGCAGTCTCCGGACCTTCCCTGGAGCTTGTGTGGGCACTGCTGCAGGAAGCCTGTATTCATGGACACATTTTGTCCACAGTGACCGTGAGGTTGTCAGTGACCCATCACAACTCCTCAGCTGAAGGTTTTTGGCCATGCTCTTGTGTTACTGAAGTCAGCAAGAACAAGGCAACCGATGCAAGCAGGAACAGAATTTGGCCTGACAGAAGCAAACAGAAAGGCTGAGACAATGAGCCCTCTCAATTGCTCAGAAATAATCTTCCAGCTGATGGGCATAAAATTCTATTTACAGAAAAGGCCAAGCTGATTTTCCATAACTCTTCTGCAAGGCAGCCCTCTTTCTCTGCTTGTCTTATAAAAGCAGAGAAGCCAGCATTCACAACACTGCTAATATTAAATAAATCAACAGATTGGAGGCATCTTTCCAAAGAGACAACTGTGTTTATTAGTACAAGATACTAGTAAAAGCACTCTGTAATGAAGATTTCCTCATTTCTTTGTTTTATGTTTATTATAGCCGCTCCTCTGTTGCAACAAATAAAACTGACATGAGGATTATTAGAGTCAAAGGCAGACTTGGATTTTTTTTTAATGTGCTTGGGGTAACTAACACAACAGACAGCAATGTAGCAGGAACTGCAAAGGGAGTAGTTGTTTTAGTTGTTTCATGTTACAAGGTAGACCAACACAAATTTATGTGGGTAGTTTACTGGGAACTGATCCAAAAAGAACCTTAGATATCACCATCCCCAGCTCCACAATGCTGAAGTTTCACTGTCTATTCCCAGGGCATAATCTCCAGCCTTAAATTAGGTTCTTAGCATGGACAGAAACAGGATGCAAAGTGAGATGCCACAACTTAATACTGAGCACTGCAAATTATCAGCCTTGATGGAAATGAGCCCCCAAAAGTTTCTATTTAGGCACCGAAAATAGAAAACGCAGATTAGCAAACACTTAAAATATATATGAATAAATGTTTATAAATTGTTTTCTCATCAAGAGATGCTGATCAACCTTGTACTTCTGGAAAAGTGATCAGGGGGAGTATGAGAAATATATTCTGTAGAACTTTCTGACATCAATAAAGGGCTAAAGTATATAAGCCTTTTCCAGAGTTTTAGTAATCAGCTCAGGTTAATGAAGCAAAATAACCCATCTGGTTGTTATTCTGTGGTAAATACCCTGGGGCAGCATGTATTGGTTTGTTAGTAAGCAGTGGAAGTACAGAATCAGAAGGCTGATTTTAAGAATTCCACATTCTAATTAATTGGAGTATTTTGTTAATTACACACTACATGAAAATAAAGTATGAAGAACTGAGCCAATACTGAACTTCAGCTATGTTTGCATACTGCAGTGTTGCCAAAGACAACAGTGTGAAAATCTGCAAGACCCACATTCGTCCCTGGTGTTATTCAGCTCATTCTGGTGGAGACACAACTGGGATAAATTGGTCTCAATAGGGATTGACAGACAGAGCTGCCTGTCAAGAGCAAAATCAGTGTACTGCTCCTGGGAGAAGATCAGATACCAGCCCACAGCACAGGAGCTGGTAATGCTCTGTTTCTTCCATGTGAAAGTGCAAACCATTCCCAACAGCTGGCTGACCCACACAGCTTCATATCCAGCTGTAGGGTGGTTTCCAGCCTTAGCACTATCTGGCTACATTTCCCCACTTGCAAAACAAGAATAGAGACTTAAGTGGCCAACCAGGAATACAAGAATGGGGCAAGAGTGGTGATATTCCCCTGAATATACATTTCCCTCCTCTATGTGCATTTGTGGTTGTATTTCTCCCAATAATACTTGTCTTTGCATTTCATAGTCTTTGACAGATTATAAAGGAAAGCAAATCCTTTGTGAAAGCACATCTCTGCTGGTGCTTTCTCCTTTCAGAGACTGCCATGGTTCCTGCCTTATGGTCCCAGCTCCCTAGCAACAGATGCAAGATGCCAGTTTTAACCCTCCTCCAGGTTTCATGGAGATTTAAGCTCTTGATCCCACACATGTACATGCATTTGACTGCCTGATCTCTCTGCACAGTCCGAACAACCCATGTCTGTTGATTCCATGGAACAGCTGATGAACCACCAGGGACAAAGCCTCAGAGCTGCTTTGAATTGGTACATCCTCACAGTTTCTTCAATGCTTGGATAATTTACTTGGATAATTTAAAGCTTATGCTTTGCACACCCATGCTGGCATATGCTTCCAGCCTTGAAGTCATCCACCCCAAATTCCTGCTGTAGCACAGATATATTGGTCTATGAATTTCTAATGCACCTGTCATGCAGCATGGAGATACCATGACATTTGTGTCGGCAGGAGACATCAAACCTTTCCGATATGTCTCTGTTGTGTTCTGCATTGGGACAAGCTAGCAAATGTCAGAGTTAGGACTAGGGCCATGGTGTAGTTTCAAGTATGTATTGCCTGTAGAGGGGCATTCTGCAGGGTACTCAATTAATTTGACTTGGTGCTGTAGCAGTCCCTGGCAGAGAGGCAGCAGGAGCAGTAAGGCTTATCTGAAGGGAAGTCAGATATTACACGGCCCAACAGGCTGGGTTTCTCAGAAAATGTGTTGTTGTTTAGCTGATTGCCATCTTGGAGAGAGACTGAGTGCAAAAAAAGGACAGAAGTGTGTGGGAAAGAAAGCAGGGTTGATATCAGACATTTGGTATAAGAGCTAGCTCTGTGCTTGACTAACTTCATCTGTGTGATGCTGGGAGTTTGGGTAAAGCTGACATGGATTTGAATGAAGAAATTTGGACAAGGGGATGA
Organism: Pyrgilauda ruficollis; assembly: GCF_017590135.1. Lineage (NCBI taxonomy): Eukaryota > Metazoa > Chordata > Aves > Passeriformes > Passeridae > Pyrgilauda > Pyrgilauda ruficollis. Next base: position 296,691 of record NW_024508213.1, on the reverse strand, counting down.
AATGAAGTGCAAAAGAAATATAGGCTGAATTTCAAGACCTAATGTTTAAGTGTGAGGGATTTTTTTTAAAATAAAGATGTCAAAAAAGAACAAAATGTCTTATTTTTTCCAGTGTCTCTGTGCAGTTAGACAATATACTAAGGAAGGTGCTGTCTCTCCCCCTGCCCTGTTTATGCCCATAAGCACCCCAGAGTCAAATCTCAGGGAGAAGTGAGTCCATGCACATGCATTGCAGATGCTTATGGTCACACAACAGGGCCAGGCAGATGGGCAAGAGGCTGGGGCTTCGCTGGGTGAAGCCTGGGCCAGCTCACCTAGAAGTGAACTGATCCATGCTGCCTTGCACTGGGCCACAGCCTCTGTGATCTGTGTTTGCAGTGTAAAACAGACCCAGCCCAAGGAATTCAGATCACTCTCACCTAGAGCAAGATACTGTCCAAAGAGCACATCCTCCTGTATCAGGAGCTCAGCTTCTACATGCATCATCGGGTCTGAAATCAAAGATGGATCTTAACACAAGGAGGCAGGTGCCAGCTCTAGATGTCTGTGCCACTCAGGCAATTAACTGATAAATATAAACCAGATCTCCACATTTCAAAGCTCATTTGCATTGCTCCTGAGACAGCCTGTCGAAAAAAGATGCAATTAGGTTGAAGCCAACAAGATTTATGCATGGGGGGGGGGCGGGAAGAGAAAAAAAAGCGAATCTGTTGAACACCCTAGGAGAGTGGCAGCACTGGCATGAGCATCCTTTTCAGGAGAGCAGTCAGCAGGGCTATAGCAGTCAGGAGAGAGGCATAGGGTTGCTTCCCCCCACCTCCAAAGTCATCAGGAAGCGGATGCTCACAGCGATGAGCCTTGGTGGGAGGCTGCTCCTGGCAGTTCAGCTGTCACATCGCCAGCCCAAGCTGCCATCCACCCTCGGCTGCATGAGCCAGGCTGTGGGCACAGATCAACTCATCCTCTGCCCCTTGCAGAGTTCAGCTTCTGCTCATGAAGCTTCTGCTTCATGGCTGATGCACGTGGGCATGAGGATCCTGAAGACGTAGCCCTCCAGATAACATTCCTGCTCTAAATAGGAATGTTGTCGTACCAGGACCATGTGCAAGCTCAGCAGCCATCACAATAAATGAACCTGCAGATCAGACATATGAGATATACCTCCCTCACGTTTGCTTAACTGGCTTATACAGGTGGCGCCAAAATCTTTAAGGCTCTCTTCCCTCAAAAATGAGAAAACTCAAAGTATATGGCATACCTCTTCTTTAAGAGTAAAATCACCACAGTAAAATCAGCTGTTTAGCATTCCACACTAAGACTTGGAGTTATTGCGAGATTCATACTTGAGAAAAGAAAAAATAAAGCTTTGCCTTGAATACACACTTAAATCTGCTCTGTGGTAAAAAGATTGAAATAATTACATTGTTAAAATGTTTTAATGGTAGTTGGAGATTGCTCAATTGGCAGGGAAAAACACATTCCCTCTTCCCAGTTTTTTTTCTTTTGGCACCACTCTGACAGAAGCTAATGGTGTCTGAGCAGCTCACTTTTGAGTCTGGTCCTTTATTTGCCACTGGACACACATTTCAGCATGCTGTTAATAAAAAGCACTCCTGTTTTCACTCCCTGGGCAGGATGGAACTGGGGCAGCCCTGGAACTCTGCCCTGCTGCCACAGGCAAGCCCAAAGCTAGACCATACAGCTATATTTTAACCCAGATAGGCAAAGCTGCCAAGAGTCCTCTTGAAGAACTGAGTCTCGATGGACAATATATTTGCATGTGAGTTAGCGGCAGACAAAGAGAAGAGATCACTCTTGCCTTTGTCATGCTGGCTCCACTCAACAGTGGTTGCATGGCCTAGGGCTTGCAGCCTAGACTGTGAGCTGTTGATTCCTAGACATCTCACCCATGACACTCACAACTTTCTAAATCTTTCTTACATCCTCTTTATTGCTACCTTTTTAAGGCTTAACAGCTGTAACCAACCTAGTCATTCCTTGTAAGAACACCTTCGGCTGTGGTGTTTGCAGACAGGGACCCAGAGCTGCACAGAGGTGAGCTGGGACCCCCATCTCTGGCAGCAGCACTGGGGCTCTTGTTTCATGCTCTCTTCATTTCCCAATAAGTCTCAGTATTTAAATGGCCTATGATTGTCTCTGTGGATGGAGGTGCTCTTTCCATGGACCCATCCGCTCAGAGCCCATCACCACACACACAACTGGCACCACCTCACACAGTGACATGAACAGTTTGACTCACAATCTAGACAATTTATCTACAAGAATTTGATTTGCTTTTTTTATTGCCAGCCACTTTTACTAGATCCTCTTGCAATTCCTAACAGTCTGCCTTCATTTTAATACCCTGAACAACTTGGTACTGCCAACAAATGCTAATTCAAGGCTCCCTTCCCTCTCCAGATCATTTGTGAACACATCAAAGAACACAGACTTGGCACATATTATTGGCACAGATTATTAGCACAGGTAAAAGACTTGCACAGCTGCTTTGATGACTTCCCTCGGTTGAGAAAAATGACCATTTACTTTCATTTGTCTTTTTCTATCATTTAGGTAACTATTTGGGTTGATGAGGATCCTACCGCTTGTTCCCTGGTTACTTAGTTTTCAAAAAATTGTTATGAGATGACAATGGTATAGGATGGTATAGGAAAACCAAAGAGACAATGTCACTGGCATCACACATTAACTAATCTCACCAAAATGCCCTGAGAGGCTTGTTAGGCAAAATTTCCTTCTCAGAAGCCAGGTTCAACTCTTATCTCTTGCCTGGTTTTGTTCAGATGTCCACTAACATTATCCTGTACCACAGTCTGGGCAAATGTACCTGGCACAAATATAAGAGTTGTCATTCTCTAGATTCCGCCACATTCTTCAGCCCTTTTACAAATGATTACAGCTACATTTTCCTCCCTCCAGTCTTTAAATGCCAGTCAAAGAGTGCTAATTTTTACCTAATTTTTGAATAAAATTCTGTGTTAGATTTCATTTAATATTAATAACCTTTATTTAATTTCAGACTTCTGATTCTACAGTTAAGATTTTTCAGGATGGAGAGGAGACTTATACAGGTGTGGGATTTCAGGAAGGCCTCAGTTTTACCCAGGAGCATGAATTAATTATCAATTCACATGGTAAGCATACATATGGCTTATTTGCCTAGCCACACAAGTTGTTAGGCATCCAATTTGCATACAGCAGGACTTTGCTTGCACAGATGCTGTCAAGCATGAGCTAACACATTCATTTACTGAAAAATCCATCTTGCTATATTTCATTGTTAAGCACAGAGTGCCTTATGCATATCTTGTACTTTTTCTTTATTTATATCTCTTGTCCTCACTACTCTATGTTTGTTTTTTTTCCCCAAAAAGAATTCTGTGTTTGGAATGGTTATGTTGATGACATGATGACAAGTCTTGAAAGTAAAATTGACTCATCCCCACTGGAACCAGTGAAATATTTGACAGAGATTTCAATGATGCCAGAATTTCAACCAGATCTGCTTGTTACTCCTGCTAGTAGTAAGAGTTGTAAAATACCTTCCCTTCCATCCATGCTCCAAGAGTAAGTGCTGCCAGATCTGGAGAGTTCCTGGGGATCAGTGAAGGAGGCCTGAACTAGAATGCTGAAAGCAATGGCAAAAACTCACTCAAAGGTGACAGAACCGGTATACAAAATCCAGGGACAAAAAAGAGAGAAGATTTAAAACTCGATGAGGTCTTTGGGCAAAAGTGTAGCAAACTCAGGAAGTGCTTCATGGCTGCTGGTGAACTCAGTAGACTGACGAGAAAGCCAAAATCAGCACTACTGACATATCAGTGCTTATAGATTGGATCTTGACATAACTTTAGGGGAAGGTTCTGTTCTAAAAAAGACAAGATTATGATGTGACAGATGTAGATAAGGTCATATCTGTGCTGTCAGTAATGTCCATGGGAGAAACGTTCTCCAGACATAAGATTCCAACAAGTACCAGAAAATATCTGAGCAACCTGTAAAACACTCTTGGTAGTATTGGAGAGTAGAAACAAACAACAACAAAAAATTATCCTCTGCCTTTATGTACTTTCTACCAACTATTTCTGTCAATAACTTTGTTTTTTGTGCATGACCAGTACAGCAAGATTTTGCTGGATATTGTGTACTGCAAATCAGAGAGGATGTGAGATGTCTGACAGAAATCTCAGAGATTGCTAGACATCTCTGACAACCCAAGCCACCATTCACTCAGATTTGGTCAACACTGAAGTGGTGCTGAAGAAATCCAGCCTTGATGGATTTCTTGCCTCCCTACTTTGAGATCTAGAATTTTATTTTTTTTAAGCATAGAAAATGTATTTTTCCCGTTCAGTCTAGATACTTGGTCTCTTATGATTGCCTTTAGATGGAACTGATCTTCATGCTAAATTTGACCAGGAAGAGTAAGCATTTCAAAGCAGGAAGATCAAAGAAAAGGGTCCATAACTGTGGCTTTCTGTAAGCCAAAGTATTGATCAGTTGCCAAAAATTAACATGGAGGAATCAGAGCTACATGCCCAAGTGCCAGTTTATGAGTTCTATGAGAAGTTAGGTGTCTACTTAAGTTCCCTCATTAAAAATAAAGACCTAAGCTTCCCAAAACAAATTTCCTTTATATGTGTCCCAGACAAGCAAATAAAGGGAAGTATGTGGGATATTGTGAAATAACTCTGATGTTCTGCATAAGAGTGAGTTTCTTTTTATTAGCTATTCTTCATGCAAGCTGTTGCCTTTCAGGCACCTCACCTCAGACATTCCTGGCAGGCATGGCTCACCTTGCTAGCCTCTGATTTATTAACAAAATCCACTTCATGATAGCAGAATTATTTTCCATGGGGAACTGTCATGCTTTTGGAGAGGGGACAGAGGGCTCTGACATTTTACCTTAGGCTTCCCGTCACTGACCAGCAGTGGGCTGCAGTCCAGTCATGTCATCCCAAAAAGAATTGCGTGCCCATTGTAACATCCAAAGCAAATTTGTCTTGGATACCACTCCATAGCTATCAATCAAATTGATCTGAATAAAAGTCTGCTCCCATATTTCCATGAATATGGTTAGTTAAAATAATTTCTTACAGTTTGATTAATTCTAAGCTTTCTTTCCATGTGAATTCACAGTTAATTAAGTGGTAATGTGTCCTTCTGCAGTCTCCTTTGGGAAGAATTGAGAGCGGTGGGCTGGTGGAGAAGAGGCAGCTGTGACATTAAGATTCCACCTTGTATATAACCAGTGTGAAAGCAGGCCCAACACACTGAACAAGCTCAAAAATTGGACCAGATTCATTCAGGGAAAAGGGGGAGATGCAGACACTTTCCTGGGCTGGCTTTGACCCAAACAGGCAGCTGGAAGAAGGACATGAATATGAGCAGAGAGAATCTCCTAGTGTCTCTGCCTCTCCTAAGAGCTCATCCAGCTGCCAAAGGGTAACAATTTCTGATCAAATCTTCCCAGGCATAGACACTTAATTAGCTTATTTGCAGAGAGAGTTTGAAGTTTCAGAAGACTCAGGATCCATTTATTTCCTTCCTCCTTACATTTCACTCACACGTGTCTTTCTTCCCAAGCTGCAGCCAGGACCTGGAGCAGAATGCCAGCCCAGCATGGGCATGTGCCCAGGGTGGAGAGAAGCTTTAGAAACTTTTGATTAGCCAGGCAGCCATTTCATTTACAGACAGCAGTTGAGCATCATCCAGGAAAATGAGTTAACTGAAACATAATTAACTGCATGTCAGCAGAGCAAGCTGAATTAGTCTGTTGAGGAAATTAACAGCACACAGATTCAACAGGGCTTCCAAAGAGCCTGAAGAAGTCGAATAAAGGGACACAACAACCAACTCACATTTCTAATTAGAGAAGAAAGTATGAATGAAGCACAAAGTTCTCCCAAATCTCACTCACCTTTCACATGCCCTTTCACAAAGTGAAAGGAACATGTGTGGGAACATTTCAGGCACATCTAGAACTTGTTTAATCCAAAAGTCAAACCGTGTTGGCAAGTTAGCTCAAGTCACCTTTTGGGCAGAGGGGGGTCAGTTTTTGAGGCAGTCAGTCATGCACTTGAAGTAATGCCATGGGAGTTAGGAGATCAGCCATGCAGAAAAGCCAGCGAGCTCCAGCTCTGCACGGCAGCTCATCAAAGGATACTCTGAACACTCAGCAGTCAATCCTAATGCTGAAATCCAGGCTCAAGTTTCAGTTTCAAGTATATTCAAAGTTCACAAGTGGGGACATTTTCTCACAGGTAGCAGTAAGCCTCTTTACTCTGCCTCCATGCTCCCAGGTCAGTTTTTTGCCTTGGGTAATTAAACCCAGTGTGAGGCTGAGGGACTGTACAATAGGGCACACCCTGGAAAATACCCCAGGAGCTCTGCATGGCTGCCAGAGCTTGTGTCTCCCCCAGCCTCCCACCTGCATTCAATTCAAAACCCCAGAGCTGCCATCCTACTTTTCTGCAATCTGGGTTCTACTGACCTGGCACCCCTTTGCCTCCAGGGCTTTCAGCCCTCCTTTGTCAAGGAGGTGGCATGAGGGAGCCCCAGTCTACAACTCTCTCACTCAGGGCTGAGCCCTGTGTGTTTTCCTAGGAATTAAAGCCCTTTCCTGCTTCAAAGGTAAGCACAAGTGTACTCTTTCTGTCAGCTCTGGTGGATACTGGCGTTGTCTTCAGGGCTAGAAACTTTTCTCAGACAAAATCTCTTAATTCCCAATATATTCCAAGTGCTTCAATAACTGTAACATGGCCTTTCACATGCTCAAGCCCTCACTTTCCATATAAACATAAGCAAAGTCCCAAAACTTCCCCAGAGCCCTCCCTGTCTGTAAAACTCTGACTTCACAGCCATGTGTGAATGGCCAGGTGAACTTCAGTTGCCCTCCTCATTTTTATTCATAAAATCATTTCTGCTATTACTTCTGATAAGAAAAGAGAAATCAACTTTCCAAACATAAATGGAAAGTAGCACTCTGTTTTTCTGACATGTTTTGCCACAGTCTCAGGTTTAAACCAGACCCTGATGGCCATGCTTGTTATTCTCCTGTGGGCAATGAGGAAGCAGTTTCTCAAGCTGGAGATGTAAACTGGAGTGATTCATTGAGCTTTACGTGCCTCCTGTGCTTTTCCTAGCCAATTTAGGTAAATACAGTATCGGAAATCGGGTTCTGTATGAACAATTGTGACAATTACTGCTAAGAGCCCCATCACTTTTTACTTCATTTAATATTCTCTGTAATTATGTTAGTCACAAAGAAAGTCATTCGGTATTAATGTGGATGTCACATGCCCTTTCACAGAAACCTCAGCAATAATTAATGCTCCATTAACACCTTAAGTGTCTTGTTATTATTTATTCATTTAGCATTAAAATTGATAAGGCTGTCTTAGGGAGGAAGGAGTCAAGATATATTATATTAAATCCTTCTCTTTTTTTATGAGTTTATGACCACACTGCTCCTGCAAAAGCCACGGGACATTGGTTTAGTGACAAATGCCAGTGGGTCCATAGCCTTAGCTATACTCTGCTCCCTGCTTGCTGCTGTGCTATAAACAGCTCAAGCTCAAACAGGAGATACGCAAGACACTTCAAGAAAACACCAGAGGAAAATCAGGAGATGATGTCTGGCAAGTCTTTTGGCAGAGAGACCGAAGACCCAGGAAAATTTCATCCTGTTCTCATCTCTATCGCAGTTCCAGATGTCTGTGTACAAGCCATGCAGAGTGAGTCCTCACCCTGTCAGAAGATCAGGCTCTCAGGTCAACAGAGAGCATGGAGAGCCTCTTGTTTTCTTGTTTCTTTGTGGCCAGAGACACAACATTAGATATTTTGTTCAAGCATAATACAATTTTTTTCCACTTTTTTTAATCCACCAAGAAAAAATTGTTTTTCTAGAATCAGTAGGATCTTCTCTGTGCTTTGATTTTCCCTTCAGCTGCTGGAAAAAATCAACCATTGTCTGTGTCCAAACTTCATTACTGCATTTGAATTAAGCATCTCAGGGTCTCCTTCAGAGCCTAATAGATTATCCTTGGCAGGTGGCGTGACCTGCCCAGGGTCACAGAAAAGGAAATCTGTGGCTTCTGGCAGTGAAGCTCCCCCTGGAAACTCTGGTATATCTGGGATGAGGATTCAGGTCTTCCACACCCCACCCCTGAGTATCACTAGTGGTCTCATCCCTCCTGCCCAGCTGTCTCCAACATGAGGGCTGCTGCCAGCTCTGCATCCAGAGCAGGGTCTCAGTGTTCCCCTGCTCCCATAATGGCTCTAGCTGATTTTCTGGCTATTAGCAACATCAACTCTATTAGCAAGAGACATCCAGGCAAACAGCCATTCCCCTTATGGCTGAGTGTAATATAGGCTGGAGTTTCCCAGCTGAGTCTGGCCTGAATGTATTCTTCTCACACCACAATTCCAAAGACCTTTTTCATTCTTTCAAAAGCAACAGGGAGCTCTGCATGCTGCATGACCCCCAGTCTCCAATTAAACTATCCCACAGCTGTTACTGACTTCCAGAACTGGATCTGTCAGAAGCATAGTAATTGTGCCTCCAAAGAAAAGAAAACCCAGCAGTGCCCGAGGAGACAGACTTTTGTTTGACACTCTCTCCCATCCCACACACCTACATATATAGATGATATAGATATATAGATATAGATATAGATCTATGTATGTATTTCCATACACACAGGATAGCTTTATAGTAATTATGTCTTGTCACTCACTGCAAAGTCTCAGTTACATTAGCCAGAGCCATATGTTTTTTGCACATGCTGAAATGTCATATATTTATGCTGCTTTTATAGTTTTCCTTCCTTGCAGGAACAGGATGTTCTGCCTCCTTTTTTCCCTACATTTTCTTTTCCTTCCTCTCAGTATCATCTGCTACAGCTTCTTTAAAAGAAGCAGCTCAAGCCAATGGGGTGCTCCTTGCACTACTGCCAAGACACGCTGCCCAGCCACTGGTTTCAAGGGCATTTCTAGCAGGAGCTGAGGGCTCACCTCATGTATTTCTATCCCAAGTGTGCACTATTGACACTCATCATGTGCCCAAGCTGCCTGACCATGGCATGTGACTTCTGAGGCTTGGCAGGGGGTAGCTTGGCAGATAGTTCATCACTACCCACCACAGGAACTCTCCATGCTGCTTTTCCTTTTATCCTAGATATTGCACTGAGATTGCTACTATAAAAAAAAGCAAATACAGCAAGGTGCATACAAATTGCAAATAAAAAGTTAATGGTGGCATCCTTCAGCACTCCATGGAGAGTAAAGGGCCATTAGCCTCATTAAGGCAAGGAAAATCATTTTTTTGTGCTCCCATTTTCCTCTTTACTGCAGCGAGTCTTCATGAGCGCACACACATATCTGTGCCTTGGGAACCTTGCCTTGAATTATAGCTTCTCATTACAAGGAAAAGGTGTCAGCTTCAGTTTCAGCTTTCGTTGCAAAGTGTTTTGCTGCCTTTCCTCCACAAAGGAGGCCCCTTGCTAATTCATCCTGCATCTTTACAACCAGAGGAGACAGCACAAGGTACCTGGGTCTGAACTCCTCACGTCTGGGTCAGGCCCGCTTGGTCCCTCCCAGGTGTTAAATTCTCTACTATGCTCCTCTATCCTGGGTATAATTCTCAAAATCAATAACTCCTTCCTCTCCATTTCCACTTCATGGGCTATGCTTACCCACAGCAACATGTAAACCCACATGTTTTGGCTTCTCCATCACTGCATGATTTTCTGTGGAGATGAGTGCTTTCGTTTTTGCAGCTTCCTTCCTTCTGAAAATAGTGGGCTGGATTTTCTTGTCAGTCATCTACTTGTAGTAAAATCAAAGATATTTCAGTGAACCATGTGGGCATGGTTTTCACTGACTCTGTGGGCTGGTCCCCAATCTATGTCAGTGTAATAGAGATTAAAAGCAGGCCTGGATGGCCAGCGACCGTTGACACTGATGGTCCTGCATTGTGTCATGGTAAGGTCAGGACAGTCCTTATCTTTCTGCTTTGATGTGAAGCACTGAGGATACACATGGGTTACCCCAGTTTGGGTCAGGGTTTGGATCTGAATCTGAATTTTCTGTCAGAAAATCAGGATTCAGATCTAGATGGGGCTCTGTCATATCAATTGCAAAGAGGAAGTTGTGAAATGTGGAGGAACTGAACACAAATTAAGTAGTAGAGAAGGTGGCATTCATCTGAAGGGATTTTATATTTAAAACAAAGATTTTGGGATGATATAAGATGGTTAAACACCTGGCTGGTGAATATTCCATTGACTGAAGGCTCACAATTGATTAATCCCTTTCAAATTTGTTTCTCTTTTACAAGGTAACAGCAAACACAGATACTTGAAGAGTCTGCTCTCTTTGCTTATGAGCCTTATAATGGGTCTTTCAAACTGTCTGCCCCTGTTCCTGATTCAGCAAACATTTAAGCATAAACTGGACAGAATTTTCACAAGTAAAATCCAATTTTGCTCACATTTTAATCCCCACCTCATCCCCACCCCGCCAAAAAATAAAAAGAGAGAAAGAGACCCTAAGAGATACCTAACCCACTTGCAAGCCAAGAATTAATACTGTTGGGCCACTGATCTGATTTCCCACATCCTCTTCCTGAGGAATCAGTCTCTATGTAGAAGCTGATGGATAATGGCGCTGAATTTCTGAGTGAAGCTTCCTACCTGTGAAAAACAGCTGCTAACAGAGTTTGACTGTCAGGAAGCCAGCAGACAGATGCTTTGGGTAAGGAGTCATGACATGAAAGACGAAAGGATCACTGCTAGGGCATCTGTTACCCATCTCAGAAAAAGGAAGAAGGAAACATTACTGAACCATTTATACAGGAGTTCAGGAGCTCCTGGGGACTTTAATTACGCATACATCTGCTGGGTATGATCTTCCTCAATCCTAAACCAAAATAATTCTTTTATTCCAGACAGGACCATTTTATTGCGTAATTAAAAAAAAAAAAAAAAAAAAAAAAAAAAGAGTGAAATTGTTCTAGATCAAATAATACAGAGGGAGGAAAAAACCTAAATTTTTTATGAAGACAGTTGTCTGTAATGTTGACCACAGCTTTCTTGAACTGAGTCCATATAGGACAGTTCTGGGAGGGCACAATATCACAAAGGGGGTGGAGAGTGAAAGTGCACAGGGATGAGAGTCAACAGGCCAAGCAAGACAAACATTTTTCCTGTTTATGCTCTATTCATTTTACATCATAAACTGTCCTCAAACAGATTGCAATCTTTTAAAAATGAATTGGCTACCTGAGATGGCTTGCTAAGTAATTTGAGCAGCTAAACCAAACCCATATTCAAAATAAGTCACTGAAATGAAATGACATTCAAAGAAACATGTAACTCAGATTGTGCATTGCTGTTCCTTGATCCAGTGAGTGCAATGTGTGCCATACCAGAGAAGTGGTGTCTGAACCCATTTTAACAGAGATGCAACCTTTTTTTTTTTTTTTTAAATGCTTCTTAAAGGGTTCCTAAAATGCACTTTTGGGATTTTTTTTTTTCCTTCTGATAGTAATTAGACTCACTGTAGAACTGTAGCATATTTATAGTCGAGTGCCACAAATGAATTCCAAAGTTAGATCTGCTTCTAAACACAGGCATAGCCTCAGTGCCACATGGGAAAGGAGAAAGTTATAAGCTCTGCCTGGTACTCAGCATCTTTCTAGGGAATTGCCAAGCCCGGTGTAGTGTGTGTCAATACAATAAGCAGTCGAGCTTGATTAACTGTTCACTCAAACATGTGCCTTCTCTCAGCTCTGCTGCAGTACAAAGAGAAGGAGTAGCCAAATCCAAGCAGGGGTTACTCTGTGAGGACTTCAGGCATGAAAGGTTAGAAAACCTGCACAGAGAAAAGAGAGATGCTTCAGCATGAAACAGAGAAGTGCAAATTAAGCTAAGAGATACAAGCCTCAAACTAGTGTCTAAAGGCAAAGTAACTGTGTGCTACATTTGTTCAGAGAAGCAGCTGGGGATATCAAGCATCCTGCAGAAGACAAAAAAAAAAAAAAAAAAAAAAAAAAAAAAAAAAAGAGTTAAGGAAAATAAGATCAGGCTTTACAGATGCTGGGAAAACCAAAGTACCTAGAAGAAACAGTGAAGAAGGAAATTTCAGGAGAATAAAATGTGACCAAAACAGTGATCTGCTTCTTTAAAGGGCCAGGAAGTACAAGTGTGGAGACTTTGTCAAACCTGTGCCTGAGTATGCTCTTTCAAGGATGTTGAATCCTCTTTTTAACCCATCCCAAAGGCTGTGCGTGTTTTACTTGTACTTCTGGCCCATTAGACTCCTATGGTGAGACCTTCACTCTGTGGAGGACTCAGCTAATACTCAGCCTTACAGAGACAAGCAGAGCTGAGCAAGGCAAGAATGGAGAATTAGGCATGTAACAATGCTTAACTTCCCTACAATGAGTATAGAGCAATTATTTCTGTTAATTAGATCCCCCCTCCATGCATAATCAATTCTTGCTTGCATGCAAAGGTGCTGAAGGGCATGAGCTGACAGATATCATCAGGTGAGCGTGCCTGGGGAGCTGCCTTGCAGGCTACAGGAGCATATCCCTGAATTCCCACAGAAATGAAAGGCACAAGTGCATTGCTGAGTGCTGAGCTTCAGCCATGCCTCATGTCCAGCCTCACAGGAGTGAGTGCTCGAGGCACGAGGAAAAGTCCCCATCTTAACAAAGTGCTCTTCTAACAGAACGGGGAAGGCTGTGTTAGCACCTCTGGGCATATCTGGTACACCCTTCTCAGAGAAAAACACTACAGTGGGTGGTCTTGGGCATGGCTTTCCTTGGGCCTGACTTACATGAAGCTTTTATATTTATTTGTAATGTTCTTTATGTATTTATTCAAAAGTCTAATGACATTTAAATGAAAAATCTCATGCTGATTAAAAGCAGGTAGGGGAATAGCTGGGGAAATGAAATGCACCATACATAATCAGATCCAGATGACATGCAGCCCAGGGTTTTGAGGGAATGAAGCTAATGAATATAGTGAACCTCTGGTAATTAGATTTGAACAGCCATGGCAAGGGAGAGGAGGGGGAGAAATGCAAACTTGGTATAGATCTTAAAAGGGGGAATAAACAAGAAGGGAAGAGAGAGTTATCCTAACACAGGCTTATAAAAACCCCACATCACTGACTATAACCCCCAGAGGGGAGGACTGCAAACTGTTTCTTCAGCTTTTCCTTTCAAACTTTCCATCATCTTTTCACTCCCCATTTCCACAGTTGTGTAGTTATGTTCTTTTTTGTTTCCTCTCCTCCCCTTCCTCTTCCTCCCACCTCCTGATTTTGCCCACATCCCCCATTTTACTCCCTAGGAGTTCTTTAGGGTTTTTCAGGGTGAAGAGCCCTTCCCAGACCATTCTTGATTCCCTTCCAAGGTACAACCTCTCCATCCTGCTCTGTGTAGTTACCTAAATAGTCGAGCTCCATCTTGTCCCTTTCCTTCTCGACAGCACTAAGTTAACCCTTTAATTCAGGCTAAGTACTTAAAGATGTGCATTTCCTTAACATGTGACCAGTCCCCCTAAAATCAGTGGAGTAACTGGGGTGTTAAGAACCCATGGGGTTTTTGGCCTGCCCAGAACAGGAGCTCAAGCATTAATTCCTTTTCACTCCCAAAGTGACTTTGTCCCAAACGCTGCTGTTGTGTTCAGGCCCGTGTCCTCACCTGCACACAGACCCGGGCTCCTCTCACACCTGCCCTAGCAGCCACCCCTCTGTAGCCTGGCTGACCTGCCACCTTCACACCTCCCTGTGCTGGAGAGGGGAAGCCTGGCTTTGCTCCGTGCCCCTGCCCAGCACATGGCATTGGCAGCGCTGGCTGCCCCAGAGATGGTGGGCTGAGGGAATTTGGGGCTCCTGGCTGGTCTCCACCCCGAGCTGCTTAAGTAAAGGGCCTTTGTAAAGCCCAGTTGCCTGAGTGCCCTGACAATAGCCCCCTTCAAGGTGCCACACACCCCGAGGTTAGGAGCCACCACCTGGCTGGGAGACCAAGTGAACCCACTCCTCTCTGTCCCAGGGCACCCACGCAAGGGGGAAAAGGGAACAAATGAGTCACAGTTTGCTGAGGGATTTGGTGGGTTTGGGAGGCTGATATGCTGTGCACTGAGCCTCACTGAGCAGGTCTTTGGATGAATTCCTCACCAAAATCATGGTGCTTCCTACATCCAGACAACCCCCTGAATGAGTCAGTATCCTGTATATGAAGGTATTGAAAGAATAGGATGGCACCTTTTTTTTTTTTTTTTTTTTTTTTTTTTGGGGTTTTTTTTTTTTGGAAAAAAATTTTTTTTTTTTTTTTTTTTTTTTGTAATGGGTATAAGCAGGTGCTGAGACTTTACAGGCTGTATTATAAGTCTGAATAGTAAAAATGTGAATGTAAAGATTTTTTTTTCCTGGGTAGTAAGTAATACATCTGTATTATGAACTGCACCTATGCACAGTATATGAGGATTTGTAGACACAATATTCTCACTAGTCACAAGGAAGTATACGCAACAAATGGTTTTATTGATTTTCAAAATACTTGAACTAAGTAAGAAATAAGTATAAACATAATGTCTATATAAATATGTATGGATCTATGCATGTCACTTGAATGATTAGGTTCTTTACATTGAGTACAAAGTTTTTAATGTCTTTGCAATGGAGTTTATATAGAGAGTGTTAACAGAGCTGTCTGTTAGGCAACAATTCCACTGGAGAAAGAGAAAGTGAGTCTGGATGGCAATAAAAAGCAGTACTTCTCTTTTTTTTCTTGATATCCTCACTAAAGAGTGAAAGTCTCTCTTGGGATCTGTTATTTGGATTATAATCTGAATAATTTTTCGTGAGAGTACTGACTTTGTGACTAGAAAGATCAGGGTAGAACTGAAAAAATTAATTCCCTTTGGGACACTTAACATGATCCCTTTTTCTCCCCAAAGCAAGAAAAATCATTTAAAGTTATTTAAGTAACACTAGGAACCTAGAGCAGACTTTGCAGAGAGTTTGAAGACGAGAGCAACATCTCCTTGCACAGTTCGCTACTGATGGGTCAAAATTATTTGCTGGATCAGGAATATTTTCCTTCCTGGGAGGTGTTGATTGAGACTATAGGCTTCTCATTTTTGTACTGCACAGTGCAACCCAGTTAGCTGGGTTTGAGGCAATCAGATGTTAAAAGGCAATTTGGAGAAAATTGCATGTAGCTTCAGATGTCATTCAAAAAGGATGGGGTAGTGGCATCTGTTTCTTATAAGCTTTGAAACATTACATACATTTCAGAACGATACTGTTTCTTTAGAAGTAAACCACGTAATTTCTGGATTTTTTAAAATTAAACACGGTACCTTTAATTTAGGATATTGTTATTCTAAAAAAGACAATGCTAACCTTTGTTGACCCTTCTCTGCAGTGTAAGTTATTGTTGGCAAGGTCATGTTTGGTCACTTTGTCTCATCCAGGAGAGTATTTCATGAAATACCTTATAATTTTAAGTGGTGACTAGACCTTTGTGCTCTAGAAAATGTCACAAAAACAATTTATCCAAGGCATTTGACAAAGAAAGGAAAAATTGCCCACTTTTCCCATCAAACATAATTACCATTCACCACATCTAAATGAAGTGCTTGTTGCATCTCTACTGGAGAACCAAAAGCCACTATGAATAGGTTTATTTCTCCATTAACTGAAAACTGGTGCAGGGAAGACAGGGGAAATGGGCTTTCTAATTAACCCTCTTAGTGCCCTGACAGAAAACTGATAGATCTGAAACTTCTGCTGTGGTGGAATTTTCTCCATTTTTTTTTTTATGAATGACGCAAAGCCACGAGGCAAGCCTCTCGCCCCTCTCACTGTAACACAGGGTCTGGCAGTGGGCTGGAATGATGACACGAGGGCAGGAGAACAGGCAAACCCAGAGCAGGGCTCTGCAAGTTTATTCAATTAGGTACTAAGTGTTTGGAACAAGGTTTCATCTGCCAACAGCTGTATACAATCATTTGTGGTTTTGAGGCCAGGGTAATTGGCATGTTATGAGCTTTTGCCTCAGTTTTTGGCATCTGCCTGAAAACCACATGGAAGGAGGGAAGGCTCTGTGTGGGGCTCAGCCAGGAACCCTCCCCAGAAGTGTAATCTCAGGAGCCATCAGTGAACAAACCTCACCTAGGTCTCATGGACATGGGGCAGATGCTGCCCACCAGCACTCCTAGCAAGCCCTGGTGAGTGGGAGAAAGAATCTTTACTAGGCTGTATGCTACCATAGCCAAGCTTGCTTCACATGCATGGATTTATGCTTTTAACTAGAGATGACTGTTTTCAGGAAATTGACTGAAGCTGCTAGTTAATTGGAAGCAGTGAGGGAATTTTATTTTCCATTGTGTGCTTCAGTCCTCAGTGATCCAGCACTCAGCACTAAGTTGTTACAGCTCAGAAGCTGCCACCAACCTTTATCCAATGGTGACATGACATCCCTGGCCTCCCTCTGAACAGTCCAGGATGCTTTGTCTTCTATGCCCTGTTTCCTTTCAGGGTATACTAGGAACTGCAACACCCTGCTCCTTGTATCTTCTGCCCCCATTCCGCGCTTTTTTTTCCCTTTCACCAGTGCATCACCTCTTTGCTACAGGGATGCTCTTTAAGAAAAAAACAACCACTTGCCACACATTTGTGCAGTGCCCAGCACAGCAGGCCCTGCCTAAGTCAACATTTTTTGGCACCATTGCAACAAATATTAAATGCTAATAGCAGGGTGGTGGAGCCATGCTTCACCATGAGTATCACTAGATAAGATCACACTACCACTTTTATTATCACCTATTACTTCCTGTTAAAGGGGAGTCAGCCTTGAATGGTTCCTCTGGCTCACACTGTCGTAACCAACATCACATCTTGGTTTCGTAATTACACCTTTAAGAGCAATCGTGTATCCTGTAGAGAAGCTCCCAACTGATGTCTAATCATTAACTCCAGAACAGGAGAGCCAAAATATGCAGTGCTACTCTGTATTACTGTTCTTTAGTTATAATAATGGGTTGCTTTTCCCCTGAGGTGTTCAGAGCTCTTTACAAAGAAAAAGGAGCATAGTTATTGCCATTTAAGGGCTGAAAAAGCTGAAGTGCAATGAAGAAACATGCCTTGCCCACAGTTAGACAGCAAAGGAGAATCCAACTCTTCATACTTCCCGTGTCATTGGGACTCCATACAAACCTACCAAAAGCTATGTCATATCCATGCCCCTAAGTGAGAACTCAGTGCAGCCACTTAATAATAACAAAAAGTATAATTTATCCCATATATGTCCAAGACTAAATGCCAGTTGTTCTGGCAGGCAGCTCACACGCTGTTTGGTGGGGGTGAGTCTGTTCTTAACAGATGCTCAGCTGCTTGTTAACAGGATGGAGAGATGCAAATGAAAGTCTACATGCTTCACAAGAAGCAAACTTTGTCCCTTGATCACAGCACAGTGCCTCCTGGTCCTGACAGTTGCAGTTTTATAGTGGGTCAGGTGGACAACAGATGTTCACCTGCTTAACTACAGTAGCAGTAAAACTCTTGAAAACAACCTCTGAACTAAAAGACCCATCTACTCTTGCTGCTTTGCAATCAGGAAGGAGCCCTTCAGATGTATTTGTCTATACGTCCCGTCTAATATCCTCTCAGAAAGCTCAAGCAGTGGAGCCTCCATTCGTTCCTTGGCCACATAATTTCTTTCTGTGGTAAGACCCTGCTCCTCTGATGTGACTTTCCTCCCCCACCCCACATGGCTAATTTAACTTTTCCCTTCCTCATCGGCATGGATGCAATATGCACGCTGAAAAGTCATCACTCCCTCTCACAATCACACTGTTGTGTTTGCTCATCTGGGGTCCATCTGTGGGGTGGTGGTGATGGAGTCCTATTATGCTGGAGAGTAGGAGGATGGAGGGATGAAAAGCATGGGAATCCTGATTATTGCGCTGAGCTGGGTGATCACACCCTCTTTATTGGGTTCAGTGCTGAGGCAGCTGCGTGAAGCTCCATACCCTGTGTTATACATGATGACATCTCCCAGGATGGCCTCACACTCTTGTCCAGTGCAAATGCTAGGCATCTTTTGTTCACCTTTGCTGCTGTTTGCATTGGTGACTCTGGGTAAAACCTAAGGGACTTTGGAATTTAGCATTCAGAGTGCCTGTGCCATGTCAAGAAAAAACAGGAGGAGGCAAACATCCATGTTGATCCATGTCAATTTTGTGTGCTTTGAAACTCAGGGAAGGACTCTAAGCTAATAGGACCAATTATTTTCTCCAGAGCTTTTATACGTGTCTGCTGATACTATAACACCATGGAGCTGATACCTGCAAAATGATCATTCTTAGTGAATCTATATGAACAGAGACTGGCTTTGATGCTCAAAGCTAATGTTAGGCAGCACATAGACATATGTAGGATGTGAGGTGGGATTTCATGGTCACACTTTCTTCTAAAGCATCTGTCTGAAGCCCAGTGAGAGGCTGACTACTATGAACCTGAGGGAAATGTGCAGTGATGTTTGCAAAGCTTCCCACAGCAGAGATGCTGGCCATGGGTGAGGCAGAAAGGGCCATATGTGGTAAAGATACTGCTTGTCCGTAGTAAGACAAAACCCTCGTCTAGAAAAAAGAAAAGTTAAGAAAGAGTTTATTTTCTGTGCACTTCATATGTAGCCTGAATTTTCTGCTGCTTGGAGGAGAATGCCAAATACAATTCATATCCTCCGAGGGGGGAAATTCGGTTTAAAAATGAAAAGAGCTAGACATCTGTCTCCTCTGAAATCAATAGGATTTATGCATCCCAATGTCTTTCTCATTTTTAGACTTTCATCCCACACAGAGCACTCAGATATGCTTTTATGACCAGGTTCCCTTCCTTGCAAAATCAACCCCTCCTTTTCATATTCATCATCAACAGGGATCAAAACCAGCCTGCAACCCAGAAAAGGTAGGCTTAGTGCTTGCCTTCTACATCTTTGTTTAGCCCTCTGACAGGGCTCATGAGAAAGCCCAGGCTGCAGCCCTAGCTCGGGGCTAAATGAATAAAGGTCACAATGCTCCAGGATGGAGGTTCATTGTCACACAGTGAGACAGAGATGGCCAGCTGAGCTGCAGGTGGTTTGAAGAAAAGATACAGCGCTCAGCTGTGCTCACCTTCACAGACACTAATCTCACAGGCTTGCTCTTGCCTGCAGAAAACATTTGACTCATGTTGAATGGGAGCGGGATCTTACCTATGGTGCTCCTGTGGAAATGCCTTTTCTTACATGCTGGGAGGAAAAAGAAGGACACAAGGGGTCACCTCAGCTGTTAGGGCTGAAGTCTTCAACAAGCCATCTGATTATTTCCTTTAGGATGAGCTGGTTAAGCAGGAAAAACAGATGAAAGAAATAGTGAGCAAGTGCTGCTGTCTTGGCAAAATCGTCTAAGAATTGGTAATTCAATAGATTCTTTGTGAATTCCTTTCCTTTGGTTTTACTCATGTGCCATTATTATTCTCCTATCACTAAGCAACCTCTGGAAAAGCAAGATTAAAATAAGAAACAAACCCCACCAGATAACAGGGAGGAATTGCTAGAAATAGGATCCCAGCTGCCATCTACTTCCTTATAAAACCAATGAGATCTGCTCTTTCTCCATCCTGCATTGAAGAGCTTGAGTACGTTTTTCATGCCTAAAAGGACATTGTGTGTTTGTACGGCATATCCCCTCTTCCTCATCCCTCCTAACCTTTCTTTTTCTTGCTTTGTTTTAACTGCTTGTAGACAAGAATGCTGGCAGCAAGCATTTGAGGTCTCAAATGGATTGAATATGAGCTTCAAGAATGAAAACACACAGGTATTGCAGACCTCAAGTCCACTGAGATGGCAGGTTGAGTTATGAAGACATTCAGTCTTTGGGCTATAATAGTAAATTGATAAATATTTATACTGGATTATGTGCTGGCATTAGAAGCGTTAAAACCTAGCACACAGGAGTACTCAAATTATTCCCTGATAAAAAGACTGGGTACCAGGATTTGAACTAAATGAGGTACTTCTTTTGCCCAACATTTATTTTAAATCATGGAACTCACTGCCAAACAAACTGCAAAGGCAAATGCTAAAGCAGGCTCAGCAAAAAATGCCTGCTGAAGTTGTGAAAGACTGGCTCATGAGCAGTGGTTAAAGAGGACAGGACAGATGGTCAAAAGGAAGAATCACTACACACAGAGCCCTAGGCACGCTGGAAGGTTGGGCCAGCTAGGGAAGCATGAAGAATTGGACTCTCATTTTCTGGAAATATTCATGACTGGATGTGACAGGGCCCTGGATAGCTCAACCTAGGCTCTGCTTTACATGGACCAGATGGTCTCCAAGAGCAGGGACCCAGCCCAGACTTTCTGAGATTCTATGGATGCAAGCCTGAAACCAAATAGTCAGGCCAAAGGGAGGATTAATTTGTCTTTGCTTTTATTTTTCTAGGTACCTGCTGCTGTCCATTGGTAGAAATGGCATGCTGAGATGGGTGAATCCAACGTGAAACTGCACCAGCTTTTGTATTCTTATGATTCCTGTGCTCTAAAACCCCATTTTCCTTTCCAAGGAGGATGCTGTAAATGCAAAGTTCACATCAGAGATAGGGCAACCTTTTGACACGGCCATGCAGTCACTGGGATAAGCTATATTATTCAGATGAATTGTTAGCTGTTGCCCAGGAAAAAAAAAAACCAAAAAAACCAAAACAAAACAAAAAAAAAACACCCCAAAAAACCAGAAGGCATCTGGGAATAAGAAGGAAGCAAGGGATGCATGTCCTGAACATGACTGCTTCCATCAATAAAGCTGTCTCTTGTACGTGTGCATGCCTGCATAGCACACACTGCTGAGCTAGAGAGGAGTGCTTAGCAGACAGCGCTACTTGCAAACCCCCTGCCCCCAAGGACCATCTCCAATCAATCTAAAATGATGGTGGGTTCACTGGAGTGCCCTGGGATTTTACATCCATCCGAGACAGCAGCTCTCTCTTTAATGGCAATGGCAGCGTGTGGGCAGGGAAAGGAGGCAGCAGAGCGGAAGGACAGCTGATGCAAGTGGATCAGCACTGTTCACACTGCATGGACGGAGCCATCCACAGTGACCTCAGGCCACAGCAAGATGGGCCCTCAGCTGCCAGCACCACCCTTACTTTGTTGATGCTGAGGGATCCACACTGAGGTCTGTGAGCTGGAGGTGCAGCCTTCTCTTACATTGCCTTTGTTAATAATACAGCTCCTGCAGTGGGTGGCAGCTTGGGCTCTCAGTCTGCTTCATGTCAAGGCCTTTGTCCTCAGTTGGGCAGTGTTTGAAACAGATATGTGCTGGGTT
The DNA here is from genome assembly GCF_017590135.1 of Pyrgilauda ruficollis. NCBI lineage: Eukaryota > Metazoa > Chordata > Aves > Passeriformes > Passeridae > Pyrgilauda > Pyrgilauda ruficollis. Next base: position 275,282 of record NW_024508213.1, on the reverse strand, counting down.
TGTTTCTGGGCCAAACAAAAGCCTGCTCCAGCGAATGCCACTGTGGCTTAAAGACTTTCCTCTCAAGACCTACCTGTTCTGTCAGCTCTGCTAGCACAGCCTGCGTAACTCTCTGTGTTTGTTCTCAAAACAAGCATTCAAATACACCCTTTTGTATTTTCCTTTCCATAAGAAAACCAGAGCAGAAGAAACCTGTGTGGACAAGCCAGGGGGAGCACCCCTAGCTGTGGGAAGCCAACAACAACAGGGGCACCACTTCCAGATTTCCTAACAGTTCTGCAGCAAACAAAGGGGAGAAAAACAGCAAACCCAATGTGGAAAGAACCACTGGTGGGGTTTGCTTTATGAAAAAATGCTGCCCTTGTGTCCTGCAGATGTTGGTCATGGTGAAGCCAGGCAGGGACCCATCTGTGAGCTTTCCCACTTCTCTAAGCCTGACACAGTTCCTCTACAAAGTGCAGAACTCAGCACAGGTGTGCATAGGTGGCTTCTTTATGAAGCTAAGGGTGGAAGGGTGTTTGGGTTTCTGAGAACCTTCCTTGAGTTTCTTGGGTTGCATGGAGCCTGCCAAGGTGCCGAGATTGCCCTAAACACACAGGAAAACTTCTTGTCACAGAAGTCCAACAGAGTTCCCACAGAGTCTGTGTGAGCCCCTGCTCTGATCAGGATGGCTTGAACTCATCAGTGTCATCAGTCCTAGCCCCAGGTGCACAGCCACTAGGAGATACAACTAGTAGTGTGCCTTGTACAGCCCATGCCTTGTGTTTTCTGTCTGTATTCTCTGTTTGTCCTCTAACCTCTTTGAACCATCTTTTAAAATGTCTAAGCAGTGATCAAAGTGGGAGTCTCACAGGAGTACCATCCAAATTATAATTATACCCAGACACAATATTAAAGTTGAAGGGCCAAGTACTCAAAAGTTAGGAAACAATAGAATTTCTATTGCCTCTGTACTTTAATGCAAATCCTTCCCTCAGCAGCTGCTGTGGTTTTCTGCTGTGCAGTCTCTTTGCTGTGAGTGGGAGAACCCAGGGGCATGTTTTCTGGGTGTCCTCAGTAACTCCCTGCTGCTCCCATGAGGAGTCGAACACAGGGCTGGCTGAACGTGTCCGAGGTATCTGCCTTGTCCCTCCTGTGCACCCTGAAGCTGTGGGAGCACAGTGCTGGATGGCCAGTGGGGTGCAGGAGCTAGTGGATGAAAAATACCTCTGCAGGAGCTAATGGTTTTTTCTAGCCCAGGCCACTTCTGTGCAAAGCCTGGAGGGGTGGTACAGGAGGTGAGGATGAGAGTGAGGACTAGGAAAGAAGGACTTATGCTGGCTTTGCTCCAAACAAAGCATTCTTCCAACTTGGGCAAACAGCAATGCTTGCATGACACTCTCTTGGAACCTCTTTTACCCTTCACAACTCCTAAGCCAGTGTTTTTTAACCCAAGTTACTGAGCATGTTGAGTAAGGATGGAAGCAGGAGAGGATCTAGCAAAGAGAAGCGAGGTCATGGTTCTGAGTGACTGAGTGATGCCCTGGATAATGGAGCTCTTCCTGCTCACCTTGGACATGTTAAACACATCACTCTGTCCAAATGTTTTGCAGGCAGTCACTGCTTTTCTTCCTCATTTTTTGAGTGCTTTTAAGTCCTTGCTTCAAACCAGAAGAGCACTTGGACTTGTAGAAGTAATGCCATTAGATTTTTTTCAATACAGCCATGAGTCTTCAGCCTTCTCAGATATGGCTAACCTATTTCACCAAAAATTCAGTCTGGGGCAATCCCCAGGAATGTAAGCCTTCAACCCACAAGGTGAAGTGTTGGAAACACTGATAAATTCCTCAAATCAGGCTCCTGGAATGGAAAGCATTTGGCAAGCTTGTAAGAGGCAAAACCAATCCACAACACTTGAGAATAGAGCTTGTCTCTATAAATAATAAAAAGGAGCAGCTGTTATCTAAAAAAGTCTGAGCATGAAGCAAAAATGTCCTCCAGGGTATTTGTATACACTTGCAGGAACTGGCACACAGCTGGAATGGGTGTACAAAATGCCTCTCTGAGGCTAATGAGACCTTACCTCTGCTTTAGCATGAAAGTGACTGGGCTTTCATGTGCAGTGTGGACAGCTGTATTGCTCCAGCTCTCCTCTTCCAGATAAAAGGGTACAGAAGTGCAGTACCTGAGGCTTGTCATTCCATTTGCAGAAGTGATTCAGGCAGTCATGCCCCCACGGCACAGATTCAAAATCTGGGTGAATAGGGTTCTACATGACTGTGGTAAGTCTGGTTCTTCTGCTTCACCTCTCAGCTGAAGCTCTTAAAGTGATGTAAGTAACAATGTTAAATCTGACTTTATTTACAAAGTTGGGGAAAATTTGGCTCTGGTGTGTGTGTTCTAAAGGAGATAGACCCACCAATGATGAAAAACAGACTGTCAGTTTGAGTGCTCCACTGTTGGTTCCTGCAGCTGAGGATGTTTGCCCTGAACATCCCTTCCTGTGGCTGGTGGCAACACTGAAAAGAAATAACTCCTTCCTTAAACGTTTGGGAGGGAATTGATGGGAAATGACACAGTTCACATCAGCTGTAACCAGCAAAGTCCATTTTCCTTTGAGAGCCTCTCTGGCACCAGGGCTAGAAAGCCTTGTTCAGCTGAAGGTCTTCTCCTACTTTGGTCAACCAGCCTGGTGGAGAGACAGGCTCACAGAAAAAAATGATTCCGGAGACTCAGGGTAAGAGACCCCTCTGCTGCTTGCAGACTCCGTATTTTCGGGTGCTGCTTTCCAGCTGGTTGGGATTTTCTTGAAGATGATTTTGACTACATGAAAAAGTCTTGCTTTTAAATTTTAAAAATTGCCTTTTATTCACTTTCTTGTTGCCTTTCTTTTCTTCCTTTTCTTCTAGCCTTTGGGGTTTTTTTCTTCCATGTCATATTCACCACATCCTTGAAGTGGAAGGAGAGAAGCTAAAAGAAAATATTTAATACTTCAAGTGTTTTTAAACCATCAGCAATTGGTAGAAGCTTGAAGAGGTCATCCCTGGAAATAATCCAGCTGGTGAGCTCCTTATAGATGCCACCTTTCCAAGAGCAGTGCCATTTCCTCATGAGGTGGGTGTACTTATTTATTGTATCATTAAAGCTGTTTTGTTTCAGACAGCCTTTAAATATCTTCCCTGGGGATTTGTCAGGCTGGGCAGCAAGCCAAGTGGAACCCCCTAAAGTTAAGAGCTCAGCTCTGTTGGACATAAACCACTTAACATTTCAAAGATGACAAAAGTGGTACATATGCAATTTGTTTCCAGTAGGAAAGAAATAACTGGTGAGTAGCACACTGAGCCCATCACAACGGATAAGCCATGCCATGGTGACTCTCCTTCTCCAGGCAAGAGCAAAGCCCTGCTCTGTGTCGTATCTACAAGCTGTGATTACGGACCCTTCACTCTGTTTGCCATGGCTCCAGAGAGGCCAAGACTGATGCTCCAAAATCCCATGCTCTATTGCTCCCATGGGCTCTTACTGCTGCTACTTTCCATTACTGCTGAAAACCTCGCCCGTGCCCTGCTCACAGGGCTTGAATTTTGGTGTTATGTATCTTGAATGTAGTTGTCCAGAGCTCAAAGGGTGGTGCTGTTCGTGATCCATTGTCCCCAGGCCAGGTGACAGCAGAGTCACACCTGGCACAGGTTCTTCCTCTTCTGAGATATCAGAGTGCTTTCATACAGGGATGCCGCCATGGGTTTTGAAATTTGCTTTCCATGGACCTTCAGCTGGATTAAACTCAGTTGCTGCCGAATTAGCAGAGTGCAACAGAGAGGGTGAGCTGCAAAATTTATTGGGGGACAGGAGAAGATTCCCTGGATTTGAGCAGGTCATCATTTGAGATCCAGCCTATGGGAGGGAGCTCAGCAAATTGTGTACCTTGGCTCTCCCTGTTATGAGGAACAACAGTGATCATCCTTGACTGAAGCCAAACACTTTAGGATCTCATAGTTCCAAGGGCAAATGATGCCTTTGTTGGGTTTAATGTCTGGCCCAGCATTTGGTGCAAGATAATTTGGTCTGTTCTGAAGGGCAACCAGCTTGCCTGGAGCATTATTCTTGCATGACCTTTCAGACAGCAGTGGAGTTTCTCCAGATTTGGACTTGTGAAGGGCAAATCCAGATCTGATGCCTCAAGACAGTAAAAAGCCCATTGCCACCCTCACCTCTGAGGCCTGACACTCCCTCTCAGCAGGTCGTGACAAGAGAAGACACCCCTGTTTGGCAATCCCAAATTGTCTATCTGCTTTCATCACAGGATGGGACACAGCAATGCAGAGAAGCTGGCTGAAAAACCTGAAAGAGGAAGAAGGGAAGCAGCTCTCACACTGGCAAACCCAGCCAGCATGCCAGACCCTCGCAAGAGAGCTACTCAGAAAAGCAGGGGAACAGGCACACACAGAGACAAGACCAGAAACATAATCATCTGTGTTTTCCATGAATAAAACATGGCAGTCCTTGCAGATAGAGGGTGAGGTAATAAGGATAATAATAACAATAATAATCTGTTTGGTCTCTGTTTCTTCTGGGCTTCAGGGGCTGATTTTGCAAATTGTAATTTGTATAGCTGGAGCTGCTGCCTCACAGCTCACACTGCTCAGACTTATGTTCTGCTTCTCTCTCTGCCAGCAGCCTGGGTTTGCAAGCGTTCATGACTCAGCAGGAATTACATGACCTTGAAAGTGAGCTGAAGAAGCAAGGATCCTTCCTAGGGGCCAGGTCCAACACCAGCTGCCTCCAGTGGAAGTCAGCTCTCTTGCAGGACCCAGCAAGGGCTGCACCTGCCTGGAGAGAACCAGAAAAGATTTAGGCTTGAGCAAAAGCCCAGCAGCCACCCAAGTAAAACTGAGCCACCACACAGGCACTAAAGAGAGGCCACATCTGTGTTCAGTCAGTCCTGCTGGTGTTTCCAGGCTGGTGGAAGAATCCAAAAGGGCTGACCTGGCCACAGATTAGATCTGCACCCAGAGCACTTTGTGAGTGCAGAAATTCCCATGAGTTGCCCTCAAACAGGCAAGCACAGCAATGGCAAACAAGGGGCAGCAGAGTCCCTGTGCTGCTGCAGGCACGTGCTCCTTGGGAGGGAATACCCACTGAGGTGCGTGACCTTGTGTCTTGGTTTGAAAAGACACGTGTCTGCTAAGGAAGGCAGGAGCCTCCTGCGAAATGGAAAAATGTAAACCCCCTCCTTCTGAATTATTATCATGTTGAAACTAAGAGGCTCTCAGGCAAAGATATGGGAATAACAGTTCTTTACTAGGAAAATTAAAATACAAATGCAATAGTACAAACAAACAACAACAACAACAACAACAAAACAACACTGACAGAGTCAGAATACAACCTGATGCCCTGTGGGTCAGGATGTTGGTAGCAGTCTGATTGAATGGTGGCTGCAGTCCTCCTGGAGTGTCAGGTGTGGTTCTGTTAAAGCAGTGATCCTGTAGAAGGGTGGAGTCTTCTTCTGAAGATCCAGTGGTGGTGCAGATGGGCCTGGTCTTCCTCTGGGAATCCAGTGGGAAAAGGCTATCTCTGTTGTTCCAAATCTCAGATTATATCCATTTAGGAATGCTTGGCTCCTCCCTCTGGGTGGGGCATCTCCCAGTGGGATGAGGTAATTTTATGAATCATGCAGTGGCACTCAATGGCCCACTAACTGAAGATATCTCTCTGGAGGCAGGACTGGTTGTGGAAGAGATAAACTACCCAATTAACAGAGGACAACTGCCTCACCTCTAACAGATGGTAATTGAATACACACCCAACCAAACCTGAGACACCTTGGTAGAGGCAGCCTGTGACAGCTGAGTGTTTCTGCAGAGAAAGGCTCCTCTCTCCCCTGCTTCTATCTAGTAACAGAAAAATAGAGATGGGGCAACACCTGGAAAAGCTCCTGGTGTTGGTGTTAGAAAGCCCTTGGGAACAACAGGGAAGGGATCTGGCTGGGGCACCTGCCTGACCTGGCACCACCGTCCTGTCCAAGAGCACTTTGCAAATTGAGATGGAATGGCAGGACCTTGGGCAAGGGATACCTGAGTGCAGCCAGACCGTGAGCGTCTGCCATGCTGGGGCTCCAGCACGGATCTGCTGGTCTATGCACACCAGGGAACCTCTGCATCAGTTCAAGGTGGGAGATGAGGCAGAAATGTCTATCAGCCTTGCAGCAACTTCTTACACAGCAGCTTCTTACAGGTCTCTGAGGAAGAGTTCAGTGTCCGTCTTGAATCAGTCGAATTAGAACAGTGAAATTCTTGCCCAACAGTTTCAGTGACAAACTGTAGTTTGTTTCTATGTATCTTGCATGTTAAAAGATACCAATAATAGTAAATATACGAGTGGTAAGACAGAAACAATGCTCTATCTGCATTTAACCCCTCCTGTGCAATGGGCTCTAGCAGGGTGTTGCAACACCTTTTTGAACCCCTCCTCCACTCAAACAAAATCTGAGTAAGACTGGTTTTCCCAGTCATTTGTGTAAATTTATTGTGATTTTGTATAAATAAATCCATTCGTTTGCAGGGCATGGAAATGCTTTCCCAAACACAGACTTTTAAAAGAACATAAAGCACATATTAAAAATTAATCCTTGTGGGTTTTCTTGTGCCCACTTCTTTTGGGAAAAAAAACTGTATATAACTACAAAGCATTTTATTTTGAAATAAAGAAATCAATAACTGCAAATATTCAGGCTTTTCCCACAACCCACCTTTCTTCTCAGAAAGAATTTAAATGACTGAATACTGTGAGCTTTCTGCAAAATAGAATTTAGTCAGACCATTAATAGACATTTAACTTTAACAAGAGCCATTGTAAACATTTCTCTGAAATTCACCAGGGAGCCAGGATTTTATCACTTTAGGAGCACTGCTTGGCTCTGTGGTATGCTGTGATGCTGGATAATGATCTAATAGGCCTCACTGACAACAAGCTGGCACCCTGCCATGGGCATTTGAAACCACTCTCCAGCCTGGAGCATGAGAAAACCTGCAAATAATGCCTCCTGATTTCCCAGCTAATGGAACAGCATGGAGTAATGTGGCTGCAGCCATCTCGTGCAAATCAGGCATGAAGTAAAGTGCCTGAACCTGGACATGACTACTGACGGTTGATTTTGTCACTCCAATCACCCAGAAATGTAACTGGGGAGTTGCTTCTCTGTTCCACATGCACAATGAATGAAGGTTCACCTCTCATTCATTTAAAAATACACTGGTTCAATACTGCTTTTTGGTTGTCCTTTGATTAGTAGTATTTTCTTTTTGAAAAAAAAAATCTAACAAATGTTTGAAGTGATGTTATGGATACTGACATTTTCTTCTTCATTTTTTCAAGGTAATGGTTTCTGTGAAATTCTTCATGAAGAGGGATATTTCAATTTACTTTTATTCCACTTTTATTTGGAGACATTTCATTCAGCTCATGAAGGTATTTTCTGTCATAGTAAATTAAAAGAGGAAGAACAGTATTAACTGAATTTGTCATCATTTTACCCTTGCTCTCAGGTCTGTAATGCTCTGAGAGGCTTACTTGTCTTCATTTCCAGGGCTTCTGATGGAAATTTCCCTTTGAAATTGGGTCATGTCAGTAGTGACTTTCTTACTTGTCACCTGCAGTTTCTGATTCAAATCAAAACAACAAAGAAGACTTTTTGCTTGAAAGTTGTCAAGAAAAATACAAGCTCTCCTTAATCAGTTACAAAGGCACTCTGCTAGTTTTGCAGGCTTTGGAGTCCTGCTCTTCCAGGCTGGCCCCATAACAACAAACTGTCTTTCCTAGTCAAGAGAAACCTGGCTGCAGCCTCACCAATCCGGGTAGCAGAACCAAGCAAAACGATATTCTGACCCGTGAATGTACACAGCCAGCTCTACAAACACAAAAGAGGAGGACAGTCTTTGCTGAAGAATGATCATTCTGATTGCTTGCAGCACACACTTTTCATATGATTTGGAGTTCTTTCCTAATGGTGCTAACAATAGCATCATGTAAGTCTTCTTTATATTAAGTTTTTTTGTAAATTTAATAAACTGAAAAGGAAAAAAGAAAGCAAAGCAATAAAAAAATAAGAAAAACAATTAGGAAAATAGGAAGAAGAGATAAGAATAGAAGTATTTGTCTGGGAGCTAGAAAAAGAGGGAGATAATTGACAGTCTTCATTTACTAATAAAATAAGATTTCTGATTATGGAACAAGAAACCTCTGGCTATTTTAGTACAGATGTAATTTTTCATGGCTAAAAACATCCTTTTCCCTTTTGTCTCACATTATTTGAAGCTAAAATTTAACAAATTCAGTCAAAATACTTCTCTAGCCAGTGGGCAAACACCCACCAGATGAGTTTTGCCAGTGACTGTGTCAGATGCATTAAGCTTACAGGAGACAGACTAGTCCTAATGAGTCACTCAACATCTCTGGGCTTGTCTTTTCCACCTGAGAGAATAGAATAAGCCTTTCACTCTTCTCTTACATCACCCCACAGTGACTTTTCAATCACTTACCCTCCTGGGTAATTTTTTATTTTAATAAATAATAAGGATCAGAATAAGCAAGCCTGTAAGTTTTCAAGTAAATATTTTAAAAGGCCAGTGCTGTGGCTGCTGCAGACTATAGCCACTTTCCAAAGTCCTTTAATGACAGTTTTCATTCACAGAAGATAAGCATGAGAATATATTTGACATTGCCCTGACTGTTTAAGAAAATCTCTGTATTGATTCCTCACTAGACCTGAGATTTTTATCATTCAAGCTTAAGAAACTGATAGGAAGGCTCCTACAGCAACACCCTCCCACCCACCCACTTGGCACTTAAACAGTAATAGGTCGTTTGTTGACAAGTGGTAATCTTCCTCTCCCCGTGGCATCTCTGCCAGACCTCATCATTGGAGCACACAGGTGCTTATTTTGAATAATAAAAAAAAAAAAAAAAAGGCAGAAAATTGATTTTATTAAACTTTTTTTCCTGGGCCTCAACCAAGATGGGCCTCAACATGAGAAGTGTACCTCAGAAGGCAGCAGTTATGAAAAAATCTGATGGATGAGAGGAAATTTCCCTCCTCCACAACCCTTACAGCTCTGCTGTACTCTGCAGCACAGAGAGTGCAGCCTGGGCCCAAAGCCTTGTGCTCACCAGATCCCTGGCACAATCCCCATGGCCCCTGGTGGAGTTTTGCCCAGGAATGCAGGAACTCACCCTAGCAGTGTTAGAGCATCCCCACTGCCTCTAGAGTTTGGTTATGGAGCTGCCTTTCCTGTGCCTCAGCTCGCAGTCAAAATGTCCTGCTGGGAAGAGCAAGCTAAGAGTATGTCCCTTGAGGGCCATGTGAGGTCTGGTGATCATTATGGAGATATCAAATGGAAGTGTTTTAGAAACATCACTGTCCCACAACCGTGGCTGAGTGACAGGAGCCCTGTGGTTCCTGGAATGATGGCCTTGCTGTATCCTGACATTTCAAATGCAGTGCTCAAGTCCTGTGTGATGGGGAATATTTTCGGCTCACAGTCACGGGCAGCAGCTGCAGTGATACAGACAAGAAACTAACAGAATAACAGGGATCTTCAATGAGATTTTCTGTGGTTAAATTTTTTGTGGTCCAACAAAATTTGGAACAAATCATAATGAAAAAACAAACCAGTCAGGTCATCCCAAGGCACCTGATGCTACCACAAGCCATTTCAGCTTTGCTTACATAATTTTATTGTCAAGCACAGCATGATTTAGGCATGTACATATGTAACACTGGGGCTTCCTGTTCCCAGGTTCATTGCTCCATTAACCAGTGAAATCATTCATATGTTAAGTGAGAAAAAGGAGATATTAAGGATTAGCAAGGATTAGAGGTGGACTAAAGCAAAATTTAAGCTCAAACCCCATTTTAAACCTGCAGTTCAAATCTTTCTCTCTTCTTGGTCAAATTTGTGTGCCTTGGGCTCTGACAACTACAGTATCTGGCTGCACACCCTCACTGTTAAATTTGGGAGGATCTGTAGCTGCATGGGTTTTGTGCTCCTGTCTGGAAAGAAATATCCATCCAGGGTTCTAGTGGAGCCTTGTTCTCTGGTACAAAATCTATTTCACAATTTAAGACACCCAGGCACACTAGTTTTCTTGAAGCATTGCTCAGCTGTCCCATCAGCAGAGAGGGAGGCTGTAATTTTGGGCAGCAGCTCATCAGATTCCCAGCTATCACCTATCAATTAATCTACCACAGACCTCTCACTTGCAGCCTTGCTTCCAGAAAAGGGCTGCCAGGTTTTCTGCCTTTTTCTTATTCCTCCCTGAGGAGCAATTCAACCTGACAACAGATTTTTCAGGCCCACCAACATAGCATCTTTAGTGGGAATATATGAACCAGTAACCTCAGCTGTATTCCCAAAATTGTCTTCAGAGCTAAAGGTTTGGGTAGTTTGATTGCATTAAATCCCTGTCCCTGTCTGCCTTTCTGTACAGAAGGCAAGAAGATGAACAATCAGCACCATCTCTGTTCAACTCAGGAGCCAAAACCAGGGACAAGACACCCACAGCACAGTTGTCTGTAGAAAAGCAGCTGAGGAGTGCTAGAGCAATGCAGGTCTGTAGCACCTTGCACCAGAGAAGATGGAAAGGCTGCCTGGGAGGTCCTGGGAGAGCCTGAGGGGAAGAATGGTGCTGTGGAGAGGAATGAGATTTGTCAGGAGGGGCAGGAGGAGGAACCTTCCTTGCCTTTCTGCAGGGGACAGTGGTGGGAAGAGCAGCAGAGATGGCTGCAGGGACATTCTGGGATCAATCAGCACGGGAAATCCAGGAGCCTACCATTGCTCTGCTGTGCCATCTGTGATGCTGAGGAAACCCTCCAGTCCTGCCAATGCAGATGTTGTGCTGGAGCAGCAAATACCCCCACAGCAGCTGGAGTCCAGTGTGGCCTCCCGCCTGAGCCAATGCTAACCTGTGGGCTCCCAGCCCTCCTCCAGGCAGGTTCCCTCTCTGCTGCCACAACAAGCCCATTGTCCTGTGCAGCTGCTGCCAGGCAGGCCATCCTGTTAAGGACATCCCCATCCTGAGTGGTTTGGGATCAGGATGCCCCCCTGAGATCAAGGTGCCCCAGCCAGTGCCTTTGCATAGGAGTCCTGAAATCCTGCAGCAAGCATAGCCTGCTGTCCGAAGGAGAACTGTTTAGCCTCACTGCTCATTTATGATCAGAAAGACATATGTTCACCTGTGTCACACTGAATGAAGCATGAGGAGCCATCAGGGCCTATGCAGCCACCCCCTGCCTACTTCACCACCTGGGGGATGCCAGACACAGTGTGCTGCTGGGCATGGATGCAGAATGAGATCCCGAGGAGGATGCAGAATAAGGAATTGCTGTGTGGAGACCTCATTTCTGATCACTGGGGAGTTTCATGCTCCATCGGTACCACAACCTCGTGCACAGATGAAATATTATGTGGTGCAAAAACCCCTTCATCATATAAATCAAGGCAAGGTAGCTTGAACAAAGCCCTTTCTGTACTCCTGCCCAACAGCCCTGCTGCTTCACAGGGTGAATGCTACAAACTAAACTTCATGACTGAAGCCTTTTGCTAAAAGATGGATTTCATGCTTTTCCTGGGCTGGCCATGGACTCATTCGTGGGGCTGTCAGAGAGCTAACCTTTCCCTGTTAATCTGTTCTCCATCTTAATGAGGGCACAACAAAGCAGAAGCACTCTTAGACTTAAAACCAAGAATACATTAAAAGGCAGAGTATAAACTGCCTTTCTGCAGAGGCAGTGAGCATCCAGCACTGATAATGGTATTGAAAGTGGGGATTAAGCAGCAAAGCGCTGAGGGAGCCAGCATATGGCAGCCCATTGACCTATCCCATATGCAGCAGCTATTGTTCCCTCCCCACTGCGCCACTGCAGCCTACTCATGCTTTTATTTTTTTTTTTTTTTTGTGTGGCATGAGGGCCAGGGCCAAGGCTGGGATCTGCTAAAACTTGACATTTACACATGAATTGTGCAACACTGCTGCACAGAGAGCCAGGGCGACCTGTGCCACTAAGCAGTGTCTCAGTAATGAGGCTCAGCAGAAAAAAAAGGCTCGCAGCAGCATTGGGGAAGTTGTTCTGGGTATGCTGGTGGAGAGGGCCTTACAGCAGCACTTCCTGACTTCATGCTTTCTTGGGCAGGGCAGGGTGGGGTAGGATCTGATTTAACTGCTGAAGTGCTGGGGGTTTGGCATGATTGGCAGAGATTGTAGGAAATTAATTTCCAGACCTGCAGGCTTTTTCACTCAGCAGGAGAATACAGAAATCTTTACCCCACAGAAAAAGGAGAGCAATTTCTGATATAGGCTTGACCTCAGCTCTGAGAACCAGCCATAGCTGTTTCTTTGGCACCTGGTTGAATTGTAAAGGATCAATTGAAATCACAATCACACAGGAGAAGATGGTCACTGCAAAGCCTGACCCAGACCCTCACCCAGGACCTGCTGGGCTGAGGTGTCTGATGTGGAGCTCTCAGCTCTCACGCCTTGCCAGAAGTCACTGACTGGGTCCCACCTCGCTGGGGCACTGCTGCAGGGTCCTGGGCTGGGCCTGACCACCGGGTTCAGCCCCACCTCTGCCTCTCCAAAGCACACAGCCCTCTCTCTTCCTTTGCCACCACAGCACATACCCCTCACTGATAACACTGTCCAGGGAGTTGCACCTCTCACCTGATGGTGCCATGGGCTGCCCCAGGCAGGAGGTAGAGCTACAGCGGTTTCAGCTGTCCCTTCAAATTACCAGTGCTCCCCACAGCCACCAAATGGCAGGACTTGAGGTGACAGCATCAGAGCAACAAAATCCAAACAGAGATGGATGCTATAAGCAGGCACATACCTCTCCTCAGAGGGCTATTTGCTCCTGCTCAACTGACTGGTAGCAAGAGACCTCATAGGCAGAACTGGATTCCACATAATCCTCTATGAAAAATACATTAATATGTCCTGCTGCTTGTAGTTGTTCCTGGCAGCTTTCACGATGCAGGACCACCAAAGGACTCCCAGATTAATTTAAATGATACTATTTTTAAATCCTACAAGCCATTAATCCCAAACATGTTTTTTAGCCAGAACTCTACGCATTTATTTGATTTCTATCTAAAGCCACAAACTAAGCCTTGCTCATTGATGAGATTTCAAAATTCTTGAGCCAAGCTTGAGCTACTAGGCATTTTAAGATCTTTTGGAGCATGGTTTTTATTTGGAGCCATCTTTGACTGAATTTTTCAGACAGCCTTTCATCACATACTGGGAGCCCCTCTTTCCCCCTTATGCCCTCACAACTGTTAAGCCACAATTGCTGCAAGTACAAGATGGTGCACACCAGAGAAAGAAAATATGTCCTCCTGTCATAAGATAATGTAAATCATCATGACCTGAATTATTCTGTGAGTCACTGAATATTAGGAACATCCCTATGCTTGTGGCTAAGCACAGAAGTGGGCTTCCAGGGTGAATGAGCAATCTGCATTTTCAGAAATATTTGAAATTCGACTGGACACTACCCTAGACAACCTTGTCTCATTGGCCCTGCTTTGAGCAGCTTCATCAGCTGCAGGTTGAATCCCATGCTGCAAAGCCTTCTTTCCCAGGGGAGACAGAGAGCACAGGGATGGCACTTGCTTGCACGAAGCTCACACAGCATCACATGCACTACACAAGCCCTCTTTGGGGGGCAGAACATGCTGGCTTGGCCAATACTGACAAATTCATACAGCTTAAGCTGGAGCTTATACATGCCTCTTCTGTGCCCAGTGTGCCAGAGCTCTGCCTGCAGTGTTCAGTGTGGTTATGATTTTCCTTGCTGAGGTCGAAGTGCAGCGTAGGAATAGAAACACGATGGGATTTTCTTGGAGAATTCCTGATGAAATTGGCTTAGAAAATTTTGGAAGAAGCAAGAAGAAGCATGTAGCAATCACTGTGATATTTTCTATTCTGTCTGCCTCAAAACTATCCTGCCACTGTGAGTCACGTTCTATGCCTGCCTAAACCATAATCCCTCACTTTCATTGTCTGACCTGCCTTTCCACCCCTTATCTTCCAAAAAGAAATTACACCTAATTAAATCCAAATTAGTCCCCAGCCTCCAGGCCACTTTGTGGGGTGAAGTGGCAGAGAGAGACTATTCCTTCTTCCCACCATGCCGTACAGTGCTGGCAGTGATGCTCGGGTACCACTGAGGATCAGCAGCACTGATACCACAGCAAGGGAAGGGTCTGCATAGCACAAAAGCAGGAGCTGCAGGCATCAGGAGCCACCCAGAAATGTGCACAGGATGCAAGTGAGAACAAGGAAACCTAATAAAACCAGTGGGAAAGAGACTTGGTTTCACAGAAAGACAGTCACAAACTATGGCCCATGAAATACTCTCCTTCAAATCCTGGGGTTGAAAACAAGGCAAAGGCTGCTGAGGCTCCCCCAGTGCTGCACTTGCCAGCTGGGGTGAGTGCAGAGAGCAAAGCCTTTATGTGATTTATCTATTACATACTGAATTAAGCCAAGGGCCAGCCTATCCTCTGAGCACCGAGGACCTGTCAGCAGCTGAATGGGAGCATTGTGCATCAGCTGCTGCTGTCAGAAACTGGGTCCACAGTCAGCAGCCGTCTGCAACAGCTCTTTTCTGGCAAGGAGCACTTAAATTGCTCACTCCCTTGGTGGCATGCAGACCCTTTTATCTTTGTCCTCCCCTTGCAGGGAGGGCTTTTCACCAAGGTCTGTGCTGCAGAAGGTAGGGGTGAAAGAGACTTCTTAATGGGAAAGAGGCAGGATCCCATCAGCAGAACATAGCAAGCAGGGCAGGGCCCTTGCTACATGGCCTTAGAGAATGAGTGTGAAGGCAAGAAAAACAAACCAAAGTTACAAATCCAGGCCTTTGGAGGGGTCACATAAAGGTTTGGAAAACAACTGATCCCTTGAAAACTTTTTCTTTAGAAACAGCTGGGCTGAAGTTGTCATGTTTCTTTGATTTTTGAATATTGGGACAGCAGATGAACATGCTCGAGCCTGCAAATCTCTATACTGGAGGTGGACTTGATGAGTAGAAGCTCCATGGTTTTGCCGTTCTTTCACCACAGGTTTTACACTGTGTTAATTCAGATGATTCTTGTCAAGCCTGATGTGCACCATGAGAGGGACAAGAAGAGCCAGGTCCTTGGGGACTATTTTCTGATGTCTCCTCTGTAGCTGAGTTGGTGCAACAGGCTGCACTGAAAGGGAAGAGCACTGCCTGGAAAAAGAGATTAGTGGGGAGCCTTTATTCTTGCTGTAACTCCTTTGAACTAACAGGAGTCACACCACAGATTAGTTTGGATCAGTTTTTTTACTTGACCATCATTAGAAAGGAAGGTTGCTCAGGTTTGAGACACTGCATCGAGACACAAAGACACTGCATCCTTTGTAATGCAAATGTGTTTTCTGCTTCAATAGGCTTCAGAGAATGATGGACGAAAAACATTGTACAGAGATGTCTGTGGCTTCATTCTTATTCTTCTGTGATGTGCAACTTAAAAGAAGGCATTTTAATTTGACAGATGGACATTTAATCATAAATAATAATGTACACTGGTTCTTAAGTCAAAAGCACATGGCACCTCTGCACCTGTAGCCACTCTCCCTAACAAAGGAAGCCTCCCCTCCTCCAGATCATCTAGCCCATTTCTTTTTCCATCTCCCCAGAAAACCTTCCTGCCCTTCCAGGCAGATTCACCCAGCAGAGCCCTGCAAACATCTGTTGTTGCTGCTTGCATGGCAGGCTGCAGGGTGGTGAGAGATGTGGTTATCGGTGTGGGGTCCACTTCAGCAGCTTTGAAACTGCCCTGAAAACTGCTTGAACACATCTTGCCTCCTAATTGCTGCAGATGAAGTAGGAAATGCTACTTTGAGTGTTAGGTGAAAGGCTTGTCCTGAGTGGAAATACTATGCTCTCCAGACTACAGCTGGTTTTAGCCTGTTTCCCTAAGTAAACAAGGTTTATAGGATCAGGCTTTGTGAACTCATCTGCCACTATCTACTGCCAATAGCTTTTCAACTCATTGGCCAATCATTTTGACAGGACAGTGGAGTTTTAAAAGCTGTCATTTTTCTTCCAGGTTATGAAAATTAACTATGAAGCAATGGAAAAAAGTCCTGCCAGTGTTTCCCCAGATGAAAGGCTGATAAACTGAGCTCTAATAGACATCAGATAACTGTGCTAGGAAGGATGGAATGCAAAGGATGAAAGAGACTGTGAGGCAGACAACTGTGATTACTCCCTGAACTGCTACAAACATCTTCCCTTATGACTTGCCTCTACAAGAAATTATTAGAAAAAAATTCATCTCTTCCCACCACAGGCCCAAAAATAGTGGCTAAGTGTTCAAAAAAGCACCCACGCTGCCTAAAAAACTGGCCAGAGGCAGCATCCCAGAAGCCAGTGGATGCTGAGAACTCTGGAGGGTTCACCCTGTACAGGGAGTGGAGCTTCCCTGAAACACCCTGGCTGAGCAGTGCAAAACAGCCCGGGGGCACTTGTCCGTGGCCAGCCACAGCACCTCACCGTGTTCTCTGTTGTGATGCAGGGTCTGTGGGAATATAAAGTGGTATGGGGACACTTTAAGGAATTGCAAGGTTTGGCTTGCTCTGGAGTCTTGGAGAGATTAATTTTTCATTTGGAGAACTTGCCTGCTAGTCATGGTCATTCCACAGGGAGAGCAGTGAAAGCCCTGGCCCTCCACTCACCAGAGGAAATCTGCTCACCATACAGAGGAAAAAAACCCCACAGAGTGATGCCAAATACAGGGACCTGCAGACCCATTGCTTTCCACAGCTCTGCTCAGTGCCTCAGCAAAGACATAACTCAGTTTCCTTCCTCTTCAGATCCTTTATTCCTTCTCTTGCCTCTTCCCCCTTTTCAGGACAAGAGCATCAGGAGGCGCACAGGCACTGTCTCAGTAGCAGTGCTGGGATAGTGGTGGGGATGAGGACACCTCAGCACTGGCTTTACAGACTTGATGGAAAAAGACAACACAAAATACTGTGCTCTGTCTTTCCCTTCTAGCACACTCCCCTGTGTTTTCTGTCACTAAAAACTAGAAATGTAGTGTATTCTCACACACTGCTGTGGAAAGTTTAAACAGAGCATCACTATCAGCCCATGGGATAGAAAATTTTGTGTCTGGTGTGCAGAGACCAGTGTTTGCTCATGTCCACCTGGCCAGGGGCTCTGCTGTGGCTTGTCTCACATTTTGAGTAACAAGGCTCCCTGGGGCAGAGACAACCTTCCCAGGCTGTGCTTGGCACAATGGAGCTGCAGTTGGGACTGGATGTTACAACAATAATAGAGAATATAGTGATGTTAAATTAACTTGACACAAACATGACAAACAGAAGAAAAATGGGACTAAGACAGGGTCTGTGTGTAGTATCAGGGAAAAAAAGGGGTTATTTCATATCAAGGTCTGCCCAGACCTGTACATGTGGGCTCTGCTCCTGTCCTTCCCTTCAGAAGTCATTCAGCTTCTGAGAGTTTCCACAGATGGACAACATACACTTTTAAAAGGATGAATTTACAGCCAAGTGCTGAGGCAGTGACAACCAGAGAAATTTGGGCTGTGGACTGGGAAGGATGTGTGAGGCCAGCTTCAACCTAGAGCTGAGATTCATTTTGGAAGGCACTAAAAGCCATATGATTAGTGCTTGCAAGAAGCCTTGTTTCTGGTTTTAAAGGATTTAATTCAAGTCTGGGTCATGTTTTCTAGGCAGTCTGGAGATATTCCAGGGGATTCAATTTGTGATATTAGTGCTCACTTAATACTGGGGGTATGTGTCCAGCAGACAGGAAGCACCCTGTAACATGTCAGGTCTGTGTTTAGAAACAGACTGAGGAGATTTAAAAATTCTGTGGATTTGCCTGCTTTTGAAGTTGAATCAACTAGAGCCAAAAAAACTTTGAATGCAATCTGTAAAACTATTTCAGGGCTTTGTATTATGGTCATGAGCTTAAGGGAAGCCCAGGAATAGCTCTTCCTCAAAGTGACAGGCTGCTGCAGGCAGGCTTTGGCTACAAAAAGGTCCTAACCAAGCACGTACACTTCTGTAACTGTAGGAAAAATTTGGATTTGCCTCCTGATGGAGACTCAGTTCAACAGGGTCTGGCAATCCTTGTAAAGTATTCCTGGAGTGAGACTTGCAGCACTGCTTCTCCTCCTTACCCTCCTGCTGCCCCAAGGGGGAAAAGACCATTTTACCCGTTCCCTCTGCAAATGTGAACAGCACATTCACAGCAGGAGTGCCAAATTGGTGACAAATAATAGCCTAGGTGGAGCACCATGTCCACATGCCTGATGCTTCATCACTGCACAGACATTTGCTCCTCTCACTGCTGATCCAAGCCCTGGCACCACATGGCTGGTGGGGACACAGGCCATGGGGCTCTGCTGGACAAGGGACACTTGGACTCATGGCAAAGCCAGCCTGAGGGCATGGGGCTGCAGAGGTGGTTTTAACTTGTCCTGGTGGTCTTTTCAATTGAGCTCCTCCAAGCAGGAAAGGCCCTTAGCACAGCTGCCACATTCCTGGACTGGAACAAGAGACCACAAGGAGCTTCCCTAGCTGCACATGCTGCAGCCCCCATGCCTCCCTCTGCCTGGTGACACCACCATCCTTCAGGTCACCAGCAGAGATAGGGCCTTGCAGCAGAGCTCTTGCACTGCTGGGCAATGGCACTGAGGGCCACTTACACCCCACTAGCCCCTCTGGGCTGGACAAAAAAAGGAGGTTCTTTGTTATCTCCCCTTGTGTTTTGTGTCACAAACCTTATACTACATTGCTACACATTCAGACTCTTATGTTGAGGGTGGTGGAGAGGAGCGGTGGGAATGACACAAGAGCAGAAGGGGAGGAGGCATCCCCCAACAACGCAGCACACAACGTGGTCCTCATCATCCAGCTCCCTCTCATCTCCCTTTCTCCTTCTCTTTCTCACACATGCACAGAGAGGTTAATATTTGGTTTAAAAAAAAAAGAAGCAGAGTAATTTAAAACACACACTTTACAGCAAACCAATGTTCAGTGTAAACAAAGCATTAAACTGAAAAGAGCCATATGCACTCGTTATCAGTTATTGCATTTTTTTTAAAGAAGGAAATCTAATGCATTTAAAATAAACCCGTAGCTTGAAATAAAATAAACTATGGTCTTGGTTAGTTTGGTTTGATTTTTTAATTTAATGAGGAAAAGAGCTCTCCGATAAAGTAATCCTTTCAGAAGGAAAGTCATGTGCAATGGTGAACATGTCAGCCACATGCTGAGGGAAGATTAAAGCCTAGCAAGACTCTCTTTCCCACAGTTTTTGAAGCCTTGCAATATTTCTGTGCTGAGGATAGCCCAGAACATCCTTCTGGACCAGACCCCCCACAGCTCTTTGCAAAGAAGCCCTGTAAAAGCGACTGACAAGTCCACAACATTTCAGAATGGAGGAGACCTGGTACAAACTGTGCACAAACAGGCTTCAGGGTTTTGGTAGAACAAAATTTTATAGTGAATTTTACGAAGGAGCCAATGGCTGCTAACATCATAAATCCTGCCAAGAGCAGGAGGAAGAGGTTTACCTTTCAAAGTCTGATCTGGCCATTTTTCATTTTAGAAGTTCCTTAATGATGTGGCTGGCACCAACATTTTACCTACATCACTTTTATCCAGTGCCACAACCTGCTTAGGACAGAATCCCATATGTAGATTAGTTATCAGCCATAGATAAATTAGAAAATTCTCCACTTATTTTTTACAAACCTGTCTTCTGTTTAGCATTAGTTCAGGTATTTTATGTCCTGATGTGGAGCCTCCTGGTTAGGCCTGAGGAAAAGCAGCCTTACCACGGAGCAGCTCCTTGTCGGGCCAAGGCACCTGCATGGACAATGGAGCAGCTGCAACCCGGGCCCCTCAGCTTCTGCTGCTGGAATTGCTTCCAGCAGGGTGCCTGGGGGCACTGACTGAGCCAGGCTGCTGGCAGGCTGCACTGCTGCTCCATTTGTCAGAGCTTCCAACCCATGGCACATGTTGGCTTTTCAGCAGGAACCAGCCGGGAGGCGTGATGGAAAGCACTGCACTCTGGTGTAACCCACAGAGCATCACAGTTCTGGGCTCTTCAGGAGGGGGAACACCCATCCCAGAGGTAATCTACTGATGATCAAAGAAATCACTTCTAACCCACTGTTTTGTAGCTCATATATATTGGGCATCAGGAAGAAAAGTGACCCTTTAAATCCAGCAGCAGTAGCCTGGCATCCAAACCCAACTCCTGATATTTGATTTATGGTTTTGAATTCTGCATTTACAGCTACATAAAGTCCAGGCTGAAATCTCAAAATATGCTAACTTGCTCTGATTAGCAGTATTTTTTGCTTTCTAGTGAGAGGCTAAGGACTAACTGACAAGCCATAAAGTTCAGACCCAGTTCTTGCCTGCCTTGGAGTTCAGCTGTACTTCTGCTTGTGGCAGACTCTTGCACAGGTGTTGCACAGGTCCATCTCATAGCTGAGGTGCAGGGGCTGGAGGAGATGTCCTCTGCTCTGAGAGTAGCCAGGGAAGTCTGAAGGTGCAGCCCAGTGCTGCTCTGCCAGAATGGGTCACCTGGGAGTGTTTGTGATGTGATGCAGTTCAGAAAGCAATGGGCATATGGAGCACAGAGCTATGGATATGGGTACATACATGGATACAGATACAGACACAAATACAGAGGCAGTTCTGACACACTAGAAACCAAAAAGGTGGGAAGTCTTTAGGAGACAGAAGGAGTAAGGAGGGAGGAGATTTTTAAGCCAGATGAGCTATCCAGTTCATCACATCACATGAGCCTTTAAATCTTACTGTTTAATTTTATGAGTATGCAGTCAGAGGCAGCCACGTCAACTGTGTTTTGTGGAAAATGGGAGCAAAGAGGAAGATTGAAAGCAGGGAAGAGGAAGGTTTCAATATTGTCATAGAGTTAAATGTTTTGATTTCCAGGAACAGCATTTTAATGTGACTGCTTTTTAAGGGTTATTATCTCCACTGTAACATGTCATTAACTAAAAGGCAAAAATTGACACAAAATGCTTCAGTCAAATTAAAATGGTTTTTAACAGTTCTTTCATGGAGAATTGTGGAGAATTTTTTTGGTTGGGTTTTTTTTTTTGTTTTTTTTTTTTACCTGTATTTCCTACCTGGAACAAATGGAAATGCTGAAGTCCTGAACTCCAGGTGAAGTGAAGCATCTTTCCCTTTCACAACACTCTGCTGTCCATGGAGCTCTGCAAACCTATGGAGCAAGGAAAACAATAACTGGGAAGGTGACAGGAGGTGTCCCAGTCTGATGGCTTGATGGAGATGAGTGGGAAGGGAAGGGGAGTCCACTCCAGACTGAGGGCCAGGGCAAAGGAATCCTGTTCCTGCCTTCACTGTAGCCAGCTGCCCATCCCTCTCTGCCTGCTTGCCCCTGCCTGCAGAGGCAGCAATAACGCTGTGTTTCCATGACTGGGGGCCTCAGGAGGCACCGGTGAAGGACTACAGAGTAACCCAGCAGGGAAAGTTTTGTTACCACCTCCAAATCCCAGTTCTGTAACACTGCTGCAAAAAGCAGCAGTAGGAATGGGACTTTCTCGTTTAATATCTGGGGGCAGAGGTTTGCCTCTGTCCTCAGCCAGAAAACACTTCTACAGAGCACTGGTGGAAGTGGGCAAAGCCCCTGCTTCTGCTGCCTGGGAATCTTGTGTGTGAACACAAGGAGGGAGTAGAAACACAGACTCCTGCCTCATGTAATAAATAAGAAGGTAGTTTCCCCTTGCCCTGGTGGCTGTAGGGCTGCCTGGCTCTGCTAGATCTGCATGTTCTTTCTCTTGGCTCCAGGAAATGTATAATCCAATCCTGAAAGACAGTGGTTTCTTATGGAAAGCCTAAAGATCCCCACCCTGGATTTTGCAAGTGGCTAAAATGGTTGTACCAACAGATGCCAGCAATTAGCCATGGAGGGGAAGCCTGCCACAGGGGCCAAGAGCTGTAGTTCCCTGGAACTTTGGAGTACATGGACCATGTCAGTAGCCACCACATAATTCTGGATTAGACCTGGAGCAGGGCTGGGGCAGGCAGAGGGAAACTGCCCCTCTGACATCCCAAAGTAAAATCTGACAAAGGAGTGCCCAACCAACACTCCCAGTTCTCCTCCTCCCTTTCTGACCCACAGATTGCCCTTGGGGCAGGACCTCAAGGGGAGCAGTGCATGATTAGGAACCCTGCAGGCCTAGGGCTTGAGCATCCCATGCTGGTGAGGGCATTCCTGGTCAGGTGTCTGCTATGGTTTTGTCTGGGATGTGAGAGCTCCATAAACCCCAAATGTGGAGCTGTTGCCCAGCCTCCTGCCATGCCTTCCATTTTAGAGAGTGAAGGGGAAAAGAGGAGAGGCTGAGGCTCATGACTGTATTGTTTCAGGCTATTCTGCCAAAATTGGGTGTTATTTTGTCCTTTGAAAAGGGTGTTCTTTAAAACTGGGCATCCTCATGTCCAGTTCTGGAAATCGTGGCTTTTTGAAAATAATAAAAGGCATATTTTTTGGGGCAGAGGAAGTATTTCCTGGCTTGCATCCCCCCTCCCCATGCAGTATGCCCAGCTCACAGGCTATTAAAGGAATTTAGATTCATCTCTTCCCTGGTCAATGGTTTCAAATATGGAAGGAGGGTTTCATCATCCCTGTGGGGAGGCAGATCACCCAGCCCAAGGCAGAATTTCTCTTAGAAAAGACAGAAATTACAGTCATTCTATGAAGTTCACCAGGGACCTCATTATTGTTAATTATTTTAAATGGAAGATGTTGGATACTCCTGTGATGGGGAAAAGACGTCGAGAGAGAGAAAAAGAAAGAAAACACAATAAGCCTGGGAGAGATGGAGATTTCCCAGCAGGGCTATTTGACAGGATCTGGAAATCCCCTCTCAGCTTCCCTCAACTAGGAAAGGAGGGGGACAGACTGAGGGACCATTTCCTGACAGCTCTGCTGTGCTGTTAAATCTTTCTGTCTCCTTGCTTTATTTGCACGCTAACTCTTGTCTGAGGCAGAGATCACAGCCCAAGTTATCTTTAGTTCTTGTCACATTATTCAAAACTTTTCTTCCCCCCCCTCCCCCGACTTTGCTGCAAATTCTGAACAAAGGAGGCACTTTCACATGGAAATGATCCAGCACTCACTCCACCTTCAGAAGGTAACCCCCATCTCCTCTGCCATTTGAATCAGTCACACCGAAGCCCTGCAGAGGAATATGCCTGAAGGTGTGCTGTGGAGGAGGGTGCAGGTACAGGAGCATCCTTCTCTCTCTCACTTCAGTGAATGGGAACTTGCCTCTTTTTATGGACCCATTTGCAGGTGCTATCTGCATTAGCATAGCCCCCAGCAGGAGATTTCATCAGGAACAGTAGTAATAAGACAAGGAGTAATGGGTTCGAACTGAAGAGTGGAAATTTAGGTCAGATGCTTAGAAAAACACTCTTTACTGTGAGAGTGGTGAGGCACTGGCACAGGTTGCTCAGGGAAGCTGTGGGTGCCCCTGGCAGTGTACAAGGTCGGGTTGGATGGGGTGTTAAGCAGCCTGGGCTTGTGGAAGGAGTCCCTGCCCTGGCAGAAGGGTTAGAACTAGATGATCTTCTAGGGCCCTTCTCACCCAAACCATTTCATGATTCTATTCTATGATTTGCCGTCTTCAAGAATACTAAATGTTTTAAGGATTGCAGAAAAATAATGGTCATGAGGTATTTGGCATGTAATTAGCATGGATTCCACAAAAATTAATTAAACTTTAGCTAAAGGGTAAGTTAAAAGTCCAAAGTTAAAGGGACTTAGCTGTATGCTTCATTCCCACCAGGAGTGTGAGAACCTCTGAAAACCACTGTGGAAAATAAGGGAGGAATATTCCTCCCCCGCATGTGTACTCAACTTTGATATGTGTGTGGGCCTCCCAAAAGAAAGAAGGGTGATATTGCAGCAGGATTTGGGACTGGGAAATGCAAGCTGCAAAATTCAGGTGATGATGATTTCCAAGGATATAAGCTGAGGGGATGCTCATGGCAGGCTCATGACATGGGTTTGACTTGGGTCTTCCATGAAACAAATTACAAACCTTGTCTCTAACAACAGAGGGAGAGGAGAGCCGATTTTACCTCATTAACATTTATTTAATGAAAGATGGTAACCAAATAGGTGCACTTTCAGTAGTAGTTCAGGGCACCTTCTGGTTCACCTGCATTCCTCTACAAATCACCTGCCAGAGCTGTGCTTAGTGGATCATAACTGAACGTGTCACACAGACTTCTAGAAGCCTTACTCCTGGAAAGGGACAACTGTGAGATGCAAGCAAAAAGCCTGGCTGTAGAACTGTCAGAAAGTTCCCACACAATTAAGCTTTAAGAATTAATCCTGCAGGATGGTATACATTCAGATCCAGTGTTGAAAACATTAACCCTACAGAGGGTTACAGGCAGTGACAGGCAAAAGCTGCCAAGAAGCATCTTGTTGAAATCTCTGATTGAAGCAGAAACTAAAGTTAGTTTCAGATGCCAGTTGAAAAAGAGGACTGGAAGTAAGAAACGGACACTTGTGCTAGGACCTTCATTAAACAGGCCCAGCTTTTAGGTTTGTGCTTATTTTCAACACACCCATAGTTTTTTTGCTTTCTGATCTTTTCATTGAGTATGTTCTGACATAGACACAGTGCAATCTGATGTTAAAAACATTAGGATGGTGCCAAACCAATTTGCAGCATACAAAAACCTTTGTTTTCATATAAAAAAGAACCTATGAACATCTGGGAAGTAGAAAAACAGTATTATTATTGCTTTGCTAAAATTATGTACAGCCTTATCTTTGACATTTTTGGACGATTGTTTGTGTCTAGAAAGAAGACAGCTGTTTCTGAAGGAAGTTTATTTCTGAAGGGTGATGGAGAATTGTAACTGAACTTACTTTGCTGCTTGTGGGAGTTCTTAGAACATGGGAATATGAAGCAGCTCACAAAGACTGGAACTCTGACAGCTGTAAAACGATTGCTTTTGAGAGTAACCAGGTAAAGGCAACAAGAAGCCTATCTGTGCCATCTTGTTTCTCTACTACCCACCTGGTTTTGTACCTTTCATTATATATTCCTGAAAAAGCAAGGCTGAGAAATTGCCCTGGAAAGAATGCATTGTAATAAGACATAGCTTTTGCTCGTTCTAGCACTTGGAAATTGTGTTTTGATTTATTATGTGGTTTGGCAAATCTGTTTTTGCAAGCTGCAGGCAATTGTCTGTAGAAACCGTGCTCCGAACACAATGAGCACAGAGGCCTCGGATGGGCTCCTCAGAGACCACCGTGAACGGAGCCAGTAAAAGAGAATGCCAAAGGAAACATTTGTATTACAGTCCAGGAGGAACCAGACCTTGGTTTTATCAGTCTCCTCAGTCTTCCGTGATGGAAACCTCTAAATGTGCTCATCATTAAGTCAAGGTAAACACACTCTGTATCCTCACTCCAGAAAATACAGACTGTGTGCTGGAAGATCTACAGCCCTGGGCTGTCAGCATCCTTGATACATGGTTCAGCCTCTTCTCCAGGGGAAAGGAGAGCTCATGCCAGCTGTACAGTAGCTCATGCTGCACATGAGCAGTGCCCAGGAGGGCATGACTTGGTGCCTCTCACACAGACATCCACAGGGGACTGGAAATCATCACAGGATGAATTCTGCTAAAACAGTCCATGGTCTCAGTCTCATCATGCACAGCAGGTATTCACTGTACAGCCATCCTCACTCCTGGCACCATTTCTGCTTGCCCGTTGAGGCTGGACCAGCGAAGGCAACAGTCCTGGGTGGAGGCTCAGGAAATGCATGCAATGCTTTTTGATTTGCTGCCTCTCTGGAAATCATTGGAGAGTGTATGGGCAGAGCAGCCTGTGTGCACCAGCAAGCCAGGCATGAGCAAACCTCACATCCCCACATTAGACATGATGTGGATGGATAGTTTTTCCCAAGCTCCAGCTAGCCCCAGAGAGCAGGACCTGTCATGCCACAGCATATTTATGGAAGGGTAAAATTCCTCTCTCTGCAGGTCAAGGCCCATGCAACATTCAAATCCCACTGAAGTGCATCCTGATCAAAGTCCCTGTGACAGCGTTTCAGCTCGCTGTGGGAGATACACTGAGAAAAGCCATGCACCAAGTTTCATACTGAGATGCTCGCTGATGATGATGCTGACACAGGAATCTGTCCTTGATCCTAGCAGGTTCCAGGGTGATTATTCCTGTGAGTGAGGTTGCTCATGTGTATATGTGGGAATGGGGTCTTTGGCTGGTGCCACTTAGCAGAATTTTTCTCACAGAATTGACTAGGATTTTA
This sequence comes from Pyrgilauda ruficollis, assembly GCF_017590135.1. Classification (NCBI taxonomy): domain Eukaryota; kingdom Metazoa; phylum Chordata; class Aves; order Passeriformes; family Passeridae; genus Pyrgilauda; species Pyrgilauda ruficollis. The sequence goes on along the minus strand of NW_024508213.1, from coordinate 248,889 downwards.
CTCCTAAATCTCCTTAATGATCCCAATACACTCCCACATTCTGTTTTTCAGGGCTAAGCAGAGCAAACATGAAGGGGCAAGGAAGCCACAAATGCAGGAGGCTCAGCAAGGCACTTCAGGCACTGGACTACAATCCTAAGTAGCAGCAATGACTTTTTCTGCTCCTATTTTCCCTATTCTCATAGATAAAGATTATGGTTGTATTTTTAGGTAAGAAATTACTGGATTTTCTACAGAGCTACCAGCTGAACTGAGTCTCAGCAGTCCCTGTGAAGTGCATTTAACATTAGTTCATCCTTAGCATTGCCAGTCCCTAGGAATGTCTGGGTGCTTGATGTTACCAGTGGTTCTGAGCACAGAGCTGTGCCCTGCTATGTGGGCAAAACCAAGAAGAGAGATTGTGCTCAAACTGTGCATCAGCCTCCACTCGAGTGCTTATCCACATCTTTACCACTGCACAACAGCAGGATCACTGCAAGCAAAAGGTCTTTGTAGAAAGTCCAAAAGAAAAAGAGGCTCTTGTAAGCAGACCAATGAACCTTCTGAAAAGTTGGGAAAATGCCACAGAAATGTTGTCTGAAACACACAGGCTCTGAAGTCCCTTTTGCAGAAAGCCCCTGTGCCTGTGAATAACTTTACCTGTAGAAGCGCAGCTGTTGCCGAGCAAACACATTCTCCAAACACAGCGCCCTGCGCGGCTCTGCGAGGTGTGGGCTGTGTGAGGCTGCGGGAGGAAGCTGCTCACACGCCCCTGGCCATCTGTCATCCCCGGGTTCAGGCTGCTGTGAACAAGTGCCAGCACCACGCACATTTAATTAACCTTTCTGCAAGTTGTAAGATGAGCCATCTCTGTTCACCACGAGATTTATTTTCAGCGCTGCACGACGACAATGGAAAATAGACGCTGCAATTCAACAGGAAAGGGAGCAAATATGGGCAACACAGTTCCATTAGGGAAGTTGGTTTAGTGTAATGTAGCGCTCTGATTCTTTTAGTCTCCTCTAGCAAATTCATTCTGCTTCTCATACATCAAGGCTTGGAAAGTCCTTGTGTCATATTCATTTCTCCTTAGCACATGTGGGAAATGCACCCAGGGCCCGCGAAGCAGAACTGCAGCGTCAGAGATTCGCAGATGTTTCGCCTGCACCATATGGCGTGTTCCCCACCGTTCCCCGCAGAGCGGCTTCTCGCGCTGAAAGTCTATGTTTTCCCCACACATGGGAAAACCAAATGGAGAGCCTATAAAAGGAAAAAAGAAAGAACAAAACACCAACAAATCTGAGCAAACTGGTCTGAAAAACCATCCCATAAAGAGAATAAGTAGACTTGGCTAACACTGGGCACACCAGTGTAAAAAGCGGAGTGCACACTCTTCAGTATGCACTGTGAATTTAAAGCACGAATTAGGAGTACATTAGATGATATTCTAAGTTGTATCCCAGCCACATACAGTTGTCGGCTTCTACTCCAGCTTTCAGGCACTTAACCACAGAGGGCTCTGGAGAAATGGGTTTTTATAACTGTCTGTGTTTTGTCAGAAGTATGGAATATTGTCAGCACAGCTTGCAAATGTCAGTACTGGGAAACAAAGAGTATTTCTACAGCATCTTTCATTTAAATTCACCTAGTATACCTTTCATTTCAATCCGTCCAATGCAGTAAGGATTAATGCATTTGAAGCCTTAAAAAAAAAACAAAAAAAAAAAAAAAAAAAAAGGAATTAAAATAATATAAGATTTTCTAAGTCCTCAGCCTGTGTGATCTAACTATGTCAATCATATAGACATGTTCAAAAAGATTTTCTAAGACAGCAAAGTCAATAAGACATCTCTGGTAAGTCCTGTTTGACCTTTCCGGGGGCAATGTACCCAGCTCCTGCTGTGTGACCCCTCCCCAGGAGACATATCCAGCCTTGCTTTGCCCATCGCTTTGGGCCACGCTCTAACAGCTTTTCACAAATGTGTTCCTGCTGCTAGAAATAGCCCTCTAGGGCAGGATGAGAAGAGCATCAGCTCCAGTCAGAGCTACAAGCTGAGCACAAAAAGCAGCTCAAACCATTTCCTCCAGCTCCTGGGTTTTCCTTTGAGAACGTGCCATCCACAAACGGATCTAATCACGAATCAGCCCAAACTTGCTGAAGCAGAGAAATTTGTCTAGGAGCAGAAAACACAAACCCATCTGAAAGCCTGTGAAGATGTAACTGTGCCATATTACATGGAATTGTGATGTGGGATTTTTTTGGGGAGTTGGTAAAGCTCTTCAGACCCCAATGAGCTTTGGACCTGATGAGATCACAGATGCTTCATACATCTCCTGAAAATATGACAAAATAACCATTAAGGAAAACACTCCTAATTGAAAGCTGCACCTGTATACAGTAAAATATACATATACATGGTTCTCCAACCCATGCAAATAGAAAATCCACTGAGATTCACTGCATGTACAGACCCTGATCACCAGACCCTTCATGTGTGGGAACATGTTTTTACACACCACACAGACTTCAGAGGGCCAAGTCGTGCAGGTTTGAGGTAGTGCCCCATCAATGCTGGTGTGAACAAGTCAAAGGCAGCAAATAACATTTTGAGGCCAGCTTTCAGGCATCCCAGGCTGAATCGAAATGCCTGAATTGTCTCATCTCACATTTTCACTGTTGTCAGCCTCCAGCCTCCAGAGCAGAGCCATCAGAGTGACTCTGGTGCAAAAGCAGAGCGATAGCCAAGTCCCCAGGCCCCCCACGCACACACTATCGGAGGGAACTGGTACCAGGCTCTGCTGTGTAAACAACCAGGGCAAAGGAGAAGGAGGTGGTGGTGGGGTTAAATATCTGCTCTTTTTTACGAGACCACCTACAAAATGTTGCAAAGACCCTGCAACAAAAATAATCTGCCATGATTCCAGTGTTAGGCAAAATATAAACAATTTAAGTGCTCTGTTAAAAAGAACATCTGGGTAGTTGCGAGCTGCACAGATGTTTTCACAAGTTGTTTTTTAAGGAAAAATAACCCTGCTAAGTTTTCTGCCTCTTCCATCTTGTCTTTCTCGACTGTGTTTATCAAGCCAATATATAAACACATTAAAAAACCTTTAGAGGGCCAGCTCATGCCGTATTATTAATTTGGAATTGACTGAGGTTTGACAGCTGGCTTCAGTTTGACCCCTGGTTCTTTTAAGTCACTCCACACAAATAATTAACCAGTTGGTGTGTTGACTGGATTTAACATGCATAAATATATACACACACATAGACACACACATATATGTATACACACACACACACACATATGGATGAAGCAGTTTGCTGGAAATGACCATCAAAATTTGCACTAGGATCACACAGGCTGGCCTGGGGCCCTGCCTGGGCAGCCAGAAGAGTGGTCACAGTTTTGGGAGTCCTTGAGGAAGGCAGGTACTGGATAGAAGAATCACTAGGCAAGGAAGGTTTATTGCTCAGGGAAGTAAAAGGGGTATACTGCTCAAGGCAGTTTTTAATTTAGCATCAAGCTCCTGCAGAATGGAAAGAAGTTAGGTTTCTTAGATTAAAAAAGTACAATTAGAATTTTTAGAAAATAATTTGTTTTTTCTTAATTCTGTAAAAAAAAAAAAAACCCAAACAACCAGCTGTGGTTTTATTTTAAATATAAAAAGTAAATTAGAAAGGCTAATTGGAGGAGCAAATTTACCTATTCCTTGAAATACATGAGAAAATAAATCTGCCCACTGGGTCATTAGGAAGCAGAGCAATTCAACAAAATCTTACAGCAGAATAGGTATTTGAGCCCTTTAAATGCTGGTCTTTTCCAGAGAAGGGGCTGAAGATGCTAACTGCACTCAGCTAATAAAAAATAATGCACCAGAAGAACCTGAGGTGTTGAAAGAGGAGATGCTGAAACAAATTAATAAACTCAGTATTGTGTGTCACTGGGCCCAGATGGTAAACACCAGCAAGAACTGAGTGAAGAGCTGGAAACCTCACAAAGCCCTGCCCTTCACTAAACCCAGTTTGTGTCTTGGAGGACTGGCGAGCAGTGGAGGCTGTGCCCATGTCCTCAAGCCAGCCCATACCTCCAAGCGGGGAAGGTCTGGCCCAGTGGGCTCTACCTCAGACTGGCTTATCTGGTTGGGTGCAGCTGGGTCTGCTGCTAGAAGACCAAGATTTTCCACCCTGATCACTGAGCCAGCCAGCAGCATGGCAGCCAGGGACGGTCAAAAAGCTGCTCACAGACAGTGTAGGGTCAGAGTCAGAGTCACGGTCTCATTGGCCCCACCATTTCACCAGCAGAGGGAGGGAAAACAGGGAATTACCCTTGCCAAGCCAGAGGTGCAGTCAAGACCTCAGGGTTGGTGGCTGTATTGGGCACAGGTTGATACCACCAGGGACATGGTCACATCCACGGGATAATGGGACCCCAAACAAATGTGAAAATGCCTGGCAGTGACACTGACCAGACTGAGAGATGGGAAAATCAAGAAAAGACTTAAAAAATACAAATATGAAAAGCATTTGAGATGCTTTACGGTGTTTCACTACTGGTGATGCAAAAGTGCTACCAGAAACATTATCAAGAGGTTCTTCTCTTTTGTTTAATGGGGATTTGTATTAACGGATCATAGAATGTCCTGAGTTGGAAGGGATGCATAAGGATCACTTAGTCCAACCCCTGGCTCTGCACAGCATCATCCCAAGAGTCACACCAAATGCTTGAGAGTATTGCTCAAATTGTTTTTGAACTCTGTTGGGTTGGTGCTGTGACCACTTCCCTGGAGAGCCTTTTCTAGTGCCCTGCTACACTCTGAGAGAAGAACCTTTCCCTGATATCCAACCTAAACCTCCCCTGATACACCATCATGCTATTCTCTAAGGTCCTCTCCCGGGTCACCAGAATTTTCTGGTTTTTTCTTTTTATAGTACTGTTTCAAAAAACAAAGAGTGATCAGACCATCACTGTTGTGCCTGTCTGATGAGACCTGGGAGGTAGTGTGGAAGAAGAAGGAAAGGCGTGCAGGATTATGAATAGTGAAACTTGGAAAAATTCAACAAGCAAACTTGCAATAATCAAGACAGCCGCTAGCTGTTCCATACATTATCTCTCTGCTCTTCCTTGGCTGACAGCTTTCTAGGATATCAGCTTAGTGAGGATTTTTACCTGCCCCCAGGGAGGGGAGAGGCCTCTGCTGTGTGGCCAACTTAAATAAATCTGATTTTGTACCTGTGCTGGACACTGACTTATTTGGGATGTAAAATGGTACTTCTGGAGAATCAAGGCATTAAAATAAGCATATAAATAAATAAATAATAATGTTTAATATACACAGTGTAAATACAATATTTTTTTTTACAGCCCCAGCCTGCCTTTCCACATGACCAGAAGGTACGCTTTGAGCTTGGATCTGTTACGGTCTAAATGAGGCAGCAACAGCCATTAAGCCATCAACATGTCCTTGTTACAAGATGGATCTTGAATTCCCTGCTTCTCTGGGTGACCAGTGCCATGGGGAAACTCTTGCTGTGCAGAAGTGCTGCATCCCCGGCCAGCTTTCTACATTTCACCAAATGACTCCTAAGCACTGCAGGGTGCAACTTCCAGCCCCCCGTTTTGCTGTGGCTGGCCAGAGACAAGAGGAACATGGGACCATAAAGCTTAATCTGCCAAGGCCAGGTAGCTCTCAGGTCCTTGCTGGGCAAAGCCCCAGCTGCTGGCAGTGGTGTGATGGCAGTGATCAGCCACAGCCTGGGAGGATGCAGAGTGGAGCAGGAGGGGCAGAGCCAGGAGGCGTGGGAGGGGGCAATGCCTGTGCCTGAGCCCCCAGCGACCATGGGAATGTGTCCCCCATTGGGTGTTGCACAACCAGGCTGTGCCTGTTGTGTTCTCGCCATGGACACCTGGAACAGAAGATGAAGTGGGACATGGACAGGAACCTCCTTGATGGAACCTTCCCAGCATAAGTTATGTTGAAACACAGCCCTCAAAAAAGCCCCTTGTTGTTTTATGCCACAGAGTGCCTGAGGCCTGAGGACTTCACTCCTGCCTGCTGGGCAGGAGAAGGTAAAGAAAGCCCCAAAACTGCTTTGCTGCCCTTTGATAAACAATTTGTCAGAGCAGCAAGGAACCTCTAAAACCTGGGTGTTTCTCTCCTGCTACTTCTCCTATCTCAAAATGCCGGTGCAATCACAGTGAATTAGAGATTGCAGGACATTCCTTAACTCTGCATCATGGCCTAGTGACAAAGGGATTTGCCCATCTGTACCAGTCTTCTGATATTTTAAAAAGTCACTCCTCCCAAAGGAGCAAGCAAGAATCAATTCAATTTGGAATCTGAAAAGAAAAATACCCCTTTCACTTTTGCAATTTAGACAAAGGAAGAAAATATTGAATTCTGCTTTGCTGACTGTAGCAGGGAAAAGAACTATCTCAATCTTTTTCTCCCCTTTGTTATTTTATTCTGAGGTGGGTTATGCAGTTTTGCAGTTACCCTGGTGCAAAGCAAAGCAGGATCAGAGGCTAAACCAGTAAGATTTATTTATGGTCGTGAAGATCATTTATCCCCAAAGATATTGGGACCTTTGGTTGGCTGAGACCCTGAGACCTATGGCCCTCCTGGCTGTTTCAGACCATATTCACTGTCTCTCCAGTCACATCTTTCAGTAAACTCTCAAAAATTCCATGACAAATTTAAAGAAATCCACACAATTTGATTGGGTTTCATCAGGCATCTTGGACTTGTCGTGTGAATGTTCAAAGAAGTCACTGAATAAACCAAATCTCCTTGTTAGGTTCGCACATTTTATGTGGCTGGGTTTGCTTGCATTCATCTTTTCTATCAGCCTTGTGTAGAGAGGTCAGGTCTTAGCATCACTGATCATGGACAGTTACATTCCTCTTGCAGTACCTGGATGGATTCAGTTCAGTTTAATTTTGCACCAGGGACAGGGATGGGGACTTTGCAGAAACCCCTCTGAACTGAGTTCTGAGGTTTTGGATCTGGCAATTGAGGGACAGATCTACCCAAGTGCATCCAATGGAGCGATACCTTTTCCACCTGAGGGATCACGGTGTGCTTGGTCTGGGCCACATGCTGTAATGATGGGTGATGATTTCTTCCTTTCTGCCCCCCAGCTTTAGGGTTTCTCCAACCAGCCTGTGAATTTCTGTGTCCTGGGGCCTGTGGGAAGATGCAAAGAAATGTATTTCTCTCTTTAAATTGCAACCATCTACAGAAAGGGACTGTGCAATTGTTTGTGCCATGCCGAGTACAAAAATGGCCCAGAGCTGAGGGCTGGTGCTGGGGGCTGCTGCCACCACAGGAACAACAACTGGTGGCAGCAAACAATAGCCTTTGTCTGCTAACAACAGTTTGTGATGGGGCAAGCAGCTCGGCTTCTTGTCTCACTTTCATTTGAGGAACAGAGTGCAAAAGACATCCTTTTAAGGGAAGTACAAAATAACTTGGGAGATAAAGTCATTCAAAATGCTCAGTGTTGCTCCCTCATTCTACCTTTTAATGGTGTAAGTTGACTGGTGGGAAAACCTGATTCCCACTAGAGCCCTCAGCTTATTACTTTTAGGCAGCTCTGTCCTCCACCTCCCAAAAAGTAGGCACCTCTTCTAGCCTGGAGCATGTCCCCGAACCAATTTGTAGCTTGGCTCAAGGTGAATTCTTCAGGTAATTTTGCCAGTGCAGTAGGCTCTCAGGCCACCAGCTGTGGATGTGTTGGAATATTCATGGGAGGTGACAGAAACTTTGCTAAAAATCCTCTTTAAAATCCATTTGCACTCCCAAGTCTGTGAGACATCATGGCTCTGACCTCAGGGAGGCTGCATGATGGGTGAGATGGGAGGCAATAACTAACAGAGGAGAAAGGTGACATTTGCACTAATGTCCTACCAGTGCTAATTTGGGCAATGCCAGAGCCCTCTGGTAGCACAGTTACACGATTTGCATAATAATGTGTCTGCTCCCTACTCCCACCAGAATCGTTTATTGCCTAATTGGGTGTAGCAAAAATGGAGGCATCAGCATGTCGCATCGTTAGTCTTCCAGCCACTTACTCCCTGTGGTGCCAGTCACAGCCCCCACTGTCCTGCAAGGACAAAACACCAGTGTGAAAATGTTCCATGCAAGGGATTCAAGCCAATCCATTCAGAGTGACTGGGGCTCAGTGGAAGGGGGTAAACAAGAGAGCAACCTGAATCTTTGCTCAAAACTCATCCCTGATATCAGGTTTGATTCCTCCTCTCTTTTTTATACAGCTTGTGCTCACTTTGCTTCTTCTACACCCCTTGTGGGGTTAACTAGATGGTCACTAGGAAATAGAAGAGAGTTTCTCTAACAAGCTTCTTGCCTGCTCTTCTCACTCTGTTTTCCTGAGTATGGGGAGACAGACAGCTTCCCTCATAAGCAGACCTCCGAAAGCTAGGAGTCAGTTCAGATCCTGGTTGTGCCCAGTACTTTCTCTACAGCCTTAAGAAGTCCTTTAAGCCCATCTCTAACCCATGGAAGCTGCAATGTTTTACCACGTTCCTTCTAACAAAGAGCCATGAAATCTACAGATGGAAGCTGCTGGGGATGTATAAATTTGAGGTCAGTCCAGCCCTAGACTGGGGGAAAGCTTGTGATCGGCTTCTCCAAACAGAAAGTAATCCACACTATTGTTTTTTTGGATTCATCTTTCTTTTTAAAACACAACCACAAAACTTCATGTGAATTTGAACCTAATCCTCAAAAGCCCCCATGTTTGCACAGCTGAGAAGAGACCCCACTGAAGATTAGTGGCGTGTTTCAGGCGGATGACAAGCACTGACCAGGGGCTTGTCTCACCCGTGAAAAACACCTGCTCCTTTGAGGTTACCCTGCCTGCTGTGAGAAGAGGGGTAGGCAGCAACTCCAACTGGAAAAGCACAAGTCAGGAAAGCTTTTTTCTGCTCTTGTAGCTGATTTTCACATGCGTTGTATATTACAAAGGATATGAGTTTGGTGTTTTCTTGTTCCTGATATGAAGTGAAATTTTTATGTGTTATTTTTATTGGACTCAGCAGATCCCCAGTTTTCAGCCAGGGTCCTGTTGTGTTAGTCACAGTACAAGGCAGGGCTCAAGAGCTTATTGTGACTGCAGGAGGAATGAAGGAAGGATACCACTTTGATTTCAGCATGGGTTTTAATGCCCTGCTAAGGAGCTCCGTTATGATTTGTAGCTGGGAAAGCCTTGAGGCTTGGCCCAACTAAAAGGAGACGTAGTCTCACGCAGTCCAGGGACTGTTTTCCATGATATTTTCAGAAGGTGTCATGTCAAAGAAAAGCAGCAACTTCAGGCAGTGCCTGACAACAGCTCTGGGGCAAAGATGTGCTAAAAGAGACAGGTCAGAGCTCTTACATTATTAAAACCATCTTTTGCTGCTGTAACTTCAGAAACCACCTGCTCTCATGAACTGGGGCCCTTTGCATGCTCACTGCCCCGTGGGCTTTGGGGTTTAGAGGCTGTGAAGGCTGTGCTGCTGGGACAGCAGGGTTTGCCCACAGGGACTGTGAGAAATAAAGAAGTGGGATAACTCTGTTGTTTGAGCTAAGAGAGGCGGGAACACTCCCTAATGCTCAAAAAAAAAAGGAAAAAAGTTTCAGCTGCTCTTTTCAGTGATAAGCCCTTGCTGTTTACTTCAGCAGGAAATACCTGCAAAGTGCTTGAGAGGGCAGGTGACTGTCGTGGCTGCCAAACAGGACCAGGGGTTTAAGGAACCTGCTTGGGAGGGAGTCTTTTTTTTTTTTTTTTTTTTTTTTTTTTTTTTTTTCCCGTTTTTTTTTTTTTCACGTACTGTTTCTTGCTTTTATTTTGGGGATTCAGAGAGTTTAGTCACTGGCTGTTACTGCTGTGATCTGTGATCAGCTGGTGCATCTCCAGTCTCCTGGGGAAGGATTTCTAATGAGGATGGAATCCCCAGGGCTACAATGTGAAACAGAGACTGTTGTAGCACAGAAGAGTAGATAAGATCAATAGGAAATGCAGATTTGCAACATGTTGGAAATATGACAGATTCAACACATGCCCTGGGGAAAAGATTTTTAACTCTTTTAAAGGAGTGGCAGAAAGACTACATCTCATATAAATATATATATTCATATATGTAGGTATGTGCACAGGAGTAAGAAGGAATCTGCCACCTCACCTCTAAAATATTTGCTGAGGATTGTGGAAATCTTTATTAGGTTGGTCCAACTAAATCAACTTTGTTTTACTGCAGAAGACTTACTGGTGCCAACCCCACCCAAAAAAAGCCATGATAAGGAGTGGGAAACTGTTCACAGCAGAGCACTGCTGCAGAACCCACCACAGGCAGCATGGCAGCTCTCTGCAGGGCTGCATCCCAGCTCCATCCCTGGGCCAGCTGCAGCTGTTGTGGCTCCCAGGGGCTGCTGGATCAGCCAGAGAAAAGCATTTGGGTCTTCCCTGTCACTTTTACTTCCCAGCATATTACAAAGTGCTTTGTAAGCCAGAAGTTGTAGGGTGAAATAGCAAAGTATGAACAAGAAGTGAGGTGCAAGTTTTTATCAGCCAGGATAAATGATTGCTGAAAGCATTCACTGAAGGATGCTGTAAAGCTGCCACCTGTAAAATTCAGATCAGTAGATCTAAATCACCCCTAAAATTCAGCCGCACATTACTCAAGCTGGTGGAGAAAAACTGAAGTGAAAATCCTGTTGTACAGAAATGGACTGACTATGTCATTGTGGTAGTCTCTCCTGGGCTGTTAGATCTGAGGTCTAATGTTATAATGTACCAGAAACACCATGAGGAGTAATTCAGGTGTGGGCCTCTTACCACGTGGTGTATCAGCATCTGCTTTCTGGCTGCCTGCTGTGTTAGAGGTGCAAGAAACACCACTACTTGGTCTACTTGAAATGTATTTAAAGTCATGTTCATGCACTTTGTCACCTTCTGCAATGAGTTCATTCCTGCTGGAAGGGAAGCTGCATTCTGCCCAAATGCTGAATGCAAGAAATAACTGTTACCCATAAATCCCTCATTAGAAAGGTGTCCCCTTCTCACCAGAGCCCTATAGGAGGGATTCCTGAGGTTCTCTAAACTCCCACCTGACTGTAGTTCCAGCCCATTGCCATGTGCATGAGAAGGGGTGATTATCAGTTTGGAGATAGTCCTCTGGGAAACCTGTTTCAGGGAAAGTCACTGTCATTGACTTTGACTCACTGAGATCAGAGCATGCCCCTGCAGAAGTGCTGGGTTTGGTATGAGGTGGGTGGAGCAAATGACTTTGCATCTTGCCCTGATGTGAGCTGCAGATAACCTTGTACATCCCAAAGCAGGTGACCATCTTTCCACTCCCTCATTGAGTGGGAACCTGCACGGTGACACATCCAGTGACCACGCATCGTTGGGTGGAGAGCCCATACTGCCCTCACTCTAGCTGAAGTCAGAGTGTTAGCCTGGATAACCCAGTGGGAAGGATATGAACTGTACATCACAGCCACCTTTGCCTGCAAGGAAAGGTTGGAACAGCTCAGCTCTATCAGGAGCCCAACCCCCTTCAGTGTTTGGTTTGGGGTTGGAAAGGTTGGTTCTGCAATTAACAGCAGCTGACGTAATTTTCATGATTAAGTTATTACTAGCAAGGGAAATAATGACTTGTCCTGTAACGCACATAACCAGCTCCAGCATGGGGAGAAGTGCTGCCAGCTCGCCTGGCCTGGCTCTCTGCTCCCGGAACTGAAACCAGCATTCCCGGCAATGCTGGGCTCCTCTTCGGCTCCCAGCCAGCCACCCGAGCAGGGCGCTCACACTTGGCAAGCGCTCTACAAGTCTGTCACATTTCCTAGCGGGAGCTGCAGGGATGTGTCCTGCAGCTCTGCAAGTCGAATACTAACTGCATCAGACAGTGCATTTGTAGCTAAAAATACCACTGAGCAATTTGCTTGAGAAAGAGCCTGTTCTCCCTGGCTGGCAGCCAGGCGACTTTGCCTATATCACCGCAGCTAATCACCACAGCTCAAGCTGTCGTGTGCAGTCCTTATGTAAAACCATTTCTGTGAGCAGAGCATTATAACATTTCTGGCAGAGTTTACATTCCTGAAAAATGGAAGCTCTGGATGCTGAATCCTGGCACAGTGAAACACATTCCTTCATCGAGATGATGAAAATGTGACCACCAGCCCAGCTTTACACATTTATGGTGCAATCTCATACTGCAATCTCTGCTCTTTGAGAATGTCTGTGACTAAATTACAATACCTGGCACTTTGGCAGAACTTTCTATCCTGGAATTTCAAAGCACCTCAATTAAGCTTCCTAACACAGCTGAGAAGCAGAACCAGAAATACACTCTCTCAGTTAATCATTAAAGAGTTTGGAGAACTCCATATATAGAGGTTCAAAATGACATTTTGTGGATATAATACATGATCTTGATAATACAGGTAGAAACAATCTTATTCACTGCTGAGCAAAGACCCAACATTAAAACAAATGGGAGTCTGCCTTCTACAACCCCACTGTTTCCCACCTCTCCAAAGCAATGGAACTGTAGCTGCATAAGCACCTAAGAAGAATGAGGGAAAATTTGCTACTTATATCACCTTTCAGGCACAGAGAGAGAGAGAGAGAGTGCTTTTTACCTGTTTTTTTTTTTAAATCTGTTGTTTACCTGGAAGCCACCTCCCACTGACTGTTGTTCCCCTGTTCTTCCATACCTGCCTGGCCCAGCAAGGGTGGGCAGTGCTGGGGCAAGAGAGAGTAGCCCTAGAAAGCTGGATGGCCCAATCTCCTTTGAGACTTTCTGACTCTCAGAAGATTTCAGCTAATGTGTGAAGGCAAAGAAGACAGGGCAGATTGTATTGCCAGTGCAGGGCTGTCAGCTTTCATCACAAGTTGTAGCCCATTTTCCTCCAAGGTCTGTTTTTACCAGGGAGTGGTAAAAACACTCCTTACTTGTAGAAACAGCAGCACAGATCTAACTCACCCTAAAAGATAAGAAGTATGGAAATCACACATTCCTGATACCTCCAAGACCAGAAAGGCAATTGAAAGGACACCTTACTGTGTGTTTTTCAAGCTGGTCTCGTGATGGTTTAGGAGTGACTTATGTTGCTTTAAATACATGGCATTGACAGTCCAACTTTCATTATTGAGATGAAGGCAGATTTAATGTACAAATTGATTCACGGATGCACTGAAACTATTTTTCTTTATCTTGACCTCAGTCCCTATGCAGATATAAATCCCTAGCTGTGAATCTATGGTACTTAATGATGGTACTTAATGTTCTTCCTAATTGGGCTGGAGCTGATAAGAGCAGCAGCATCCAGGATGCAGTGGTTTGCATTTGTCTCAAGAAAAAATACCAGTATGGGAAGCAGTGAGCTGAGGGACTGGGTAAGTGTACTCTTGGTGGAGTGAGTTAATGTTTGATGGACAGGTGATGGAGTAGGCTAATATTTGAACATCTGGAGATTTAACTTCAAACACCCGCTGGGATTTGAGTCTGCTCTGATCTGTTATGGCCATTTGCCATGTCAAAGGATTTCTACACAACTAAGCAGACTCCAGTCAGGCTGCCAGTCTCTCTAGCCATCCCCACCTGGCTTGTAGAGGGCAGTGTGTACCTGGTGACCTCACAGTCCTGTCCCAAACCCTAGGAGATTGTCCCAGGGCTGCTGTGATAGAAAATGTGACAGTGAATTGACTCCAACATGTGAGAAAGGGGCAGATCCAGCAATGCTGGGAATGAGCTGGGGGCCCTGGAGGTTCTGCTTCAGTGCCCTATTTCTAAAGTATTGGGTTTCTCTGGTCTGAGAAGGTAGGTTGAAATAACAGTTCAGATGCATCTTCCAAGGAAGGAATTAGCAGAGCTGCATGGGGAAGCCTGCAAAGTGCTAGGCAGTTTTGCTTGGAGCAGAAAGGATTTTGGGATGGCAGTAATCTATTTGTTTTTCGAGGAAAAAAAGAGATGGTTTTATAGAAAAATTTATAGGTGTACAATGTTTCTCCCTGAATTTGCATTTGTTTGATCTATATTTCTTGGCTTCAGCACAACGCCAGTCTAGCTTATTCCACTTTCTGCACTCCATCTCTCTAGGTTTGATGAGCTCCAGTCAGAATCAGCAACCAAAGCTCCAGCTCACAGATATCTGTTTTCTCAGCCCAAATTATCACAAAAACAGGGACATGCCTTCCAGGCTTTGGCCTCTTTTGGCCAATTTGTACTAGGAGAGCACACCAGCTCACCAGCTCTTTACTTTTTGTATGGAGAGAGCCCCAGGACGTGCAGAGGTTTACTGGAGGGGCCTCTAGTGCAGCTTTCAGCAGGGAATACTGATGGAAAAGAGTCCCTAAAAAAAACCTAATGGGGGGCAGTTTGCACTGGGGTAAAAAGGATGGGGTTGGGTTTTTTTCTGTTTTTATGGTGATGCTGCACTTAAATGTAGCTTACTTAAAGAGCAGCATGTGACCCATGTGTACCTTGTCACATCTGATAGATCTCATGTGAAAAGCTGAAAGCTCTCAATAGCAGCTGGGCCCCAGGGACCATCACAAGGCTGAGCTGCATGAATTAAATGACCAAGAGCAAAGCTCACAACTCCTTTGACAAAGCCAGAACTCTGCCAAGAGTGTGGGGCTGCCACAATCCTCTCCTCTTTCAGCACCCATGGGACCAGAATCTCCCAATATAACTCTCAATGCTCCAGCAGCTCCAGAGAAGCTACAATAGTTTAAACCAACACTGTGTCTGGCCCTTTGTCTTAAATCTTCCACCCAGACTTGATTTTACAGACTGTCCGGGTTGTGACAGAGTCCTCATCTATCACAGTCAGGTTACTTCCCTCCTATCCTAAATCAAGCAAGCCAAACTGAGTGCAGGTCCTTTGTGGAAGGCTTTCTTGGCTGTTTTTCCCGTCTTCCCTCCCTAATTGTTCATTAATGTACGTAAATGATTTAACCAAATAGAGGCTAGAGTTTCCCGTAGGAAGGGAAGTTTGTTGGAGGAGGGGACAATCCACAGATGGATTTACCTATATCAGATTCTGGGTAAATATTTATTCTCCTTTCCCTTTTGTGCACCCTTCTCAGCCACAGGAACAATGACAGATCCTTGCCAGCCACAGGGCAGCAGGGAAATATTATTACTCCCATTTTACAAGTACACAAGTAGGGCAAAGGTGACTTAATCTCAATCTTGGGAAAGTCAGTGGTGCTTTTACCACTGGTTCTGGGGAACTTTGAACAGGAGCAGCTGGAGTGAGCAGCTGGAGTAAACAGCCAGCGCCAGCCTGGCGGTGGGCAGGAGCTGAGCTCTGGGGCCGCACCACCCGGCATCCCAGGGAGTGCCACCGTCCTACCTCAGAGGGCTCAACCACCCATGACCTGAGTCCTGGTTCCTCTCTGGAGACTGACTTCAGCACCTCTGCCTTACCTTGTGGAGGGGCTGGGAAGTTTCATTAATTCCCATTTGTAAAGCAGATTTAGAGTGCTGCTTCCAATGAATTCTTTGCAGCAAGAGCTGTGGCATTTAGCAAGATGAAGAGAGTGGAACACTCCCATGCCTTTTTTTTTTCTGGCCTTTTTTCTGGATATTTTTGCAATAGGGAAAAATTAATGTTAGATTTTATTACAACACAACAGACTACAGCCATCCTTATTTCCCGGAATACTAACAGTCATAATGCATTACGTTAGGTTAGTCAGTAGTTTTCACTAATCCGCAAGACATGCACTGTTGACCTCTGAGGTAATTTTGGATCATGCTCAAGCCAAATAAAGGCAGATTTGTGGTTGCAGGTGAGAGATCCTCTAAAAAACCATAAATGTAACCACAACGTCCTCTGGTTTGATCTGAACTCAGCCTGGCCTTCATCGGTTTTTCTGGTGCTAGTCCAGAAGTAAGACAGATTAATGATTTAAAGGCATTACACTAGGATATGATGTAACTCAGCACAGAGTGCTGGCCTTGGGAAGATAGTTTGCAGTAAGTACCCAAGACAGCAAACCATGAACCATCCCTCCTGAATGACATCTTGCTCCTTGGAGGATGTAACAGGCTTGACTGGAATAATTCATGGCATGAATGTGTCCAGTGATTACAGGGGCAGCGGAATGTGCCCTTCTACAGGGCAGAAAATGCCCATGTGAAATGTTACACCTCATCTTCTGCCTCCTGAATGGGCAGAATAATGGTCTGTCTTTGGTAGATGATAAAAAAGGTCAAGGGAGAGAGAGGTGAGCCTGTGAGAGTGGCAGCAGTGCCCATGCCCGTGCCGTGCCGTGGAATGCTGCATACCCAGAGAGCAGCTTGAAGCTCAGGCATCACTGACCCTATGGCCTGGGCTCTGTGCAGCATCCTCTGTCATCTCCGCAGTCCCTGCTCTTTGGGTTCATTATATATATATACCAGGAGTCCACTTACCCACACTGTAATCCCTTCCCTGATTAAGGTCTGAACCCCTGTGCTAATCCTGAACCTTTAGAGAAAATATTCCCCAGCCTGTTATGACTACAGGCCTGCCTGAACTCTAATAAATCAGTGAGGCTCCAGTGGAGTAACACAAAGCTTGAGGGAATGCTGGGTGGGTAAATGTATATAAAAGGGAATGGCAGTCCTGATCTTCCTTTAGCAGCCATTAATTATGGCCAGAGATGGGAATAGGAAACAGCAGTCATTCTGGGATACTGCTGTTTGCAACTCAGTCAGGGGTAGGCTGAAACCTGAAGACAGAGAGGAGAGAGCACTGTGTGGTGGACTGGAGAGATACATGAAGCTTAAAAACAACCTCCCCTTGAAATTAAGGGTTAATGCTTTGCCAGTTTAAGCATTTGGTCTATGAAGTGATATTAGTATGGTGAGGCATAAGCCCCATCATTGTACAGGAGATTCACAGGGAGAGAACACATAGGGGGACATCAGTAAACGGTGCCAGCCCTGAAGGGCAAAAGATTGGCACCATCCAGGCAGCACCTCACCTGCTCCACTAGTAGAGGCATTGGGTTAAACAGCAGTCAGCAGGGACTTTGTTATGGAAAACAGGTTTCCTGGCACTGCAGCTGGGGCAAGTCATCTGGAGTGGACCAGGGTGCTGAGCAGGGGGCTGTTGGGTCAGGGAGCAGGGAGGCAGTGAGGAGTCTGGCTGTTCTGCAGTTGATTGTGCAAAGAAAAAGCTTGGGAAATCTTGGGAAAGATCTTTTTCTATTTATTAAACAGCTTGCAAGGAAGCTTAGTCAGCGCTTCTATAGCAACACTACACCAGCAAGACTGTGATTGTAATTATTAATAGGGAAGGAGAGGTGAGAAGTGTGGTGGGTTTGAAAATGCCTTGTACAAAACTGCTTTCCAATCAGTGGTCAAACCATAGCCCCTGCTTCATTTAAGCAACAGCTCCTCGTGTATTTCCTCACTCAACAAATAATTTTCTCGTCAATGTGGACTAAGCCGAAGAACCTCACTGCCCAGTGGGAACAAATCAGGAGCACAGGTACAGCCTGTCCTGAGGTCTGGGTGGCAGACGTGCTGTGCCATGATGACTTCTTGGCACACTGCACTCCTGCACCGGGGTCACTGTGCTCCCGCCGGCACTGAAACAAAGCTCTGCAATGGCAGAGGCAGACATCCAGCTCCAAAACCCTGGTGTTACCCTGTGATTACTTTTCCTGACCTTCATTCAGGCTAGCCTCAGAGACTCATCTGGCCACTTTTGTACTGAAAAATTTATTATCAATTCAAGACAACTTGGTACTTTTTCTGGCATGGAGGATTTGGCTCTCCCTCTCTGCTCACTAAATTTTCACACTGGTGCCATTTGGTGTGACTCCGCTATGGCTGGAGTGGTTCCACTGCCTCTGGACCTCCTTCATGACCATTTCTGCATTTGCACAGCATGGAACACCAGAACTGAGTCAGTTGTTTGGGAGAATTTGGAGCCTGAAACCTTCTGAGATCTTCTAGCAGATTTATGCATAAAATATCTCTGGGTTAAGAAGGTGTTAGGCCCTCCCAGAAGGGCTCTCTCTCCCATCTGATTTTTTATGTAAAAACTAGAGGTGCCAAAATCTGCTGAGAGGACTGTAGAGGAATGGCCAGGAAAGATGCTTGCAGCTATCCCTCAGGCTCCAGCACAATGTTTCACAGATGTGCAGTCGTGAGTGCGGTCATAAACATTTTAAGACACACCTGCCAGATAGTTCTGGAGTTTTCTGGTGAGAACAAACCTTCTGTAAATACCAAGGGGGAAAAAAAATCAGGAAGTTCCTCATTTTATGGGTGTATCCAGCAAATTTTCTTTCTCTCTCTGTGGTGAGGACAGACTGTCATCTCCACCCTCTCCAACAAATTCACTAACATTTATTTAGTTATGTAAAGCATGAATTAAGAGAATATAAAAATGTATGTTTCTGTCACAAACATGCTCTTTTTTTCGATGTCTCTTCTTATCACACAAATAGGAGTTAAAACAGACTGCCATGCTCTAATTTGCCCACTTTTAACTCTCATTATGGCTCCCACACACTTTGTTCTGTGAGTTACACTGGATTTTTCTTACGCTCTGTGGTAGGACTGTCAGCATGAGTGGCTCAGCCCGGTGTCCCCCAGCCCCACACACACAGACACACCTCTCATTCATTCCTGCAAGGAGAAAGAGCAGTGAAGGGCTGCCAGTGGGCCATGGGATGGCTCCCATCTCTTTGCAAGTGCCAGCGACCCCATCCCAACAAGGTTCCCACACACCCACTTCACATCTGCACCCTGTGCAAGTCCTGCTCTAATGGCTGTACCCTGGCGCCTCACTTCCCTGGAGCTGTACACTGAACTGTGTGAGTGTTTGGGTCCAGTGACATTGGGTTGTAAGGCAGCAGAGATCTGCCTCTACCAGCTCATCCCCTGGCATAGCTCTCCTTGTCAAAATGTGATGGAGAGAGGGCTCCTTCCCCCAGCATAATCCCCAATAGCTCAGTCCATGCTTTTAATCACAGTGGAGTAACCATCACACGATGGTGGCTGCAGGGAATAGGACTCCTTAATCTTTCTGGGTTTTGGTTTGCTTATCTGTGAAACAGGGACAGTCCCTGCCAGGAGCATCCTCCTGGAGCCCTTCCCCTGGGCAAGCTCACAGTGTGCTGAGGGCCAGCACAGGCCTCAGGGTTGGGGAGCCCATCTGTGGGGATTTAAGCATCACCGAGGTCTTCGGATGACTAAATGTCTTTCGTTACAGCATCAGCAAAAAAGCCCAGAGGCGCTTTAACCACAGCTGAAGTGGCTTACAACCCGCCGGGCAGAGAAATGGGAAAATATAATGTATAATGGGAAATACAAGGTTTGCTGCAGTAGAGCAGTGTAACACTGTAATTAAAAATTGTTTGGTACAGCTACATCAGTTATGGAAGTAAATGAAAAAACTTTTATCTCCCTAACCTATGCTCTTCCTAGAGTTAGTATAGCTACACAGGAAACCATGTGGTGCTGCTGACACAATTTTTCTCCATCAAGGAACAGGTTTGGACTATACTAGAAGGACAATCTGGATTTTATTTGCTTAGAATGGAGCTGTATATTCACTGGGATAGACCAGCCAGTCTTTTTCACCACAGACAAGCTCTAAAACTCCTGGCTCTCACATAGTTAAAGTGAATAACATATAACCTCTCCCTTCTCATGTGCAAGGCCATGCTGCAAGGAGGAGGATGAGGAAAAAAGCGGTTGTGAACTGTTTCCAGCACCAAGCACCCAGTTTGAGGTTAAAGACTTTCCCTTCTACAGTAAACAGCTAGTTTGTTCACCTTTTTACTGTGTCCTGGCAAGTACTTAATGCTCTGTTCTCCAAATGGTGCCCTTCAGGGAGGCTTAGAGATCATCCAGCCTTTGCTGTCAGCCTAACCTGCCGCAGTCCTGCCAGCTGTGCCCATCCAGGCTACAGCTCCCTTCCCAGTGGGGCTTGGGGACCCAAAGAGTGAGTGCCCAGTTGCTCCTCACCTCCTTCTGGGGCAGAGGAGCCAACCCAGGAGGTCCTGCCCCGATGCCCTGGGCCAAGGTGGGCAGAGTGCTTAAGAGAAACACATGTGCCATGCTGGAGGTGCCAAAAGTGGGTCTGCACTCCTGTGGACAGCATCCCCCTGTGCCATCTCCCACCGGTCCACGTGGTCTCACGCAGGGGCTGAAGGCCTTTCAGTCAGTGCCTCTTTCCTGCACCCGGGGTGACCTCGGCGTGGCCTGGTGCCGTGGAGGTGCACACCTCCCAGTGCTCACCCTCACTCAGAGGCAGGCAAGCAGCCCCCACTGTGGCCCTGCTCTGACAAGGAAGCAGCGTCTAGACACAGATTAGGCAAACAGCTAAAGCACAAGACCAGACACTGAAAAAATCAAAAGGGAAAAAGAGCTCCCCAGCTCTGTCCACCACTGATTCCTGTGAGATTTGGGGCAAGGAACTTCTTTAGGTCTTTGTCTTCCTTACCTGTCTAGTATGGGATAATATTTCCCTTTCTGGCAAGGTTATGGTCAGAGCTAATTAGCATTTGAAAAGTGCTTTGAAATGGAAGATGCATTTGGAAAACTGAAGTATTATTACTGTGATTGAGTGAGTGGCTCTCAGGATAGGGAAGCATTTCACTTTTTTCCCCGTGGGTGGAATAGCCTGGATAATACCGGGATTTCTTCAGATTTACTAATTATCTAAGCATCTAATATGTATCAGGTATCTAAAACAGAACTCAGTTTGGATATTTATTCCATTAAATATTGGATTGCAAATTCATGAAATCCAAGCTACATTGTTCGAACAAGTAAATCACATGACACTGGGGCTCTTCCCCTGCTGGCACCAGATCTCCTGGCACAGCTGCTCAAGGATGGGCATTTAAAATCTGTTTTCCATGACTCCTCACACGGGGTTTTAAAATGTACTCCAGTACATTTTGGGGTTTGAAAATGTACTCCAGTACATTTGCCAGTAAAACAACCTCTTGCAAGAGTTTCCAGCAAGCAAAGTGTGGATTCTGAAACACGTACATGTGAAAAAAAAATCAAATTAATGAGCTTTGTTTGCTCAGGCCATGATTCTGCAGGATACTTTAAAGTATTAATTTGTAGTCTCATGATTAATCCCAGTGAAGTGAGTGGAACTCTTTCCAGTCAGAATCAGTCAGATGCTTAAATACCTTGATGAATAGAGCTTCCAATTATTATTTCATGAACTCACATGCTCTTGTCCTGTATTTTAAAGACTTCCTGTGTATTGTCTTCCTCTGGGCTCTAATGTGAATTGAGTCTAGGCTGGAAAAAGACCACCTCTACTATCCATGAAGCACATATTAGTCAATAAAAAATGTGTCACCATTCCAAGAAACCTCCAGTAACTTAAAAAAATATTTAAAAAAAGAAAAGAAAATTATAAGGGACACATTTTCAAAACCTTAGTGTTCTGAGTTGTGGGGTTGGCAGTTCTTAGTTTCATTTCTTTCATTAACTTCTGCTGAAATTATCTGTCCACCTATGCAGCTGTGGCATCACATTCTGAAAATGCACTCCAAAAGAGAGTGGATTTTGCTCTCTTTTGGAAGCAGAGTCAAGTTCCTATGTAGACAGGGGCTGGGATCGATACAAAGCTCACTCATCCTGAGCCCAGCTCATTTTGAATTGGTGGAGTTGAGTGGTACTACCCCAAGTGACTCCTGCATGTATACAAGGCAAATTGTGCATATTTCATGTGAATAAGGATGTGACGCCAGTACCTAGCAGCTCTCGCTTGGAGAGAAGAGTTCAGGTTAAATCAATCTACTAATCCAGACCCAGGAGTTCCTTTCCTTTGACTGAGCCATAAAAAATCAGTCACCAGGCAGTCTTTACAGGATCAACAAGCTCCACCTCATTTCAGAGAGTTATTGAACATGTGATCATCAGGAGATATTCAGACTGGTTACCTAATGCAGGTGGCCTCACTGGGTGGGTGGGTGTCTTTTTGAGCCCTGGGGCAAGGTCCCCACCATAACCAACATGGGTGCTAACACGTTTGCAGCCACCAGCCCTCAGCCCTCAGGCGTCTGTACAACCCACGCCTGTGCGCAGCCGCAATGCGGAAGCCAGCAGTAGGATTTGGCCAGGGCTCTGGACAGGTTAGTGTGGTCTGCAGGTCACTATCCCCTATTTCCATCCCTGAGGTGATTGCAAAGGGACCTTCAAAGGCAAGTCCAGAGGTATGGCTATGCAGCCAAGGGAAGGTGAAAGCCATGGGCACAGTGCCATGGCTACCTGCAGTAGCTGCTGCGCTCATGGGTTAGACCATGGCACAGGTGGTGGGAGACTCCTTATCTGGCTGAGCTACTTGCCCTAACAGCAAGTGGATGCCCATGGGCATTCATTACAGAACAATGCACAAGATGGCAAGTCCAACTTGGGACACTCATGTTCTGAGCCCCTAAGCTTTTGTCTATCTTCATCTCCTTTCCCCACTAATTCTCTTCTGAAGGATTTGCAGGGAGTTAGCACAGCTGTCTGCTGAACTGTATCTAGACTGGTGGCAGGAGAGACACTCTCAGTCCTGTATGAGTAGGACCAAATGCTATCACCTGTCTGCAGCAGAGCAATGAGGTCTACAGGGCAAAAATCAATGTTGCCTGCTGTGAACTGTAGCCTGGAAGGTACCCAGGCTAGCAGTGGCCAGCTCCTGTGTTGGCCCTGCCATGGGAAGGCATCTGCACCATCTCAAATCTGCTGGGAGCAGCTAGCACAGCACAGGGACACCACAAGGTTCCCATCTCAAATGTCATCAGTGAAAATCCCCTTTTTTATTTTTCTTTCTGTTGTCTGATGTTGGATCTGAGCCCCTGTGAAATGTCTTCTCTGCCTAACCATGCTGCAGTGCTGAGCTGGATGGAAACGGATGTGAACCCCAAAGCAATATGAATGGCTACCCGAGACAGCTTCATCCCTGCTTAATCCAGCCTCTCATCTTAAGGACACATGCCTCCCACTTCATCCTCAAAGGCAAAGATACGTTTTACAGTGTGTCCCAGAGTAAAACCATTGCTCCTCCATTCCTCTGACTCAGGTTTGGGCTGTGCATGCCAGGGTGTGCTTTCTTCCTTCTCTTTATGAAGTTTGCTTCCACTAGCAGTGACAGGAACATATGTCTGTACAGCCCATGGAAGGCCCAGCTGCTCACTGTTAACGTTTAATGACAGCACTGCAAGCTGGGGATATTCTCAGACTCCATTTCAGCTGGTCAGGCTTCATGCAAACTCTTTTCAGCAAACACTGTAAATCTACAGAACAAGTTACTGAGGAGTACTGGTCCAGATTTAGAGAAGACTTAGAGAAAACTCTGAGTGATTTAGGGCTTCCAAAGGCTTTTCTGCATCCAGATTCATTATTTTTCAGATATGGAAAACTCACTGTCTCTTGCTGGGGAGGCTGTGGAGGAATAAATGTTCCTGCAAAGTCTACACCAAAGAGTTGGTGCTGAACGGGACACAGACACCTTCCCTGTCTCTCCCTGAGAGGCTGCTACTCTGTCAACACAGTCCTGCACAAAGAGTAGTGTCAGATGGTTTCCTAGAGTAAATTAATGCAGCTTCATTATGTTAGGCCAACTGATATCAGCAGAGAATTCACACAGCTAGTTTTTAACCTTCTCCAATTTCTCTTTGGCTCATGAAACCATTTCCTGCCCTGGTCCCTCTGACAGTCCCCTGGTTCTCCTTTGAGCATCTATCCAGTGGAGAGACGAAGTTACACATGAAGTATGATCCTAAATGCTACTACTTATATGCTCAGCCAGGAGGAACAGTGGGTCAGAATTGCTCAGTCAGAGATTTGGACCCTTAGACCAAACTCTGCTTTTATTCTCAGTGTGAGTCTAGAGGTATTACAGCTCATGAAGAACATGATGCCTTCACTCTCTACTCCCACCTGAAACACGGACTGATCCAAGATGCACAATTTTTCTGTGGTTATTATTGCAACTCACATCCAAGAAAGACAATTGTAACGGAGATCCACTGTGTGGAAATTTTGAAGTACATCGGCAAGTACATATACAAGTATTTGGGTATAATTGCCTTGCTGGTCAATGAGGACCTTGAAAGACTTTGAAAAGGTCATTGCTTTGACTTCACTAAGAAGGAGAGCTTTAGGAAAGCCTGTGTGCACATGTTGGTGGGTTTGCTACAGGGAATAACTAGGTGGATGTGGATGTGCATACTGCGAAGAGACCAGACCAGTGCCTTCCAGGTGCAAAGACAAAATGGAAAAAAGGCTGCCTGAGCCAAAAAGACAAGTTTGAAGTCTTTCCTCCTTTCTCCCTTCCCTCCTCAAAACCCTGAAGACTGTTAAATGTCTGCTGAGGTCTATTCCATCCCCAGCTGGGGATGGAGCTGAACAGTGACAGTCTGAATATGACAGGAAAATATCAGGGCAGTGAAAAACCCCACCCTGGCAAGCTGTCTGCAACTGCAAGTGCTCCTGGCCCCACATTGCTCAGAGAGTCAGAAGCTCTGTAGTGCTCATCATCATTACCAGGGACAGGGAGGTCCTCCCCATATCCCCTGCCAAGCTACTTCAAGTGATGGGAAAAGAGTTCCTCTCTTTTCCCATCACTGGAAGCATCACATGTGGAACTGCACATGTCCAAAACCATGCTGCACTATTACAGAATCAAGCTGTGACTGGAGATTGCTTGTTCTGCTGGCTCTGGGACATGCTGGGAGCATGCAAGGTGGCCTCATCCTGGCTTTCTGTGAAGAGCAGGCAGCAAGGTGCAAAGGTGGATTTCTGTCTTCCTGGAGACCAACACTTCAAAAGCCTGTGATTCTTTAGACAGAGCTCATAGGATCAAATCTGTACTTAGTGACAATTTTAGGTCACAGCTAGGGAGAGATGAGAAATCATAGTGAAGAAGGCAGGAACTGGCAGGGGTTGGGCAGTGGAAGGCTGGCTCTGTGGGACAGCTCCTGTGGATGATGGTCTTCAGGCTTCCTTTTGGCCCCAAATGAAGGTGTTGGTCTCTGCCAAAGATATAGAAGATGTGCCCAAAATGTGCTGCTACTCCCAGTCTTCTTTTTCCTTCCCTCAATCCTGTCAGAAAGCATCCATTTTGCACTGTTAAAATAGGAGTGTTGTCAGAGGCCACTGTAAGTAACCATAATAATCTGTAAGGCAATATGCAGCTCTGATGTGCAAATGGGGTTTAGGGAAGCCTCAGTAATGGGATAACACAGACAACACTTAAGCTGAGTTTCAAACTGAACATAACATTTCATTTGACAAATGTCTGGGTTTGAACTTTTTTAAGCCTTCAGGGCTTTAGGAAGAGAATGTCAGTCTGCTGTAGAATAAATCCTTAATATTTTGGGCTTTCATTTAGGAAGAGGAAAAAAAAGGTCTAAGTAGAGAAGAAGCCAAAAGGAATATCTGATTTCATTTCTTTCATCATATGCCACTACATAT
Organism: Pyrgilauda ruficollis; assembly: GCF_017590135.1. Classification (NCBI taxonomy): domain Eukaryota; kingdom Metazoa; phylum Chordata; class Aves; order Passeriformes; family Passeridae; genus Pyrgilauda; species Pyrgilauda ruficollis. Next base: position 223,459 of record NW_024508213.1, on the reverse strand, counting down.
TATTAATTTTCTCTCAGAAGCCAGGGATATATCTTCTCTAAATATTTACCTACTTTCTTTCTAAAAACATGTCTGCATGTCACCATGCTGATTTGTGCAGTAGAAATACCAGCCTCACTTTTGATCTAATACATTTAACACACCCAGACTTTAATAGTAGGCTAATAAAACTAAGGTCTAATAGTGTGAGGTCAGAATAGCCTGCAACATCTGCTGGGAATATATTCCAGCCACTGCTCCGCACCAAGACAGTCACACCAGTGCCACGCCACACTGCACCATGGGTCTTGCAGCAAAACTGGGGACAAGCAGGCTGGGAAGCGGGCATGGAATTTTGACTACAGGAAATCCTTCAGCCTTATGGCTCATTAATATCTTCCTGAAATGGAACCACATCCGGCAGGTCTGTCTCTCTTGCTTCCATGTTCACCCACCAGTCAACTCAGACAGCAGAGGCTGTGCTGTCTCCATCCCTGGAGGCTTTCGAGCCCCAGCTGGACCAAGCTCTGAGCAACCTGGCCTGAACTCAAAGCTGGCCTGGCTTTGAGCAGGGCTTGGTCTAAAGAGTCCACAGGTGACCCTTCCAACCAGAATTATTCTGTCATCCCATGATCCTGGCCCAGAGATGCCCTTCTTAACTTCTTGAAGGGCTCTATTCAGCTCCATACCAGCAACAGTGACTAGGCTGGTACTAGTCACTGTTGTACTTTGGGCATTTTCTACCTCAGTATCAGAAACTAAAAGGGTAGCTATGTCAGAGACATTTTTTCCTCCCCTCACTTTCCCAGGCAGGGAGTACTGATCTCTCCACCCTAGAATGGAAACTGAGGCACACTCAGGTGTCATAAGATGGCTTTCACTGGGGAAGTAAAAAAAGCCAAAGTCAATGGATCATTGCAAGACTCAGGATGATTCTGTCTAGTCTGGTCAGTACTGTGGGTGGCCCTTGCCCTATCTTACTTGAAATTGAACAGGGATCCTTGTTCAAAAGGACACTTTCAGATTGTGACCACAAATCCTGGTGCACACCCACTTGTCTTCATAATCACTGATCGCCTCAGCAAACTTCCTGCTGCCCTAGGCAAGCAAAGTTTTAAAATATATAATTCAATTTTCTGACCCTTTCTGTTCCTCAAGTAGTATCTATCTTGATGTGCATGATGCTGTACAGCTGTCTGAGAGCCTCAGTCTTTCAGTATATGTGGCACCACCTGCCAATGAAGTAGAGGATGAGGGCTTGGAAGCTGTAGCCCTCTTCCCAGGGTTGCCATTGCCTGGCTTTGCGTGGGCTCACTTACAACAGCTCTTCTCTCTGCTTCCCTCTGTAACAGGTGGAAACAAGTATCAACCCCATAGTGACAAGAGGATGTGAACATCTCATGCCCTTAGCTGGGAAGTGCAAATAAAAAGCAAAGCACTCTTTATCCCATCTCCTTATTTCCTCTGAGAGTACAAATTCCTGCCTTTCCTGCATCCCCTGCAGCACTCTGGCTATGTTCTGTTGGAGTTTTACTACTCCACTTGGCTCCTTTCTGTAGCAGTCAGAGCTGCACACCTACTCCAAAAGCAGCTGCCCCAAGGCAGGTGCTGCACCTTGCTAACCTGTACTTCTCTACTCTAGGCCCTCTTTCAGAAACTTTGGCAAATACTTAGCATTTAACTGCCTAAGTGTTCTGGCCTTTCTGCCTTTGGGCATCCAGAGAGGGGATGGGCACTGGAACAGGCTCCCCAGGGAAGTGGTCACAGCACCAGCCTGACAGAGCTCAAGGAGCATTTGGACAATGCTCTCGGGCACACAGTGTGACTTGTGGGGATGGTTCTCTGCAGGGCTGGAAACTGGACTTGATTCTCCCGTGGGTCTTTTTCAACTCAGCATATTCTGTGATTCTGTGTGAAATAGCCAGTGAAGCTCCAGAGCAGATACCCCACAGACAGGCTGGGGCTGTGCTACTGAAGTGCTTGTGCTGCCAGCACTGCCTTCGAGCTCAGCTACCAGCACTTCATTTCTGAAGGGAAGATGGAACAAAGACTTCCACAACCATGTAGTTAACACAGAAGAAGTGTTTCAGGAACAGTAGGAGCCATGTTTTCAGTTGTTTCCTTGGCATCTAAGAACCTGTTCATTTAGCTCTTTGTTAAATGGGGCTTGAGTTCTCTTGGGAAATTTGCCTGCGGTCTCTTCCCAGATTTTGCAGTAGAATCGTCTGAAATGTCTTTATGTGTGAGTGACATCTACACGTGAGCCAGACACCCTGGGCTCAGTTCAAAGAGATAAACAGGCATTTACAGGAAACAATTCATCTTCTCCTGTGGTAGATACCTGAAATAACCCACAGCAATCACAAAATGATTGCTTCCCTCCACAAACTATAAATTTATTCTGGAAAAGCAGCCCAGCCCTTGACTTGTGTTGGAGGATTTGGTTGCCTGGTGCTTTTTGAGCTGCTCCACCTTACTTTAGCCATTTACACAGGCAGGCAAGTATATATATATATATATATATATATATATATATATATACAGGAGCCTGTAGGAGACAAATGCCCTTCCAGCATGTCTCCTGAACACCAGGGAAAGGATTCACTGTCCTGTTACCAATGCAATGAGGGTCACTACTTTTGGAGTACTGGATTAATTTTCCTCCATTGCACCCCCCCGGTTTATATCTGAAATGTTGATATAATTGGTCCGTGCTGGAATAGCTGAAATGCAAGAATGTGGCCCACAGTGCTACCCAACAAATGATTAATAAAATAATAATTAATTTTATTAAAAAGAAAAAATTACTTTATTGTAAAGAAAATAAATCATCTGAGTTTCATGGTGTCATGGCAACTGCTAGAGCAATGTGTAGGGATATCATTCCTGTTCTGCAGATAACCACCCCAACCAGGAAAGGTGTGCAAGATGTCACGTTACAGCTGTTACATCATCAGGAAAAAATCTCAGTGGCTGATCATTGCCTGAGGGAGATGTCAGTCTTCCCAACTCCTGTGCTAGGAGAAACTCGTACAGGAATTAACTCTTTCCTAGGTGATGAGCACCACTAGATTTTACCAGTATTAGTTCCACCTTGTTTACCTGAAATTAATTGTTGTTCTCTTACTTTCCATTTTTGTCTTTCACTCAAGTCATAAACAGTGTGACTTTGCAGTGGCAGCTGTCTATCACATCTGCTGTGTGACTGAGGACACTTTTTCTTCCAACTCACTATCTTTCTGCTGGACACTGGTTGTTCACCACACCACCATTCCCGCAGAAGATGACAAATGTTGCTTGCTGAACACAACCCAGGCAGCCTCCTGTTGTCTGGAGAGCAGCCCATGCAGCAGCATGCAGAAACACTCCCTGCACATCAACAAAATGACCCATCTCATCATGATACCCAAGGCAGCAGGAAATACCTAAGGCTTTCCCTGAAATATATTCTGGGGAATGCAATGATAAAATAGGTTTTTACCTGCTCAGAGATCATACTCCCTGCCTTGTTACTGCTGATATTAAGGGACCAATGCTGTGGCAATTGCAATCAATTCCCTCTGCAACCCCATGCCTGGGGAGGGCAGATCCTTCCCAGCGACAAAGTCCCCCCTTGTCCAGAGGAGATGGAAGGGATAATGACTTTCCCCAAGTTTCTACAGACTCCAGGCAATGTCCAGTTCCATGAAAATACCATTCCTATGTCAAAAAAAAACCCAACAGATATTTCCTTTTCCTCCTTGATGTTTTGTCATAGGCATTCTCTTCTCAGTCCTCAGCAGGTGGCATGCAGGCTGCTCTTCACACTGGATTGCTGTGGTTTGTGCCTGGACACTGGAGTCCAAACAGTCCCTGCTATTAATACAGGCTCTATCCTGTTAAATGTTTACCCTTATGCCCCAGGCCAGGCTCACACTGATCAGGAGGAGGCATCCTGCATGACAGAAGTGCCTTTAATCTCCTCTCTCCCACCTGCATTTGTCCCTGATTGTTTTGCATCCCTCTTGCTCTCTCAGTTGGGTAGGACACAAATTCCTAAGTACCATCCTTAATTTTATACTTTTTTTCCTGATGCAGTACTTTGCTGCTACATCTCTTGGTCTCTCCAGACCCCCCAAGCTCTTTCATGGGCCATATAGTCTACCTCCCCACTCACATATACTACTGAGTTTCTTTTTAAGTTATATAAAACTGTGGTCTATAGCCAGAAACCCATTAGTTCTCAGTTACCCACTTGGACACCGGCGTGGTTTTTGCTCTTGTTTACACTGAGAGGCCTAGAAAACATGTGCTTACTTCCTCTAGAGGTCTTCCTCTCTTTTGTCCTCTTAATCACATCCCTTCCTCTACACAAGTTCTCCCCTATATCACCTTGATTTTCCTTTTTGTGCATTCACATATTAATTCTTTTCTCAGCACTCTCATGCCTGCCTCCTCTCAAGTCCTCAGCTGCTGTCTCCTTCCAAGCTGTGCCGCGCTGCAGTCACTGAGCAGAGTCTGGAGGGGCTGATTTCCCTTCCATGATCATGGGCCAGAGTTCACCTTTTCCCTTTCCCTTTCCCTTTCCCTTTCCCTTTCCCTTTCCCTTTCCTTCCCTTTCCTTTTCCTTTACATTTCTTTTCCCCTTTCTCCACTTCCCTCTTCCCTTTCCTTCTCTCAAATGCTCTAATTTTATTCTCTTTAATGCTGTGTGTGCTCCAAACAAGTGGCTTACTCTCCTCCAGGGGCACCAAAGCCCTGCCCCAGCACAAAGTACATACTGTGCTGCCCCTGAATGTCTCAATTCAAGAAGCTTTGAGCTCCCATTGTTTGCAGTTCACAGAGTTCACCTGCATTTTATTCTACTCATCTATTAAAGAAAACAAAGTGGGGATGAGGGAGAAGGAGAAGTAGGGCTGTAAAAGCAGCAGTTGGTCAGAGACCCCTCATGTTCCTGGTACCAGTTGTGGGCCAATCAATCAGTCTCAAACAGCTCGCTGGAGGATAACTGCCCAACTTACCCAAATTTATTTTCTTTAATAACAGAATCCTCCTGTGACCCTGCTGTTATTGCTGACACAAAGTGAGGCCTGCTTGAGCCTGATATCTGCTCCCTTGCTCCCTGCTGTGTGCAGAGCAATGGAGCCAGCGTCCCCTTGTTTTCTGCCGACAGCAGCTTTAAATCACTGACAGCCACTTCTGTCCCTGAGGCCTGGGAGAGGCTTTCCTGCACAGCTCACTCACTTGGTGTGTGCTCATCCATGTGTGCTCAGGCTGGGTAAAATAAAGATCACAATGCCTAGGGATGTCTGCTTGATGTTTGTGTGCTTGGCTCTGCGAGGACTGTGAATGCTCTGCAGGTGATGGAGGGAATGGATGAGCACACAGACACTCAGCTGCAAAGAAAAAAGTGCTGTAAAATCTCCAAGCTCACGGTCTGAACAAGTGTCATCGCTAGCCAGGAAACTGGTGTGCCCCGAGCAGGCAGACATTGAGATTACACAGAGAGAAATGGAAACTTTGGGATTACAGGCCAGGTCAGCATTGTGGGCAGAGTCTCAGGGCACAATATCCTATACAATGCATTTATTGGAGCCTGTGATCCTTCTTTGGGGGTGTTCAAAATCCTCGTGAGAAACATGGAAGAATGTTTTCTGAAATTCTGAGAGAGGAATCCTGCTCAGCCCTCCAGGTTCAACTGTAGTGCAGGTTTTTAGAAGGTAAATGAAAGTTCTTTAAACGGTAAATAAAGGTTTCTTAGAGCTGACATAAAACCCACATTGACCTTTGTGTTTGAAATAAAAAACTTATCAAATGAAACCAGCCTTTTTCAAAGAAAAGCTGTGTTTTTTATAAAGCTCAAGGACTAGTTACAAGAGGAAATTTCTTCACTGTGCTTGTACTGGAGAGCAGATTCTTGGAAAGGAAAACCCACTCCAAAACTGTAGAATAGCCCCACAAGGCAAAGTTTCAATCCAAACCCAAACCCTTGCACGGTCCAAGAGAGGATGTGCATTCCTGGGAGGGAAGGACAGGGTGAACCCTTGCCCTGCCAACGTTAGGCAGGACCAGGCGTGAGGAGACAGAGAGGAAAAGATGGAATATAGGGAAGGAAGGTCCCTGGGGGTGCTGGGTAAGCCTGTAGTGAGGGAGCACCTGTGGTCTACAGGAATTTCAGGTATTTCCAGGTGAGGCAATGCCCTCCTTTTCTCCTGGCCTGTGTGGGCAGGGTGTATGCAGCACACCCCGGGGGTTCCTGGACCACTTAGTGCTGCAGGGACTGGGTGTAGCTGGGGCAGCACCTGGACTGGAGTAGCATCATGCAATGTGAAGGGAGCTTAGAGCTGAGAGGTGTCCTCTGTAAGCCAGGGATCCAGGCAATTTTGGGCTTGGCACGTGCTGCTGATAGCCTCTCCTGAACAGGATGGAGCAGGATGGGGGTCTTTTTGCAGGACATGAACAAGCAGGGCTGCAGGCATCTCACTCACCCAGAGGGACTGCTGCAGCTCACCCAGCACTTCGTGAGCAGAGACCAACAGGTCTGTCCACAGGGTTGTCCTATCAGTCTGCCACATAAGGAACAATTCATGGACTTCAAGCTAAAAGTTGGCACAGGCTGTGGACAAATGTGTTTTTTTCCAGCCATTATCATATTTGTGCTTGGATGCAAGCCAAAATGCATAAACCTTCCTGAGGACATTAATTGTCCTCTGATTGCCTGTCCCTCAGTATGGGTGGGGGGGTGTGGGGCTGTTTGGCTTTTCATAGGTTTGCTTAGTCCCCTAATCTTACACAAAAATTATCTGGCATGAATTCTGAAAGCCAGAATGGCAAAAGTATAATTAAGTCTCTGTGTGAAATGAAAAATAGCCAATTTTCCACAGCACCAGCTTGAATATCAACAAGTCATGGAAATAATATGCAAAAGAAGCAGACAAAATTTGCACATACACATCAGATACATGGATTTTTTTATGGGGCAGCAGTGCTTTATATGGATAAAAAATGTCAATACACACCTGAAGAGCTCTTCATTCCTGGTATGTATTCAGCTGAAAGAGTGGAACAGCTTTTAAAGACAGCCTCCTTTTCTGATCAATACAAAGAATTAATCGAAAATGTATGCTCATGTCATTTTTTCCGTAGACATCATAATTTTGCAGGCAGGTCCCTCACAGATATCTCAACATAAAGTGGTAATGAGTTTTCTCTAACCAGGCATATGGATTTAAAAGTAAAACACTCCTGAAGCCCAAGCCCACCCTTTCACTCCCTGAGGCTTTCTCTCCCTATAGCAGACTCTGTGCTCATGTGCTGTTTTCCTTCCCACCTCATGTTTGCTCCCGCCTTGTTGAGCCCTTGGACCATTACAAAATTATTTGCACAATCTGCACCCGACTTTAACAGAGTTAGAGAACGAAATCCTAACAGAGGTTTTCAATCCTCTTTGATGCTTCAAAACGCATAGTGGCCACCACAGTCTGCCTGGCCTGGAGACGTGCTGGATAAATGGAATACCTTGAAGCCTGTTAAATCAGTCCCTAAGGGTTAATCTTGACCCTCTGACCACTGGTTGCTCTGCACGGCTGATAACTTGATTTGAAGAGGATCCAAAGGAAAACCCGAGCTGCTGGCACACTGGGAAAGCCACGCTGCATAGCTTCTCATAAGGTGTTGAAAACACCTCTCAAGTCTCCATCCGTTGTTTTGCTACAGGTGAGTTGCAAAGCAAAGAAGAAAAGCAAGTTATGCTCAGATAGCATCAAATACAACTTATTAGCTGGGCCCCGGTGAATATCTGGAGCAGATGTTGCAGATATGTGTATCACCTCTCTGTAACCCTCTTGACACTTCCTGTTACATTCTGGGACAGTGAGGAAATTAAATATTACCACCGATGTCACAAAAGTTAGCATGTGCAAACAGGAAACTGAAATGTCTTTTTCCACCCCTTCACGCCCCACTCCCCCCTCCACTGTACTTAGAATAATGACTGCACATTGCAGGTGTAGGTATATGCTGGCAAACGTGAATTCTTGGGTACAACCACCCCACTATGTATTACAGTGACAGTTTTGGTGTTCACAATGTCATTTTCTCTGTCACCGCAGACCAACAATTTCAAATGAAAAGATCTAAAAAAGAGGCTGTGTATTCACTAACCATTTTTGTTTACCTCTATATAGCCTTATTACTGGGAATAACAGCAGGAGAAATCCATCTTCTTCTTTCACCCATTTCTACTTTACACTTTATTCACTCCAGAGCTTCCTCACGACCACAGGGACTACTTCACATCTCTTCTTGCTGAACAATTCTTAGCAAAAGGCCATGATAGCTCCTTGTGTATGTAAAACATAGCAGAAATATTAAACCAAAGATCAAAGGCAGTTCTGTTCCTCAGATATTTTCCCTGACCCTTTAAACTGGCTGGGTGCAGAATGAATAAGGACCAGACTCTGCCATCAATTACACCAAGTTAAATCCAGAGCGGGCTGTTGTAAATCAAGTTATTTTAGAGTTACACAATGTGTAACTGGGAGCAGATTTGGGACCTGAGTCTGCAGGCCAAAGCACCAGACTGCAAAGGGAAAATCCCACCTCTCTCCCTCTTCATTTCACCTAAACTCTCCTTCTCTTCACATAAGCAGCCCCATCTGCTTGCTTAGAAAAGCACACAAACCTAAGGCCTTTCTAAGCTATCCATAAAGAGCTTAGAAATCCCACCTCTAAGCATTGCCAAATGGATCGCAGATAAATCAGGTTTTTATTTGTGTCAAAATGCAGCCCAAAAGGACCGAACAACATCTAATTTTTATTAGCAGCTATAAAAAAAGTGGAGGCATGAACTGCCTGGGTGCAAAGCTTGCTGGAAGGGAAGTAAAACCAAAAGACTTTTAGCGTTGAGTAAAAAGTGTCTGGAAGCATATTTAGTCAATAAATTCTGTCACTTCTTTTTCTCTTCACATTGCATGATGCTACTCCCCCTCACACAAACCTAGTGCTTTAATCCTGCTAAATATTTGCAAATTGGCACCACATCGGATCAAGACAATAGAGGGGGAAAAGCAAAGTGATGGAGGTCATGATATACGTCTTATTACAGAGATAGCATTTCACAAGATTAAAGAGGATTTTCTAGGCAATGGAGACAAATCCAGCACCAGCTTTATTGAGCAAACTTCGCAGATGCTTCACCCGTTAACATGTGGTAGTGCAAACAAAGGAGATTGTCTCCTTTTCCAAATGAGCACCATCAATGCCACCATTCCATTTATTACACATTTTCCCACTCGAGTGTTCACTTTTGAGAGGTGACGTGTTTCAGCTGTGGAGATCTGCGGGAGGCAATGGAACTGTCCATGAAACAGAAGTTCCAGCCTAGTTGCAGCATCCAGGGAAATTATCAACCTGGATTATTGCTTTTGGGAATAAGAAAAGAGAAACGGGGGAAAAAAGAGCAATGCCAAGCCCTTCCATTATAGGGATTTTATGAACAATATGTCCTGAGAACCTCCACTCTGGTCAACTCAGGGAGACAAAGCTATTTGTAAACACCAGAATGTGCTATATTTTTGTCACCTTTATTCCTAATCATCAGAAACATAAATGCTTGGGTGAGAAATACAAAGTGTTGGAGGAAAATTAATAGGAACTTGCACAGTAACTGCTGTTCTCCAGTGGAAACACACCTCTGACGCTGGGAGGTTGGACTACAGAGCAAATGGGGCTTGTGTTAAATCAGGACCCTAGGATCTAGCACTTCCTAGCTTCAAACACCTTTTTATCCTGTTCATTACAGAAATTACAACATCAGGACTGTGAAGAGCCCCAGCAGTCCCAGGCCACTGCTTGGTTGCAGCCCAGACCCTGCCCAATGCCACTTCCATTTCTTCCACCACTCTCTCCTCTGTGGTATTCTGCATCCAAAGCATAGGTCAACATCTCAAGCCTCATAAATGTTAAGACCCCAGCTGTACAGAAAAGTGACTCAAAGGACCCATAAGAAAGATGCTGGGACAAGTGGATTCACTTTGAACTGTGGCAGATCAATGAGGATCTGGGGCTGCTTCCTGGTCAGCCAGTCCTCGCTCACACCACAAAACTTTACTGGCAAATGCAGCCTCCAGTCAGAACCACCTGGTTTCAATTCAGATGGATTTGTGGCACTTTAAAGGGGTTTAGTGACTGTTTTAGCTGATCCTTCAGATGAAGAACTACAAAAAGCTGGCCTGGTTCCCTAACAATAATGGTGCTTATCAAGGCACCCTTCAATCGTCAGGCTTGCTGACCGCCTCCTGTCCATTGTTTCTCATCAGTATTTTGATGGTTTTCTCCCAAAAGTGATCAATTTAACAGTTGCTTCTCTGGATTCACAAAGATAAAAGGCCTGATCACATCCCTAGGCTGCTGTCTGCATCCTGACAGCAGGCTTCCAATGCAAAAAGGGGAAGTTCCACCTCTTTAAAAATCAGGTTAGAATCCAACTTGCTGCTTTTGCATTTTCCTGCTAAAGGCAGCAGCTATAATAATATCATTCTCTATTGTTTCCTGGCCTAGAGCAACAGTATATCAAATGTCCCATTGCCTGATGTCAAGAACAGCAGTTATGTATTGCTGAAAATCTGGGATCACAATCTCCCAGAAAATGAGGAACATTTTGAAATTACTAGGCCAAATCTGCTCTCCGGGTTGCCAGCATAAGTGTCATATTTGCACAGGTGCCAAATTTATGATGGGAACAGTTTCAACATTTTTACAAAATGTAAAGAGTATCCATTCTAACTGGGCAAATGGCATGTCCTGCACAAAATATTTGTCCAATGAGTCAAAATAAGTTTAAGTTATACTTTGAAGAAGGACACGAAGACCTCTTTCTCAAAGCATTTCAGCAGGAGAACATTATTTTGTACTGCTGCTCTGCCTCCCACTGCAGGCACCACAAAAAATTTGTGGCCTCTTAAAGGCAAAATGCAGCAAGAGATTAATGCAATCAGACTTGGAATAATGATAAAGGGACTTGATTTCCACGGGGTCAGTGATCAGTGAAACTATTGAACAATCCCTGGTGAGCTACCTACCAAAGTGGCAAAGAATTTTGTCACACCTGAAAGTCTTGGCCGAGGGTACTGGAGCCTCATAGTACAGTGGTGCAGTAGGAAATTTTCACTATCTGTGTCCTCCTGATGGAGGGGATGATGCAGAAAGCAGTCATTTGACTTTCATATTTGTCAAGACCATAGATCCATTAAAATTCTGAATCAGAAAGCACCCCTGGGCAGTTTCTCCTTGCTGGTAGCACTCTCACAACAGATCTGTCCCATATGTTCACACAGAGAGTAGATACTACAATAAAGAGTAACATAATGGACAACATGGACAATATGGTCTGTTGGGAAAGTGCCAGTCTGTCTTCTCTGAAGGGAAATGCTGCTGGAAAGCTGCTGCTGTTCTATGGGGTAAAGGCATTTTTGGGGATAAGGGAGGTCTCAGGGACAGGAAGGCTGTATTTCCAGAAAATTTTGGATAAGGTTCAACGCCAAAACTTGTTGAAACACCACCAGTAAAATACTGGGCAGTACCAGGAAGAGTGCTGAAGAGCAAAACATGGGATTATAGACTTGGCCTGCAGCTCTGCTCTCTGCCCTTCAGGACTGGGATGGCGGGGCTAGGGAAACAGACAAAACGACTGAGAGGATGGAGAAACTCTTCTGTCAGGAGTTGTTATATAAAAGCTGTGACTCTTCAGCTGAGGAGGAAAAAAGCAAACACAATAGTGGTTTACAAAACAGAGAAGGCAGTCAGTTGAGTCACTGTGACATTTTCCTGGTCATCTGGCCAGCTGTTTACCTGTAAACTGCCCTTCACCACCTCCTACAATGCTGGAGCTAGAGATGATGTGATGGAATGAACGGGAGCTCTGTTTGAAACAAATAAAAGCAATATGTTTTTACTCTCTACACCCAGAGGTGTGGGACCTCTGGGCTGGCTGTCCTGTGCAACCACACGAGCAGCAACAGCCACGTCTGTGAGGGAGAAGGCAAATCCATGAGCAACAGCTCCATGCAGATACTGAAAGGATGAGAGAGGGAGGGATGTACCCACGAATACCTCGTTCAATTGCAGGCTTGATTCAGATGCTAGAAAACTGATTGATTTAAACTTTGGAACCCCGAGGTTTGGTATCACTTTGCATTTTCTGCTTAAATCCCTGCTTATCTTCTCAGGTGTCTGCAGCCTAGGTTTTGGCCTCCTTCTCAGTTACCCAGCCTAGATAAACATACGTGCTGTTAAAGCTGTTTCCAGGAATGCCTTCCTCTCCCTGCAATCTCTTATCTCCTAGAGGAGATTGTCAGAGGGTACTTCAAAGCCCTTTGAAAATGGCCAGCGCTCTGCCTGTATCCCAGCAGATACAGGCACCCTCACCCCGAGAAGTCAACAGCCACCCCCGCATTCGGAGCAGCCTTATCACCACCACAACAGCGAGCAGCAGGAAAGACTTAGGGACTTTACCCTTCACTATCACAACCCAATCTTCTTCAGTCTTTGCTCTGCAACATGCTGCCAGTCATCTCCCCAGATTCACCCAGGTGGGTTGTAGAAGATAATGCGAAAACCAGCAGAAAATAAAAGGAATGGTTTTCTCTGCCCTGAGGAACAGGGAAGCCTGAAGACTGCTGAGCTTGTAATTAAAATGTGGAAAGGCTATGACAGAGCTCAAAAGATGGAAGAATGGGACACAGGCAGCAGAAAAATGCTGAGCACCAGGCTTTGGGTGACATGACATTTTGAATTAAAAATAAATAAGAAAATTGCCTAGGGGAATGCAAGGAAGGGGTGGCTGTGGAAAGAGAGCGTGAGGAGCAGGGGCTATAGTCCAAGCACTGCCCTCAGATAAATCTTGTTCAGCATTCCTCTACTGTAAGACTATGAAGTGAAGACTATCAAGTGAAGAGGTAGATGAAAACGGTACAGCTGTTTTATGGTGCTGTTGTCCCTGCTGAATCACAGAGGATCAAGTGCCTGCCAGGACAAATGGCAGGACACCATGCATGCAGTTCTCACCCCATTGGCAACTTGAAAATGGAAATGTCAAATATAAAAGTCAGACTTTTGCTTTGAACTTGTTTTCTGCTACTGTTAACAAGCATCTCATGGGCTGGCATCAATGGAAGAGGCCTCCCAGGGAAGTAGTGGAGTCACCAGCCCTGGAGTAACATAAAAGACATGCAGATGTGGCACTTAGGGACATGGTTTAGTGGTAGCTGTGGCAGTGCTGGGTTAATGGTTAAACTTGATCTTAAAAATCTTTTCCAGTCTAAGTGATTCTAGGACCAGGCACACAGGCCAGGTGGCCACAGAGAGACCAGGGCACACACATGGACAGGGATGTTCCATCATGATAGGAAAAGCAGCAGCTGTCTGGACAAGTGTCACCATGATATTTTATGAAAATCTCTTTGCCAGGATTTTTTTCTCCTGAGAAGCCTCAGAGGAAAAGAAAAATAATAATTATCTGCTGTTGTGGAATGCAACAGGTGCATCTTTGACTGGTCCATGTGAGTTGCTTCTACTTAATGACCAATCATGGTCCAGCTGTGTTGGACTCTCTGAGAGTCACTGGTTTTTATTACTCATTCCATTCCTCCCTAGCTTTCTGATGGATCCTTTCTCTCTGTTCTTTTTAGTATAGTTGTAATATAGCATTTTAATATAACATAATATAATATCATAATATAATAAATCAGCCTTCTGAAACATGGAGTCAAGATTCTCATCTCTTCCCTCATCCTGGGGACCCTCAAACACAACGACAGACAAGGACCATGCTTTATCCCATGTCATATTTATCCCATCTATATTAACCCAAATCAGCCACTGCTGCTTATGTTACCCACCCAGAGAGAAGGGCTTTAGAAAATTGGAGTTAACTGAATGAGTTGTAGACCAGGAGTGAGAAACATCAGATCGGTATGTGGGAGATTCATCCCAGGGGACCACAGAGACCAGCAAAAGTCTGAGCAGCAGACAGGATCAATATTCCTCCCTCCTAGTGAAGCCAGAGTGAAAGTACCACAGAGAGGCAATGTCATTACAAGTGTACCTGCAGTGCCAGAAGCTCAACAGGGATTCCTGCTTGAGTCTTTTTCAGGCTACATAAAGTTTTACAGGTCTGTAGCTCTGCTGACCTGGGTGAAATGATTCCTCCTTTGCCTCCAAATAATATCAGGATCCAACCGAAATGCACAGACCTAGGAAACAAGGGATACCTAGGGACACTCTTCAACACTAGAGTGTGAATCAGTGTCTGACACAGGTCTCCTTCAGCCAGGAGAGTTCCTCAGATTGGCACAGTCCCTTGCAGATCAGCAGGGCTGCTCCTCACACTTCCTTCTCTAGACACATTTCCCTTGCTGAATAAAAAGCTGCTCCAAGCTGAGGCTTTATGCCTTTTTTCATACACATCACTGATCTATTCATCCTGTTAAAACTGCAGAAAAATAAATCATCAGTGCTGAAGAATACTCTGCCTCAGATGGTAAAATTCATTGGATTATACAACTGCTTGCTGCCCAGGTTATACATAAAGGACTGCACTAACTGGGTAATGAACAAGCCTAACCATTATATTTTCCTGCTGGCTGCCAGCAATGTGGGAAGCTAAGGGTTCAGGATCTTGAGGCCCTGCTGCTGGCCTGAAACCCATTCTGCTCTTTCAAAAACATTAAATAGACTGGGACAGACAGGCTGATTGATGCAAGAGGTCCCCCTCATTCCACATCCTGCCTCTAGTCAGCACAGATACTTAAGGAGAGAATGTAAGAACCAAGCAAATGCTGAGTGATTTTTCTCTATTGTGTACAGTGATTTTTCCTCCCAGCTTCCAGCTATCCACAGCTTTGAGACTTCCCAAGAAAAGGCTGTATTTTAATACCTAACAGCCCTCCTTGGGGCTGTTCATTTCCTCATGCATTACTCTAATTGCCCTTTTAATCTGCTTATGACTAAAGTAGGTAAAAGTAGTGTCTATCACTCCCCTTTGCCCCAGAGTCCCTCTGCCATCTCTCCTGAGGTTTATAATGTCTCACTCTCTCCTGAGCAGGTGTTTTTCCTCTCCCCTCACCTTGCTGCACGCCAGGGTAACACTAAAGGCAGAAGTTGAGATCTCTTCTGTACAAACCCCTGAGCACATCAATTACTAGAGCTCAGAAAGGTTGCTCAATTGTAGGGGCACTCACATGCTTCAGCAAGGTTCAGTGTTTAAGCATAATACATATGACAACATCAGGTCAGCTCCATGTGGTCATACAAAAACCCTGTCTCCTGCAGCAGTGCCCCCCTCTCTGTGGTCAGCAACTGGTGTCCAGAAAGAAAATCAAAAGCAAATTAAGAGTGTGGTGAAGTGACCCTACAGACACCTTGTAAGGACAAACTGTCACATTTATCAATGTCTCAGCTCTAGTCAACCTTCAATCCTACCCTAGAAGCTCCAATCCACTAAACACAGGGAGGGAAATGGTAAAAATTACTTTTTTCTCCATTAACCAAAAAAATTTGTACTTTTCCTAGCAGTTTAATTTTGTATGAAAGAAAACAAAGTCCTCTCTTGGGAACTTCTATCTAAACTAATAACTAACTTCTTCACAAACCATCAGCTATTTCAGCATTTCTGGGAAACCTTAAGTACAGTGGGCTTACTTCAGTATGCCCTTATCAGCCTCAGCTGCCAGCCCATCCAGTATCTGAACTCCTTCAGCTGAGGGAGCCCTTTGATCACAGCAGCACACCCAGGCACAAAGTCACAGAGGGGTAAAGGATGACCTGAACTGCCTCAGCCTTGTCCAGATGCACAAGACAGCAGCCCACCTCAGCAGAAAATCAAAGCCCCACAGGTAGCAGAGGGATTTTTGTGCCAGGATTTGGCAACAGCAGGTTCTAGACTCTAAGCTAGCACAGCCCCTTTCCCTGCAAAGTCAGCATGCAAAGATGGGGTGACTTGGTCTCCAGCCAGCACACCCCAACTCTACTCCCTGCAGCACAGGAACCCCATGGAAGCAATTCTCCAAAGGCACCAGCAAGGGCATTGGTGACCCAACACCAGGTGTCACCAGAAAGGAGCCTGCTGGCAGGCTGGGCTCTCGGGCAGGGCCACTGTGCTGCAGGCACCACGAGGTGAACCAGCCTCCCAGCAGCGCCCAGCCTGGCACTTAACAAAGAGAAGAAGCCAAGGCTTTGTTCCAGTGAGGAATCAACCATGAGAAAGAGGAACTGTGTATTGATCTCATTCCTCTACTTTGTGCAGGTTGTGTGCATTCCCGTGGTTGAAAATGCCTTGGCCTTATAACCCAAGAGACAGGTGGCATGGGAGGGTAA
The DNA here is from genome assembly GCF_017590135.1 of Pyrgilauda ruficollis. Classification (NCBI taxonomy): domain Eukaryota; kingdom Metazoa; phylum Chordata; class Aves; order Passeriformes; family Passeridae; genus Pyrgilauda; species Pyrgilauda ruficollis. Next base: position 207,127 of record NW_024508213.1, on the reverse strand, counting down.
CCTGGAATGCCATCCCCAGCATGCCTGCTCCTCTCAGCTCCCAGACAAACAAACACAATGGGGACAGTTTACAAACCTCGGTTGGTCCAGAGCAAAGCTCCCTCTCTGGAGCAGTTTTGGAGCAGGACACTGGATCCGTGGGAATGCCTGGAGGTCTAGATGCTGTTCCCCGCTCGGCTAACACAATGGCATCGAAGGGGAAAGGCTTCTGTGCCACAAGTCATCCAGCTCCTGGGCACAAACAATCTCAAACCTCACTCGCCTTGGCCCTGGCATGAGGGACAGGACCCAGAAAGGAGTGTCAAAACCTGTGGTGCCAAAATGGAGAAGGCTCTGCTTTTCCAAAAATGCCCTCTGGCTCCCCCAGGACACCTATGGCACAACATGCAGCAGGCAAAACACCCCAGTTATGCTGTGCTCCCTGCCACTCACCCCACTTTCAGGGCCAGGCACAATGAGCTTGTCCACGCCTCACAGGGCCACAGCAAGATGCTGTGTTGGCAGGAAGACGGAAAGCTGGCCATTGTACCCTTCCCACCCAGCCCAGCCCCCTGGGGATGAGGCAGTGCAGGGAAAAGGCTGTATTTTCTGAGCCGAGGCCTTTTGCTGGGGCACTGGGAGTGCAGTCCCAGTATTTTGCTGGGTATTAGCACAGTGCACAGCCAAGGGACTACCCTCCAGCCTCCTCGAGCAGGCAGCACAGGCAGACACATACACAGCTCAGAATTTATTTCCAAATACCTCATTTATATCATTCTCACATGAAATATTTCTTTTGGAATATAGCCTACACTTAGAAAACAGAAGAGAGATTTTTTTATAAGGCACATCAGATTATAGACTACATAGAGGCATCTCCCCCTCATTTATGCTTGTAAAATACTGGTAATTTTAAAAGTAAGATTTCTAAAACCTAGACCCTGTGTAGCCCCACGTAGAGCAATATCCATAGAGTTATTAGACCTCAGTTTACACACACCTAGAAAAGGGCTATAACAAGTTGTATATAAATCACATCTTCAGAAACAGTCACAGCTGGCTACATTCAAAAGTAATGCTACTCCAGACTATGGAACAGGCTGCTTATAAAGTATAACCTACTGCTTCCAGTTCAGCATGATACCAAGCAGTATGATCTTGCAGAGGAAATTCTGTTATTCTTGTAAATGGAAGCTGCTCAGATTCAAGCCTGTCTCCTCCTCAAACACACATTTTTGAGCGACCGAGACCGTTTTTTACAGGGAAGCAAAGCACCCAGGAGAAATCTAGCTTTGTTTTTCTCCAAGATGTTGGCGTGACTGCATATCTGCAATCCCGTCAAAGCATTTGAGTAAGAAATATAAAGGCTCAGATGTTAACTTCAGGACCAGTAAGCATTAAACCATTACCAACCAGATGCAACCAAGTCAAATGCATCCAGCTTCTGTGCTACGGAAGTCTGTTTTTCCAGACTCTTCCAGTGCAGAAGCCAACATATTTTTATTGAATTAAGCCCTAGGTAAAGATTTCCATCCCATATTCATGTTTTCAGTGATGGAACATTACCCACTCTGCACTCATTCTTCTGTAGAGAAGGAAAAAATACTGTCTGTGGAGCCTATGCCAATAGCCCAGAATCCATTTACATAGTGTCATTTTCCTTAATGGGCCAGGAGGTAAACTGTGGTCAGCTTTATCAACTCAAATGGCCTCCACAGTTCTTTGTATCAGACACTAATTCATTTCTGATGAAAAAAGGTTCTGGCCTTCTGTCACTACAGTTTAGTTTAAGAATAAGGCAAAGGTCACTTCAAGGCTAGGGCCAAAGGGAAAAAAAAAGAAGTATAATTTGATCTTCAACTATCTAGGGGAGGGAAAAAAAGTAATTGTGGCCCTAAAAAGACAGACAAGACACAAACGAAATGTGCTCTGCAGAACAGGTTTAAACACTGATCCTTGCAGAGAGTCACATTATCATTTGGGTCTCCCGAACTCACTAGAACTGCAATCAGGCTTAGAGCTCAGTAGGAACCAGATTCAGTCAGAGAACAGGTCACACTCAGCTCTATGTTCATCCCTCAGCTACATTTTAGGCACATTTCAATTAATCTGTTGGAATGATCTGGAAAAAAAAAAAGAATTATCAGTTACATTTTGGGGATGGCCTCAGACAATTTCACAACTATGAGCTTGGACAAGATTCAAACACAAGTGACTGTTGCCTTTAGAAGGGAAACATTAACTTGGTTGGAAACAGCGTTATGAAAAGGATGCAGCAGCCTCAGTTTCTAGAGTCCAGTTTGTTATAAATCTCAATCTGCCTGATTTGTTATTTGTTTAGCAGCCTTAAAAGGTAAAGGGGCATCCTGAAATTCTTGGCTGAAAATTTTAAACCAGATGTAGTTTATATGGTGCTGCACAGGTATTTGTTACATCGCTTAAAAAAAAAAAATTAAAACCCCGACACAACAGTATTTACATTCCTTTGAGCTGAAATAGATGAACTGTCGTCATGTCTGCAAAAACACAGAGGAAATCACCACTGCTCAAGGTAGCGAGTGAAAAGCTCGGTCATGTTTTTGGGCTTCCACTCGGCTTCCTGGGAAAGGAGGACAGAAAGGACTTTCTGAAAGTCAGGAGGTAACAAATGAGATGTCAGCTCCAAAAGGGATTAGGTTCCCTCACCACAAGCTGAAGGTATACCCATGACCTTTTTAACCATGGCATTTGCGTATAGATTACACCTCTTGCATACCCTTTTAAAAGTGATCCCTAAGAGCACTGGCTTGGGAAGACACAAAGAGAGCAGGAGTGAGGTTTTAAAGCTACAAATGTCAGTTAGGAGGCACAGTGTTATTTTTCCCTTTGATCGTCCATGTACAGAGCTCTACATTTCCACCGTTGCTTGTGCGTTCCTCCTGCAAAGCCCTGGCAGTGAAGGCCTCTGTTGTGCTCTGCCCCATCACATACACCTTACAACAGAAGAAGTTGAATCCTTTTGACAAATCCTTCTATGCTCACAGACACATGGTGCTTCTTTTTCCTTAATGAGAAGTTCTGGTCACAAAACTAGGCGCCAGACCTGATATATAGCAATTATTTAACTAAGAATCCTGCTGCAATCCTCGAAAGGGTAACTGAGTCATCCAGTAGCAACATATACACATACATACAGATCTATGCTATACACTCAAGACAACACAAATTGAGATTTCAGCTAATATAGCCTCTATTGATTTCCTCAGAGCAGCACTCAGGTCCTTGCAGCCCCTATACAAAACAGCAGTATTTTTTCCACCAGGATTTGGAGAGGTTTTTCATCTTGTCTGGAGTCCTACATTTGGATTTCTTTGGTTGCTGCTGGGTATCCGAGTACTGAATACCAGCCACGATGGCTGCATCAAAGACCTCCTTGAGGTTTTTCTGAGTCAAAGCAGAGCATTCGATGTAGGATGCGGCTTTTATTTCCTCAGCACACAGCTTTGCAGCCTCCTCCGAGACTGGCTTTTCTTTGCACTTGTCCAGCTCGATGAGGACTTTGACATCCTCCCGGAGGTCTGATTGTGTCCCAACCAGAATAATGGGTGCCTTGGGGCAGTGGCAGCGAATTTCAGGAACCCACTTCTCACTCACGTTCTGGAAGGACGAAGGGCTCACCACGCTGAAGCACAGCAGGAAAATGTCCGTGTTGGTGTAGCATAGAGGCCTGAGCTTGTCGAATTCATCCTGCACAGAACAAAACTGTGTTAGCACTCCACAGAAAGAGCAGTTCTAGCCTGCCCTGAGCCTTGGTGAAGCTGAGGACCACCTGCCACTGCCATCTTGACAGGCACCCCAAAATGAGCACCCAGACTACTCAGCAAGGTGTGACACGAGCAGAAGCCACCTGTACCCAGCCTGAGGTCTTGTGGCTGCCAGCCAGTGGGCACCCTGCCACCATCAAGCACACAGGACAAAGGTGGTGGCTTCCCCATGTACCTGAGATTTTCCAACTAATGCTGCAGGTTATTTCAAGTGCTTAAATATTTCCTCTGCTCTTTGTACACAGGTCCTCTACCCTACTTCAGCAAAGAAGCAAAGCCGTGGGAAGCGGTTATGGCACAGAAAGCTGCAAACTGAAGAGGGAGAAAGCACTTTCCCCAGACCCACCTCTTCCAGGCTGAGTCAGTGAGTAGCCCTGAGAAGGAGCACCGTGTACATCAAAGCTGTTCTGCTGACAGACCTGGGCAAGGGCAAAGCAGATAGGCAGCAGCATGTGTACCTTCTGGGTACCTTTCCTGGAGTCAGCTTTTAAACTGGTAACTACTTAGCAACATCCTACAGGATATGGGAATAATTTTCCTGCCATTGTGTCCAGGGATTTAAATCTGATGGGAGCAATAATGACTTACAATGTGCAGGCTTAACATGCCAATGGCATAGAGTAAGAGCTTTACCTTTCCCTCCCACCCATGCCACATCAAACAAACTGCACACGGGCCTCCCAGCACTACCCTTCTGTTTTGTTTTTTTTTTATTTTTAGTGCAAACTCCAGCAAAGCAAGGCCCTTTTTCAGCTTCAGGACGCAGCCACAAGAAAGTCAAACACTTCATGGTAACAAAAGTGTGTTATCCTCATGGAAGAATGCAGCTATAAGCAAGGGTTACTCCAGGCAGGCTGCTTTTATGCTGACAGCAGGATAAAACCAGGGTAGCAGCCTGAACAGGAAGGATTTGCTTCAGCTGCAGTGACATTTAATTAAAATGGACCATATTCTCAAATGCTTGGAATTGGAAAGGCACAGAAACATAAAGCTGAACATATCTCTCAGTTTACTGATGAATTGCAAGTTGCATGTTAATTTTTGAGATGTGAAATTTTGCTTTAAAGCCTCTGGAGGCCCAGAATATGCAATTTAAAGCCCCCTGGAAGCCTCAGAAATCTTGTTCTGTTCACATGAATTTTTTGCAGCAGCATCTCTGAGAGAGACATTTATAAAAATGTCAAAAAAGTAAGATTCATTAGCTCTCTTGATTCTCAGATTGAGCCACAGAGAAAACCAGGCTCTCACCACTCAGCTCAAGAAAAACCCACATTTACTGAGAGATGCTGCTCTGAACAACAGGGCTGTTTGCAGAAAGGCACCTTGCCATGTAATTGCCTCTTCTTGCTACATGTGAAACTTCAACAGGGCTCAATTCAATGGGTTTGGAAGCAAACCCTAGATCTGAAAGGTTTTTACTAAGATGAAACAATTCCCTTTATATCCTAAGTACACTTTTGCCATTTCAATGGTAGGTACATGGCCTGCAGGGATTCTACACCTCTTCGGGCTACTGATGCTGAAACAGAATTTCCCACTGCCTGGAGAGCTTTTTTTAGCTCCAGATTTTAGCAGCCGTTTTATCAAAGTATCTTGAAGTATCTTCCTTTTCAGGAATCTTTTACTCAGGACAATTTCTGTCAGTTTAGATAACCCTTTCATTTTAAAGACAGTAACTTTACTCAATCCAGCTGCACTTAGGCCACCAGAGCAAACACCTTAACCATTAAGGGCAGAGAAGGCAAGGGGTGACAGGACCTGTTCATCCCTCTTGCAGCTGCCTTTCCACAGACACTGCATGTTCACAGGCTGTCACCTGATGCCAGTTTCACCTGCCATGCTCTGCATATGAACATGCATAGCCAAGACTGTTGCAGTACCACCCCATCTCTTCAGGAGATACAAAATCATGGGACAGTTCTGCTGTTTGACTTCATATCACTACCTGCAGAAGGCTGTTTGTAGGATTTTAGCTCTGCTTTGTAGGGCACACTGCTGTCTACTACTGCATAGCCCTTAAAACCCCATTCCTCAGTAGGGCACCCAGTTACTACTCATCTAAATAGGTTTGTATGTTAAGACCACTGAGATTTTTCAGCATGGTTTTGGTGAAGGCATAGACCTAGATCCACAAATCTTCACAAGACCCTAACTCCCACTGCTTTCAAATGCAGCGAGGTAGCAAAATATTTTTGGCTACTTTTGGTTATCCAGCCTCGACCCCTGGCAAGCAGTGTTGCACACTGCCCAGGGTGGTACAAACGTGGGTCTTCCAGAAAATCTGAGATGGTAAGACATGGGTTTTTTAATGTATCAGGCAAAGTAGGGGATGAGAGGCATCAGCCACCCTCATCTCTTCAGGCTGCAGATTACAGGAAACCTCAGCTTTGCAGCAGAAGCACTTTCTAAACGGGTGGGAATGGCAAATATGAAGCCTCCACGGACAACACCCAATAGTACTTTTTTCTCCCTCCAGCTTCTGTCCCTTCAAAAAACACAGTCTCTGTCTCTGGACACCTACAGCTGTGGTTGCTTTGCATGCATTTATGCCGAACACCCTAATTCTTTAACCCGCAGTTATTTAGCAAAAATAAAGACAGTGACAACCGTTCAAAGAGAAAACCAGGTGGCCGTTGAATCCCCAATATGTTCAGCCTTTCTAGTCAGGCTAAACAGAGCTGCAGCTTGAGCCAGCAGAGCAGCAGCCTGTGCCCAGCCCCTATATAGAGAAACTGTACATCCCCCACCCTTGAACAGACAGGCAAAGCAGTGACTTAAGCAGCAGTGAAAATGACAGCAGATAATAACATGATCAAACACTGAGAATACTTTCAAATCCATGAAGTCATTTGCAGGACTACTTTGCGCAACAGCAACCACTTCTCCCCTCCCGCTGTCACTTAAATCAAGTAAGTGGCTCCACTGACCTGACCAGCTGTGTCACAGAGCTGAAGTCTCACCGGCTTCCCATCGACAGACACAACAGCTTTTGGAGAGAAAGGAGGGAGGGGGGAAAACTGTGGTGAATTCAACTTTACATGTTTTCCGTTAAAGAAAAAAAAATTAAAAGGAAGATTTACTGTCCCTCAGTTCTGATAGCCTTTTCTTCAATTCTTTTAGATTTAACAACTTAGCAGAGCTGGAAGGGACTAACACAAACAAGACCTTCAGGGCTTTCCAATTAATTTTACTACAAGAGATGAGTTAGGCAGTGACGGCACAAGTCCTCCGCAGGCAGCGCGGAGAGCGAGCCCGGCAGTCTGGGATATTCGCCGGCTAGAGGGGTTTAGCTTTACTTCCTCGCACACATTCAGCCCGGGACATGAAAAGCCCCGCTGAACCGCAGAGAAACCCCTGGAAGTCCCCTTTTGTAAGGGCGAGACAAGGCGAGTATTTAAACCTGCCCTTCAGGCGCTTCCGATGCGCCCGACAGCGCTAAGCTCTCCACCGGAGGGTTCCCAATTAAATCCCGGCTCTGGCCGCGCGGCCGGGCATGACACCCGCTGCCAGCCTGGCTCCTTTACACCGGAGACCGGCCGGCGCTGCTGGCTGCGATGGCAGCCTGACAAGCTCGGTCCTGCTCCTGGAGCCCTGCTCCCCATAAATACATACTGGAATCACCGAACCTGGACATCGCGCCCCCTCCGTGCAGCGCAGCCAAGGCCGGACCAGCAGGACGCGTCGCTCCCCAGGACGGCAGAACCCCTCGCCCGCCGCCCCGGTGCCCGCGGCCGCCCCGGTCACTTACCGGAGAAGTTGTCGAAGGCGGTGGGGATGTACTCGGTGGGGTACCCGTTCGTGGTGTAGCTCACTACCAGGCTGGTCTTCCCCACCGCGCCGTCCCCCACCAGAACGCACTTGATGCTGCGCCGCGGCTCGGACCCCACTCCGGCCCCGGCTCCGGCCACGGCCCCGGACCCCGCCGCCCGGCAGCGGCCGCCCAGCGCCGCTCCCAGCGCCGCCGCCGCCCGCCCGCTGCGCACCCTGCGCGGGGGCACCGGCGGCACCTCGCAGCCGCCCGGCGGCACAGGCTTGCTGATGTATCCCGCCTCGCCCTCCTGCTGCGGCGGCATCCGCGCGGCCACGCAGAGCCCCGCGGCCCGGGGGGCGGCGCGCTGCCCGGGGCCGCCGACGCCACGGCCGCCAGGCGGCGCCGCGGCGCCCCCCTCCGCTCTCACGGACGGTTGCGGGCAGGCAGAGGGGGCGGGCCCCGCCGGGCGGCCCCGCCTCTCATTGGCCCGCTCGCCCCGCCGCGCAGCGCCATTGGCTGGGTTCGACGGAGGGGGTGGTGCCGCCCGGCCCGTCGGGGCGCGCGGCCGGTCTTGCGCGCGGAGGCGGCGTGAGGGCCCGTCCGGCCAGGCCGGGCAGCGCTCGGCTCGCTGAGGGACGCGCGTCGCGCTTTGCAGGGCAGGAGAGCCCTGACGTTCCGACGGGTGCCCTCGGCGTGTTTGCCTTGGAAGCTGCTGAGTGAGCTTCCACCTGCACGCCTGGGGAGGGGTAAACTGTGCCATGTGCCAGTAGGAAAAGGGGGGCACCTCATCTTTAGTACGTTTTCAATAAGTTGACCATGGAAAGTTTTGCAATAAAACACTGAAAATGAAAGGCTGATGAATAGCCTGGCTCTGTGTTCAACTGGAGATGTTATTAACACATTTCTTACAAGAACCTTAGAAGCACCATAAAAATACGAACCATACCACCTGGAGAATCTGGGGTGCCTCATTTGACAGGCAGCAGGTGCATATGTCTGAACTTACCCGAATCAGTGCTGAGAAGTCTATGGCAGAGTTGAGATTTCAGTTTACCATTTTTTAGCATCACTGAGTTGCCAGTGAGTCCTGAAGTGCTGCTTCCCCATTTCCCTCAGTGAAGTGGAAACCCATGTGAGGCAGCGCGTGCTACAGCTGCCCATCATCCCATCTGTATTTCCCATGGTCACTGGAACTGACATCTTCCTGATCCTTTAAACCCTGGAGCGGTGTGGCCTAAGGCTCTGCAAAGGCTCATGTCTCATGGAAAAAAGCACTCTGTACAGCTGATCTTTTCCTAAGTGCCCTGGCCTCTTCCTTGGGAAGTGTTACTGTGGCTCTCCTTAGGGCCATGGCTCTTTTGCACACGGACATTTTGGACATTCCAAAGCAGGGCCAAAGCCAAGGTCCTGGCAGCTGCAAAAATGACAGGTTGGATACACTGTGTGTACAATTGAAGGTGTAGGAAAAAAACATCTCCCTGGAGCCCCATGCCAGCTCAGCAGCACCCACTCCCTGCAGGGAGCAGAGCCAGGCAGGGGTGGAGCACAGCAGCCAGCAGAGCATAGAGGCTCAGTGTCACCCTCATGCTCAAGACCCATAGGGGCCATTGATCCTCCTGTGGGACACTGCAGTCCTGCAGAATTACCTTCCCTTAAATGAACAAAGATGGTACAGTCCCATATGGCATTGGCCCCAGAGAGAGCCATCACAGGGCACCCAGCTACAACCAAACCTGGCTTCCCATTGGGTGCTTTCATGCATTTATCCCTCTGTGATGAAGCTGTGAGAGATCACCCAGACAGCTGAGCTCTGCCAAGGTAGATGAACTGGAGCAGGAGCCTGCCTGCACTCAGACTTATACTAAAATAACTGAAATGGCTTAATTCATACCTTTGATTATTTTGGTACAACTCTTCGTGGGGAAGCCAAAGTTAGAACAAAAGCATTCTATTTTAATTTAGTGTAATTATAGCCTGTCTACCTAGAGGAGCTGAATTGCTTTAGTAATACTACTGCAGCTAATTCCCTAAGTATGGATGCAGTTGTGCCGGGATAATGTTAATTTGGCTCATTCTTGTGGGAAAGGGGAAAAACATTATGTGTGCATTGCAGGCTCTTTGCAAACAGCTGCAGCTGGTTGAAAGGTTACTGCCATGGCAGCTTGTTGCCACACTTGTTCTTGGGTTTGCTGCCTCCATAACAGAGCCATACAGCAAGCGTGCTCCACGGCCACCTGGCTGCAAAATCACAGCATTTCATTCAGTATTAGCTGCCTGCAGCCCAGCAGGTGTCCCACTGGAAGGCCTGAGATTACTGTGTGGCTGCTGTGCTGTAATGGTAATGTAATGTAACAGCTATCTGTGCTGTGGTAACATCTTGAATGGCGATGCTGTTTCAGCAGTATAAGCTCAGTATTAGAGTAATGCAGATGACAAATCACATCCCTGATCAAAGTCAGGTACCAACCCCAGTAACCAAAATTGCCATAGATTCTCTTTTTCCTTAAAGGGAGATAAAAGGAAAATTGATTAATTGCACAGAGGCCTGTGCCCCTTCTTCTGAATGGAAAACAAGTCGCTTTTCAGTGAAACTCTGGAGGTAGTCAGGATCTCCTTAAAACAAGGAATATCTTTAGTCATTTCTGGTGAACTGCATGAAGTATGGAGACTGGACACTGTTATTTCTGGTGCATTTCCTCCCTGCTGCTCTGTGAAGGGGCAGAGCCACATTTGCAGCCCAGTGTCTCAGTTTTATTCTGCATTTTTATTCTGCATCTCAGTGTATGCCTAGCTGCATCTCTGCACAAGACAAGGCATTGCTGGCAAGAGGCATGCACATTGGGAAGAGGTACAGCTTTTTAGGATCTAGTTCCCTCAGAGTTCCTTCTTCAAGCTCTGAGCAGCACCCAAGAAAGTTGTCTCCTGCACACATGAGCTTTGATGGAAAAGCCCATTGTGCCTGAGGAGCAGAGCTGTCAAGAGGAGTCTCCATCTCCAAGCCAAGATTTGTGTTACCCTTCTGCCAGAGCCCAGCAGCTGGTAGTTTTCCATCTCCTGAAATCCAGAGGAACTCTCAACCTCAGGGAACAAGAAATTGGAGAAAAGTCAATAGACCAGACTAGCTTCATACCACATTTATGCAAGGAAAGAAATAAAAGAAACACTATAATTATATTTTAACTGCCTTTTACTCTCAGCAGTATCCCATAAATCAGGTACCTTGTTAGTACTGTGGAACAGCATATGATGCTGGAAGTCAGCATGCAGCAAGTATGCTGACAGTAAATACAGTAAAGATTGTAAGCTGGTTGGCTTTGGCCATCTTGAGCAGTGTGTCCTGACAGGATGAAGTCATGACAGCAGACGAATTTTTATCTGTTTTGTCTGGTTTTGGCAAAGAGAAGGTGAGCAGATGTACTGCAATCTCTAACACCACACCAGGCTGTGGCCCAACTGAGGGCACAAGGATGTGCAAGCCACGTCACCCCTTACTAGCAATGGCAAATGGCAAATTCATGTCCTGGATCAATGCCATGATGAGAACTCATTAAGATAAAAGATGCACAACCACAAGGAAAACTCCTGTAGGTGGGAGATGAGAGGGCAGGCAATATGCGCTGCATGAGAACCCATTTAAAAGGCACCGAAAGATGACGTGAGAAATCTCCTCATGCAACGCTGCAAGCATCGTACATTTTTAAACACCTTCAGCAGACAAGTACAGCTGATGCGTTGAGCTAAGTAGGCTGCATATCCCACGACAGCTATAAGAGTCTGCATTGTTTCTGTGCTCAGGGAGGGGGGCGTGAGTGGATTCAGAGCTGCATGGTTGCCCTATACTGTAATGTACCCTGCTCAGTACAGTAGCCTTTTGTGTAAGAGGATGAGCTAACCAGTTGTTTTGTAGAGGGGGGACCCGTTTGCACCACAGCAGCAAGTCAGAGCAGCTCCCGGGCAGCCGTGGTGGCAGTGGCCTGAGGGGGCATTGATGGAGGGATGCTCTAACAGATAGCCCCTGTTTCTGAGATTTTGGCCTCAATCCTATCACAGGCACACATCTCACAGGTCTGAACCCAATTGTTTTCAGAGCTCTAAGCTGGGGGATAAACAGGCTTAACTCCCCATAGGTCAACAGGGTGGCAGTTGTCTGTCTCAGCGCTGAATCTGACACATTATCAGCCAGTTCACAGAAAAGCTTTTGCTCTGTCCTACATGCTTGTGTTAGTCAAATGTTATTCTTCAAGAAAAATGACAGAGAGAGGAAATTATTTTATCAGGACGTGAAGTAGGTCATTGTTATACCCTGGCTTATCATTTTCCCTATGATACAAAAAATATTAACTGGATGCTGGTCTTGGAGAATGAAAGCTTTCTTTTTTTTTCTTTTATTGCAGAAACTTGAAAAGCTTGACAGGGAGAGAGAAGAGGGAGTGAGGCTGCATGCTGAACATGACGTGCTGAACTGCAGTTTGTTCAGGGGAAGAGTATGGCCTGCTCTGCAGGACTGTCACCAAGATATTGATCTTTATCAAGAAGAGCAACCCGAAGATCTGGAAAAATATCCATCTATGATGACTCCATCCATTTTTCAGAGAGTTGGATCCCAGTGACTCAACTGAGCTGATCATTGGCAGGCGAATTGGTGAGAAAAGAAAGGGGAAGAATAGGAAGGGAGGGAGAGAGCAAGGAAAGGACAGCAACCCAGGAAAGAAAAGGCAGCTTTTTAAAAGGACTGCTCTGACCTGCTCTGACTCTAGAGAAGTGCCTTTGAGGATGTTCTGTGAGAGCTGTGAGGGGAAAGGGCTAAAGAAGTACAGAATATTGCTACTTTTACATTTGATTTGTAGTTTTAAAAAAATATGTATTTGCCAGAGCTTTTTTTAGTAACATTTTCATGCCCTATGTATGGATTTCAGGGTAGTTTTCACTACCTGGGGAATTGTATCAATAAATAGCACACATTATTAACACAATAAACTCTCACCACCCTGCCAGCTAAGTTCTGATTGAATTTAGGACAGGGTACCAAAAACTCACAGACAAAACCTGTTGTTGAGATAAACCTGGAAAAAACCTTCACATAACCAAAACAAAGCACAATTGCTTCAAGGCTTCCAAATTCCTAATTAATTCAGAAAACAAATTAACCCTGGCCTCCTATCTGCAGTCCCTCTGCAGGAGAACCACGGTGGGAGATGAGCCCTTTATCTCACTTTCAAAATCCTTTTCAGCTGATCTGCAGTCACAGTTGCTGAAAAGCACTGCATGTCCTGATTTTGTGTGACAGTCACCAATTTGCCAACTTGTTGTGTAAGCCCCTCACTGCCTTAGGGCTGCCCCACACCCCTCTGGGTTCACCAGAGCTGGGAGCTCTTCCCACATCTCTCCCTGCTGGCTCAAGCAGTGGACCCAGCAGGTCACCTGGGCACTACTGGGGACACCCTGGATAAGACCTAGGTGGTGGCAGATAAATGTCTTGGTAAGAAAAATAACAAAGATACCAGCTTTGCCAAACATCTGACTGATGGAACTGCCCCTACCCTGGAGTATATTGCATTTCACTGTTCTTCTGCTTACTGGGATTTATAACTTCTTCTGTTTCTGTCACAGGAGCCCCTTTTTCAGAGATAATCTGGAGAGGGAGGAAGTCCAAGAGCTAAGCTGGAGGAGAAGAAAACATGCTTGAATAATATGCTGCACACTGGTAGGAAAAATGGAGGAAGAGAGCTGAGCAGAGAAAAGACAGCTCAGTTTGGACACATCTCTGAGGAGCCAGAGCAGAGCTGCCTGCACTGGAAATGGACATGGTGTCTGCAGCACAGGTACTCTTTGCCAGACTGCCTGTCAGCCAGCAGGTGAATCCCCTTATTATTTTCGTTAGCTGGCACAACCCCACTAGTTCCCCTAGGTGGACTCCCAATACAGCTGTCAAAATCCTAGTCAGCCATGCTTCTGTTCTTTAAGGGTTCTTTCCAGCAGCTGGGAAAACTTTCCTTTTTCCTATGCATTCCCTTCCCTGTTAGAGCAGACTAGTGAGTAACACGTCTCATACACATCCTTGTATGAGGGGTCAAACCAGCTTCCTAATGGGACCCTTCACTTTTATTAAGAATACTGGGATGTGAGGAGAGCAGAGAGATCTGTCTGCTCTGCAGGGATGCTCCCATGCCTGCTTCTGCACCCTCCCACCCCTGAAAGCTTGGCCCAGCCAATATTTCTGTGCTGATCTGCCTTTGCAGAGAGTTTGTCCCATGCATTTTTAGATGGTTACTCTGAAAGTCTGAAAAACATCAACTTGTCTTAGTGTTATCTCTTTTGGAGTCAGCCACTTCCTCTTAGTATCAAACTTGGAAGAACCCCATAGCCACTTCTGAAAAGCCTTTTCCCTTTCCACATTTAAAGATCTTTTTCAAAAGCGGTGCTAGGATGTCTTTGGTGGGGATTGAAAGGCTTGGAACAAGCCAATGCAAGTGTTAGTTTTATTGAAAGTGAGCAGGATGTTCTTCCCTGACAGCTGCCTGACTTTAAGGGCAGGAATTGCAGGAAAGCATCCACAGCTCCAGGGCAGCTTAGCAGAGGAGGAAAGTCATGGCTTTTTCTGTGCTGCATGGTAAACAAAGGCAGGAAACCAAAGAACAGGATTCACTTGGTGTGGAGCAAACCCTGCCATCCAAAACACCACTGTCCTGGCTCAGGTGTACATGGAGGCTCCCAGGTTCTCTGGCTTAGCTGAGCCAGCTATGTCCATCCCACATCCCTGCTGCTGGCAGTCACAGCTGGGGAGGAGCAGGCACTTCTCAACACACCATGTTCCACCCCACAATCTGCTTTGGGAGAGAACTGTGAGCAGGTTTGGTATACTGGAAAGCAGTTACACAGGCATTATATTTCTCTTTTCAGGGACAGAATGAAAACTTCCAATTCCCAAGTCTTCAGGACAGCACTTTTCAACCATAATAGGTATACATAATCAGACATAGAAGCCAGACACAGTATAAGGTTTTATTTCCCTTTCAAGCACCCATCTCTTCCTGGGACTCCCTCACTAGCACAAGGCTGGGCCCAAGAAATTGCAACTCTAGTCCATTGGAGCTGGATTTTGAAACAAAAAGCTGCCAAAACAGTACTACCAGCATGGCTCTACAAGGCAAACCCTTCCAGAATGGTTTACTGTCACAAAGTAGTGTTTTCACCAGTCTGGTTTGAAACAGTTTTCTGAACAGAATGAAATTCCAAGGACTCCTTTGCTGTATAACCTTGACAGATTAGTGTCCTTTTTTAGCTGGTGAGGGAGCAGACAGAATTCATGTGCTAAAACCCAAAGCTCTAGAGGAAAACTTCTGTTGAGTGCAAACTGAGCCTCAGTTTGTCAGTGTTTGAGAAGGTGGATGTCTTGAAGTCCTCAGACTAAAGATGTGAATGAGGGCCTTCCTGGTAGACAATGTGATCCTGGCTTCAAACCTGTTTGTTCTGCTGCTTTACGGGTCTCCATATCTTTGACAGAGAGAGTTCAAGCAAGAAGGATGAAAATGCTGAACCTCTTCCAGCTCTGTTAGTTGTGGAGAAGTGACCTAGGGGCTTTGAGCACCAGCCTCTGTTAGCTGTAAATACAAACCACTGAAAAGCACCGGAACTTTCCCACTGAAGCAAAGGCATCAGGAACAGGAGATTAATGGGTTGCCAGCTGTGTCGGCATGATAAGCCAAGCAAGAACCCAGACTCTTTCAGTCAAAAATGGACTGAGACCTCAGCAGGGACGCATGGCAAATCAGCCAGAAGCCACACACGGAAAACTGAGCAAGGCAGCATGGGCAAACATTCCTTATCTTCGCTTTACGTCAATACAAATGGCATTGTAAAAGAGGTAGCAAAGTATTGGCTGGAGAGGAGGAGGGAAAAGTCCACAAACTTTCTTGGCTGTACACATAGGTTTTAAAATGCTACTGTTTTCCTCTGAAACTTGTCACTGAAAACAAGCATCCAGCAAGTTCTTCCAGAAGGCTTGTTTGCTTGTTTTGGTGGATTTAGCTGAGCTGTGCTGGCAGGAATTTGCCTGCCACTGCTGTTGTGCTCCAAAGGCGGTCAGGAAAGTACAACCTCTTAAACCAGTCTAAAGCACAGCTGCTATAATTACACCATCTACTATGATTTGCCACAAAATAGGACTCAGGGGAGAGGCAGACCTCAGAAGTCTGGGCTTTCTACAAGGTGATGTTGTCTGCAGCCATGTCCCTGTTTCCCACAGCTTCTGCTTTTACAGCAGCCTAGCCCAATTACCTTAATTTTCTTTGCTTTCTGGTTTTATTGTTTTTGTAACAGCTAATTAACAGAAGAGTGGATAAGTCCCAGACTTTTATGTGGATTTTTTTTTTTTTTTGTGGTGGTGGTGGTGGTACTTTTCATTTTGCTGAGTTTTCCTGTTTCTTTTAAGCAGTTTTATGTAAGAAAATAATTTTTCCTACCAGAGGCAATACTGAGAAAGAAGAAGGCTCAGCAAGGAGAATAACAATTAAGGTAAAGCCATGAATAGGTTTTGCCTCCTCCTCCCTCAGTTTTGTGGCCCCACCCTGAGTGGGTAATGGGCCCTGACTGCAACTCTGAAAAGGCACAAATATTCCCTCCACACAGGTGTGCAGGTGTCAGTGGGAGGTGAGCTAGGAGAAAAAGCAGGCTGGGATAAACACAGCTGAAGCCTCACAACCTGGGTCCATATGGCCCCTGGATCCATCCCCCTGCCCTGCAGAGCCTCGGACTGGCCGCTGGCCGGAGCAAAGCTCATTGCTGGGTTATGGGCGGGCTGGGCTCACTGCACCTGGGTGTCTTAGGGCAGGGCCACCCACTGCACACCGGTGGGGAGCTGCAAATCCCCACTCCAGGTGCACAGGGCTCTGCAGGGACTTTAGCTGAGTGCCTGGGAGCTGGCTCTGGAAACATGAAGGTGGTCTGTCAAAAAGTCTAGTTGTTCAGGTATCAAAGTAATTATATCACTCATACAAATAATCTCAAAATAGGATTATTGGTAAAACTGTATTTTCATATAATGCCATAATTAATGAACAAAGATTCTCTGTATTTGCAGTCCCTGACACCATAGTATGGATATGATTCAAGAACAGATACAGGTGACGCAGTAGCTGGGTGACTGAGCATCTCCCTCTTAACATACGCATGGGGAAAATGAATGGAAAAAATGGAATGGAGAAAATGGAAAATCCATGGTGCTGAACTGCTTTCTGTTTGTCTCAGGAGAGGAACTTCAGGCAATGTGTCTGTAAAGCACTGAGCAGCTTCCACTCTTTCTGACCCCACCAATTTCCTCTGCACAAACTATCCATATGGATTTGACGTGTGGCCTCTGTGGGGCCCTGAGGCCTCATATGTCTCACTAAGTCAAAACGTATGGGCTAGAGAAGCCATGTCCCTGCCTAAGCTTCTGCAAGTTCCTCAGGGTCAAGTTAAGTGCAAGCCTGATCCTGTTCTCTGAACCAGGCTTGCCTGGTGCACGCTGTAATCTGCCCAGCCTCACCAGGCTGGGTTTCATCTCAGCTGCAGAGCTCAAAAGGAGGTGGCCACTGTATTGCCCCATGGGGTCCTGGGCAGCTCAGCATCCCCAGCAGACCAGGGGCACATCTCCATGGCTGGCTCACCTTCACCAGCTTCAAGCCCTTGGGCTGGGGCAGGAGCTTAAGAAATAAGAGGGCTGTGGGACTTGAAGGCTTCTCTGGAGTCGTGTACCCCTTTTAGTGTTTCTGTGAGTCTGCTTCTGCACTCAGACTTAACCGGGCTTAACCGCGCTTCCCTGCTCCGCAGGGATGCCAGGGTGAGTCAATCCATTAAAAGCTGCTCACTGCTGAGACACCAAGCCTAAAGCCACATAAAATAATAAAACAGGCCCGGGAGTCTTTTCCACTCCCAAGGCCCACTGGCGTTCCCAGCTGTGCCCAGGGAGACAAGCTCCTGTCCCCCAGAGCAGGAGAGCTGTGCCCAAACCACCTGCTGAGAACCACCCTGGCTCCTGAAACATGTCTGGGCATTGGCTGCAGGAGTATTTTCTTGGTCTGGGACAAACTCCTGCCAAGGACAATGCCAACCATTTAACTCTATAGGCAACTGCCTGGGCCTGTGCCCTGTCTCCTCTTTATTAATTTATTAGTACCTTGCTGCTAGCCTGCACTTGTACAAACAGAGAGCTTGCCGTGAACAAGGGCAATAAAGTGCCTGTGAGGGGAAAGTTCAAAGCATTGTAAGAAAAAGGTGCATTCTCCTCTGCAGTTTAGTCTCTTTGGTCACTGCAGAGCTGGGTTTGGTTGATGCAGATAGTGTGATTTTTTTGTGTGCAGTGCCTGCCAGAGGGAGCCTTGGTGGCCACACATCACTGCCACCCCAGCAGACGCTGCTGCTGCTGTTATGAACAGTACTGCAGCCAGGTTTAAGACAGGGATGTAATGCTCTGAGTGGCCAGCTTACCAAAGAGAACAAAGAAATTATTATAGGGCCAGGAAAAAAATAAGGGGGAAAAAAAGCTAAAAGAAAACAAAGAGCCATTGACAAGAGACACAAATTAGCTGGGTCTCGAGTGTCCTTCCCCATCTGATAAAACAAAAATGTCCAGAGCAACAATTAACAAAAAAATATATGAAGGATAGAATATCTGTTTAGCTCCAGGTACTGACTGTCATCCAGGGCTCTGGTTTTTTGTTGTTTCCATGCTTTGGGTTGTCTTGGGTTTTGGTTAATGTAGAGCTGGTTGCGTGCATGTGTGTGTGTGTTTGTTCCAGTCCCCATGGGTTTGAAAGCTGCCTTTTGCAAAGAAAGGGAAGCCCTCCTGAAGGGCAAAAAAAGGAGCAAAGTGGGCTCAGAGGATACAGGAGTATGCTTTGGCTGCTTCTAGGGAAATACCGCTAGAGGTAAGAATTAGCCCTGGAAAAGCACTCAAAACTCAAAACTAGGAGCAAATCCAGCAAGTGTTTAGGGTTGGGAAGACAGTGCTGAATAAAAGCAATACAACAGAAAAGGAAAACTGTGGAGAGTGCTACTCCTGGGCTGCTCTGGGGTACACTGGTTGTTGTTGGCTCACTAGCCAGCACTGAGGTGAGGGAAGTGTGGGCTGTCCCTGCAATAGGGCCTTATGAACAACAGGGAGCTGAGCACTCTTCACTTTTGCCACAGCAAAGGGAAAGGAAATAATCCGTTCTCCACAGTATGTGAAGCAAGTAATGAGCTCAAACTGCAGCATGGAAAGCTCAATACAGATGGTAGGCAATTGTATATTGCAGTGGCCTCCAAGGACTGAGGCATCTCCAGCAAGGTGAAACACCCAGGTCTGTCAGGAATGGTTAGGGACAGCTCATTTTGTTTTTAGGTAGCTGGGATGCAATGGTGTTTCCTGACAATCGCTCTTCCAACCATACCTTTGGAAAGCAATCCAAAGACTGTCAGGTGCTGTGGTTCCATGGTGATTTTCACTGACAGCAGAAAGAAAACCAGACAAAGCCTAGGGTATATTTCAGTGCTCTTGCTCCCTCACTGTAACATTTGTTTGAGTATGTGGAAGTGGATGCATCTGTTCCATTCACTTTTTCTCCATGCACTTCACTGATCAGCTCCTTTTGTCCTGTGGATCACCAGTGTGTCCCAGAAGGGCAGCCTGAAAACCACAGGAGCAGATATCCTCATGGGAGCCCTTTTGGGTCCCTTCCCTGTGCGTGCCCAGCTGACCAGTGCCAGGCACTGCTCCAGGGGATCACTTGTCACTGTGGGTGAGGCAAACATAGATGTTGGGTTCTGAGCAAAGCCCTGCCTGTCTTGTGCTGCCGCCATTGCCTGTGAGAAGACATAATCAAGACCTGTCAGATGTACAGCTAGGTGCTGTTAAGTGCTGTCTGTCCGGGATTTTAGATTACTCTCCAGTAGAGAAAGATCACAGAAACAAGAAATGACACTTGTTTCTTCCAGTCTTGTGTTTGAAAGAAGAAGTTGTTAGCTATGTTATATAATTTACCTGTATCACACCATCTCTCTATATTCTCACTGGAAAAATCTCATTTTGGTTTGCAGTGGTTCCTCTTTCATTCCCTGCTGGATTGACAGGCTCAGTAGGTACCCTCAAAATTGGTGTAAATTCCTTTGACTTTGCACAGCAGCTAGTGGCACCATGGATTATTCAGTCAACATTAACCCAACAACCTTATTGCCATATCATGAAGCAGACGGGGAAAGCCCTATCTTTGTGAGTAAATTATTAAAATTTCTTTTGTCAGTAAACTGAGAAAGCATGAATTGAAGATGAATAAATAAAAACATAATTTTTTTTCCCAAAGTAATGGGAACTGGACTCTGCAAACCCTATGCAGCTTGCTTCCCTGTTAACTGAAGCGTAAATGTTCTTGCGTTCAAGGCCTCTCCCCTGACTGGAGCTCTTCTGCATGGCTTGTCCTTCACAAGCTAAGTGACAATAATAAATTGTCCTACTTAAGCAAGGGACCTATTTCACCTCCTCACCACACTCATTAAAAAATGGCAATGCTAAATACACTTAAAGATCAAAGGCCTGGAATGCAAAACAGGTCCTGTGCAGCAAACTGATGGGCTCCTTAGGGTTTTGTCGCTGTGGTGCTATTGCCTTGACAAGTTAAAATATCCCTTGTCAGCCTCTGTGGGAGCCTAGACAGAGAAAGAACCATCAAAAAATAACTGAATACTGTCTTTGACTACAGTCACTGAGTGGTTAATTTTTTTTTTTAAGCTTTAATCATCTTTGACTTCAGGTTTGGCTATTAACCCACCAAGTGATCATTAACTCTGCTGACTGAATGACTGATTTCCAGAGGATCAGTCCAAAGAAGGATTGGTTTTTAGGTGTTTTTTGGGGTTTTTTTCCTGAAGGACTTTAATATCTCCTACCAGCAGACAGACAAACTATTGAATCCCCTGTAAGATTTGGGCTGAGCAGGGAGGTACTGCAGGTTATCTGCATAGAAACACACTGCTCAGAGCTGATAAACTCACTGACACTATCCTGCTTTCCAATTTAACTCAAGCCTTGCTAAGCAGCAGGAGTAACCTGACTGAATTGTTGAGGGTCACAGCTTGAGGTCCTTAATCAACATTCCCAGCTTAATCAACGGGAGTTTGGCAAGCCTAAAATGCAAATCAGGATATTTCTGGTGTTTACCCCGGTGCTTGTCCTTTTCCTTCCAGAAAAGGACTGCTGCTTGTCCTTTTCCTTCAAGAACAGCTGGTTAAGGATAAATATAATGTTGATGCAGAAATGATCAAATGTCAATTGGACTTCTTTTTTTTTAGTCCTTTTGTCTTTAAAATGCCTACAGTTGAAATTTTCTAAAGGCAATTTTGCTGGTTAGAGAATGATCTGCTAATAAATGAACAATTTTTTTCATTAATAAATTATTCTGACTCACAGTCCATATCCTAAGCCACAAGACCATCCTGCCTTCCTGACTTGAGATCCATAAGAGCTAAGAAGCTGACTCTGACTCAGCAGAGAATGGCTGGGATTGGACTGTGTTTGCTGTGTGTATCTTTCTTCCAAACATGACACAGACAGAAATAAATTAGGAAAAAGCCTCTTGTACACTGGCCCTGATTTCTCCCTGGGAATCACTGGGGTCTTGATTGCCCCCTGTGGTATGAGAATGAATTAAGCTCAGCTTTATAAATAGCAGTCTAACCACTCCTGTGCTGACAGGCACAAATGTCAGGAAATATGTAGTTAGTTACACTGGTGCTGCATCTCTTAACTTTAAGTACCTCTGTCATACCAGGGGAAGCAGAATAACACATCTGGAACTAAACGATTTCTGCTAGACTTTTCACACTAACTATTTCCAGCTTTCTTCCAGATAGGAGTTTTCAGCAAAGTGTTGTCTAATTGAAAAATTCTGTTTCCCTAAAACTATTGTTTTTCTTATGAGACCTACAAAAGAAAACATACCCAATACATCTCTCAAACAAAAGTAATAAGGAAAAAATTATGAATATCAAAGCATCCCTTTTTCAATTGTTGACATTTAGAATAATGTTTTCTTTATTCAAATGTCTTCTACAATTTAAATATTTTTACTTTTAAATAATAATAATAAAAAAATCTTGAAAGCACTGAAATTTAATATTACCATTGACTCAAATTGCATTTTTATTGTTTGCCTGCAAATATTTCCACAGCTTTGTTTTCTTTCTCATTTTGCGACTTGACTTTTTCCATTTCAAGCACCTTCTCTCGGCTGAAAATAGTAACCAGATATTTTGTGCCTGAATAAAAAATAGGATGAAATCCCAGCTAAGGCAGCCCACATGTCCCTCTGGAATATGTTCACAGAGGAGCAGCACACCTGTGCTATGGCTTTGGATATAATAGCAAGGCTTTGCTGTAAGTCAGCCAGGTGAGGAGTGCTCCTCCAGATTGATCATGCTACCACCCTCCTGTATGGAGCTGCTAGCATGAGGTTCAGCAGGACCACAAAGTGGACAGGGCTAGACAAAAACTGTGGGAGAATAATTTTTCTGCATGCATTTATTGAATTGTTCCATTACAGAATTGCAATAATGTTGATTCACAGTTGGCAGGATGAATGTCCCCGTGTAACAAAAGCAACAGGTTTTCCAGTGTTCATTTCCAATGCTAAAATCCTGCTGAAAAATCTGTTCCTGTGCATAGGGAGGGGCTGTTCCTGGTGTAGCAAAGCTCACAGTGAAGTACTAGCTGTAGTCTTGGAGCCAAGAAGTTGCAGAGGCAGCTGCTGTCTGCCTTTCCCATGTTGCCTGCCTGCTCCAGCCCTGCGAAACGGTGGGACCAGGAGTGCATCAGTAGTGCTGGCTGCATCCACACACATGTAAAGCTGCCTCCTCAGGCTCAGGCTGTGGCAAGATGGTATTAGAAATATTTATCCAGCTCCCAGGAAAGACATAGCACCTCTGTCAATATAGTTCATAGCAGGGCCTCTGGCAAAAACCCCAGTACGTAACTACAGCCACCTTCAGTCACAGTTGTCACTGAGCCTGAGGGCAGAAGCCACAATAAAGCCCAGGCGCAGGAGCAGCAGCTCTGTGCCGGCTGCCTTGCTGTGTGCCTTGGGCTGCGATGCTGAGCTGCTGGGGCCGAGCTGCGGGCTCCGGGGCTGCCGGCACATGGAGCTGCGGCTCTGAGGCTGCTTTACAGCTTGGGTGTTGTGCTGGATGATGGGCTGTGGCCACGGGCGTAGGCACTGCAGGGCTGCTGGGATGTGGGGATGCTGAAATTCGGGCATTTGGCAATTTGGGGCTTGGTGCTAGGCTGCGGGTCTGCAGGGCTACAGAAATGAATGCGGGTCTGCTGGTGTGCTTCGTTGTGGGACTGCCAGGACACCGAGCTGGGGAGGCATGAGGCTTCTGGGCGCTGGGCACAGGGAAGTGTTGGGCGGGAGGGCTGCGAGATCCAAGGCCGCAGGGCTGCTGAGTGGAGGGGCTGAAGGACTGCGGAGCGGCGTGCAGGGGCTCCGCGGGGCTGCGAGCCTGCATGCGCGGCTGGGAAAGGCGCGGGGCGGGGAACGTGAGCTGGGCTGGGCTGGGCTGGGCTGGGCTGGGCTGGGCTGGACTGGGCTGGGCTGGGCTGGGCTGGGCTGGGCGCGATGCCGGGATGCGGCAGCGGCGGGCTCCCTCTGCTGGCCCTGCTGCTTTGGCGCCCTGGAGCCGCCGCTTCCCTGCGCGCCCGTGCCCGGCTTTAGCCGTGAGTTCACAGAGATAACCACAATAGCTTGGTGGGGGATTTATCCCTTTGTGCCTCGAACTGGCAACAGGAGCCTGCATGCCCCATGTGCGATGGCCTGTGGCGCCATCAGGTTACTGATTTGTTCCTTTAGCCACAGCTTAGAGATAACAGGTTTGCACTCTGAGGCCGGTTTTCCACTGGCTGGAGTCACTGACAGGACACCAAACCTTGGCATCGTCCTTGTTTGCAGCTTGCTGTGGCCATGTGTGTCGCAGAGCTGTGAGCAGGAATGGCACCTGATGCTCTCGGCATCCCTCTTGTCTAAACTGCACAGCAATCCTACTAAGCACCACAACAAAATTCTGCTTATAGGTACTTAATGAATCTAACTCTCCTGCCAGGGACAACTGTGACACACTGCATGGTGGTGGTATTTTTATTTCCTTATTGGATACTTTTGCTTCCTACTCTAAAAAACCTCCAATGTGCAGCATGTCAGGTGCACTGCTGCAAGTACAAATAGGCTGTACTGCACTCGTTTCATCATCTCCTCTTGGATGAACTAAATAATTGCCCACCTGGTTCACTACTCATCAAATGTAGGCAGTGCCAGCCCCTCGGACACGGCACACAGTATAGCAAGTTTCCCAGAGCTGTCCCATGCCACTTGTGCAGTGTTAGCAGCACTGCTACACCTCAGGGAATGAGGCCTGGCACAGTGTTTCTCACTCACATGCTCCATGGACCACTTCTGGAGCTTTCTCCACAAGCACGCAAAACCTTGATGCTTGAACTGCTCATGGGTAGCAGGAGGAAAATACACTGGTTTTTACCCAATTTTTAATTTGCAGACCCCAATATTTTCCAACAGAGGTGCAGACCATCTGTCACAAATTTAAGGCAACTGGCAGCAGGGTTGATTTTCTTAGCTCCCTTTCCCCAACAGATAACCCTCAGGGCCTGCAGACAATAGGCTGCAAACTGTTGGCATTGATAGATGAGCTTCCTCCCATTCCATACAGCTTGGAAAATTGCTCGCCTGTCTCTTATTTAAACAAATGAAATATTCCAACTCCAGACAATGCTAGAGCTAATAATAGAAAGAGGGACCAGTTTAGGATTTGAGTCTCTTACCTCCTGATTTTTTCTATCCCTCCCCCCACTGTTCTAGCACCCCTTTTTTAGATTTTAATTAAATAAGAATATTTAATAACAAAATCAGAATGTTAACCAGGATATCTGGGTGAGGTGAGGGACAGAAAAATCTTTTTAAAGGTACTGGTGTTTCAAGCTGTAATCTTGATGTAGGATTTGAGCTGGCAAGGTGGGGATTTACAGTCTTTTCTACACCAGCAGCAGAGAAAAAAATCACTTTCTGCTTTTCCTACTCCTGACAGCCAAGCCTCAGCCAACCAATATTCTCTGCATCAGCACCCAGGGGTGGGAGTCTGTCACAGAAAGAACCAAACACATATAGCTGCAGCACCAGCATGAATACAGATACACAGAGCAGGAACACATTTTGTGCTGCAGACCCCTGGAGGCAAGCTTGGCTTGCAGCTCACATACATGCATGCCAAGATACCTGTGTGTGCTGCAGTATAGGCGTGTTCAAACCCTTGCACTGCAAAATACTGGAGCTATTTTAAGAATGCGGAAGTATCTGGCTAAAAAAAAAGCTTTGTGTGTTTGGGCCTGGCTCATCTAAAACCCTTGTTTCTTCCAGAATATTGGAAGTAATGAAAGTGCCTGCAGTAAAATAAATGATAAGCCTCTTTTCCTCTATAGAGAGGGTAAATGCATGTCATTTTCCAATTAGCTCTTGCTCTGAGCAATTACGTTGATCAAATAATTGAATAAGTGACAGGAATGTGAATTCTGGAGGCAGTTAATTTCATTCATCTGCCAGTTTATAGCCTGACTTGCATGAACACATAAACCAGGCTAACGTGTTATTTATAACTTTGAAAATGCAATTATAGTAGTCAAACATGAAGAGTTCTGTGTGCAGAGAGGAAGGTTTCTGCTAGTAGATTATAATAATAGCATAATGAGGGAATTTGTTCTTTATAGCCAGCATGTAGGACAGGAAGGATGTGAGGCTTGTGTTTGAGAGAGTGAACAAGGCTGGTGTCAGCATGAGCAGGTGGAGCAATGGCCCTGGCCTGAATGTGGGGCAGAGGGGCAGCTAAGCCTTACCCTCCTGTTTTGTGAGACATTGTGCGTGTCCTGCCCCAGGAACTGTCAGTGAGGGCTAAACATGTCTCCCAGCTCCCCATACTCTTCTCTCCAAGTGAAGCTGAGCATCATTTTTGATGGAGAACCAGGACTGTGATCCTTTGCATGAAGGTGAGCGCAAGAGATGCAAACCAGGTGTTTTCTGCTTGGGGTTGGTCTTGGATGAGCATCACGGTGCCCTGGAAGAAGCTCCAGTTGAGTCTGCTTGACTACAAATTACTTGGAACAGCCCTTGAAGTCGAAACCAGGTCCTTGACTTCCATCAAAAGTAACAATCCTTCTTGCAAGTTTTATTCAGGAAAAATTATAATAATCATGATTTTTTTTTAAAAGCTCATCAGGAATGCAAACCATTTGATTTTTCTTCTTAAAGCTATCTTTAGATTGTCTAACTGATCGTACCTTTTATCTGAACCCCCTGTAGCAACCTGGCCTACCACACTAATTAGCAGAGATGCACAGTAATAAAAGTAGTGTGCAGGCATGAGCCACTGCCTCACAGGGAGTATTACCTGGTTGAGTGCTGCACTGGCTGCAAGGAGGAAATCTGTGCAATTAATTGCTTCCTGATTAAAGGCATTTGGAGTCTGGCCCTTAAATCTTCAAGGCCTAAAAACACATGCTGAGTTAAATATGGAATTTGCTCACAATACTTAAAAACATTGCCCCAGACAGCAGGATTCAGTGCAGTAATTTTGGTTGGAAATACACACTTTCCAGTCTAAGCATATTTTACCCTGAGCCGAGTAGAAAGTGCCCCAGTTTAAACTAAAGGGCCATAGAAGGACTTGTGGGGATTTAAAACCGTTTCTAAACCAGCTTAGCTGAGCTCTTACCATTTTCCTGTGAGTTCATGCTCTTACAGGAATTAATTTCACAGGGCATGAGGCAGCAGAGGCAGAAACCCCACAGGACGTCTCAGGCTGAAAGGCTATTTAAATGGTAATAAACTTCAGTGGATGACAAAAACTAGTGACTGATTAGAGGCACACCAGGAGGGGGGTTATCTGGTGTGAAGCTGCGGGGAGGGCCTTCTGTTCCCTGCACATATCTCTTGTCACCAAGAAAACAGGATGGGGTTAATCCTGCCGGCAGGGAAGAGACCTATTTCAGGCCAGCAGACAGCAGGAGGAAAATGCTCACCACGGGAGTTTCTGGAGTTGGGCAAAATGAGGGAGGGTGGTGTGTGTCAGGAGGCTGGGACAATGCCAGCCAGCACTGGTGTCAGGCTCAGGTGGAGCCACAACTCAGAACAGCAGGTGATCCAGCCTCCATGTGGACACTTCCTTAAGTGTCATCGTTTTCCCGAGGGCATTTCCTCCACCCTGATGTGGTGCCACCTATTACAGCCGGTCAGATAAAGTGACTTTATTTTAGCACGTCCAACACTGCTGCCTCCTGGAAAGTCGCAGCACTGATGATTTATGGAGCCTACTGCTCCCACCTAAGAAAGGGCAGGCTTTGTTTGGGACCACCATTTGTCACATTAGAGATGAGATGTCCCAGAAACACACATTTTTTTGCTTATGTGGTGCTGTTGCTCTGGTGGTGCTCTCCCATCCCTTCTTTGCCAATTGCTTTTGCAAATTTCAAAAGAAATTTACTGATCCTACACTCGTGAAAAGCACTTTAGGATCTAATTGCCTCTGACTATGGGAGTGGGCTTCCCAAATAGAGGGGGGCATCTTCAGTGTGTGTTTAAGCACCTTTCTGGGTGAAAGTCAGAGGGACAAAGATTACAGATCTTTCCTTGCAAACCTCCCAATTGCCATCCTCCCCATCAACTTTGTCAATGGTTAGAGCAGGCAGGCAGTTATATAGCCTGAATTGCGCTAGGACAGATGTAACTCAACATTCAGTTTGACATCCTTCCTCCACAAAGAGAGTCTGGCACCTTTGCTGGAGAGGTTATATTGTGGAATGGGAAAACAATCCTGCCAATTGTTAGTGAGGGGGAAATAAAGCAGAGCAGAAGCTGCTTATCAGAGATCTGCATTTTGAGAGAAAAAATCACTGAATCCTGAGGCAGGAAGGATTCTCTGCAGAGCTTCAAGTACTCTCCTGACAATCTCATCATGCAGGAGCTGGGGCTAGGAGCTGGGCTTCTTCCTATAGCGAATACCGGGTTTGAAAAATTAACATAACAGGAATCCCCAGACTGCAGCAGTGCTGTAAAGCTTTAATTAAAACAAAACAAAACAAAATACATTAGTCAGACTGGCACAGATTGTTGTCTGTGAATTGTGATTTTTAGTAACAGTAGGAATGACTCAACACCCAGAGAACTCAAAAGTCCAAAAGTCTGGAAGAGTCTGAGGCAAAGCCTTCCCTGATCCCAGTCAGTTTGGAGAATGTCTGAAGTTCAGATCTTAATTTTGCCGAAGTTTGCAGTGTTTAGATTCACATGCCTTGTATTACAATGGATTAGACGAAGTCTCTCTTACCTTCATGAGACTCTTGATTTTGTTTGGATCTGTTTCTGGGAGGAAAGCTTCAGAGGAAGAACTGTGTGTCTTAGTGCAATTAGATGAAGAGCTGTATGCTTTTATTTTATTTTTTTTTAAATAACTGGAAAACATCATCAATCCAAACATCTCCAAGGTTTTGCCAAGCAGCTGTGAAGTTAACACTACCCGCACTTCTTTCTGGTCCACCTTCCTGGTGCATTGCATTCACTAATCACATGGCCAAGATATTATTAACACATCTGAACAAGATTCCTAACAGCTGGAGAGCCACATTGTATTTTGGGCAATCTAAGACGATGCCTCAGGGTAGCTCCTGCCTTGACACAAAGAGATAAATCTCTCAGCTTTTGTACCAGCTTTGCTCTTGCAGTGGATGGTGAGAACAGATGGAATGCAGTCGTGTCTGCTTGCAGGGGGTGCTGCATTCCCTGCGCCAGGAGACGCTCCCCAATGCATGGCTCCCGTGGGACCCCCGCTGGTGGCCCTGCACCACCGCAGCTCGCTTCAAGAAATTTGGGGAGCAGCTCCTCTCCATCCTCCCACAGTATCTCCCGCTTGGGTGGGAAGTGAGAGGCTCTGCCCATTGAAAGGAATGTGGCTACTGCATGGGGAAGGAGAGAGAACAAATACTACAGGGTCTCAGATGGATGATCTAAAATTGCCTTAAAACTGCCCTGATCAGCCACATAAAGCCCCAGGAAGGGTACTGCTGCTCAGCGGTCAGCACAGGCCAGGTCCCTTGCCAGTAGTTTATCTCTGCTGTGTCAAACTGAGCACATCTGTAACAGATAATCTAGTTCAGTTTGTAACCCTGAAATCGAGAACTGTATTACAGGGCATGTTGAGGCTGCTGAAGCTGTATAAGCAAAGTTTCCTAAATACACAAGAGGTAACAACCCTGTGTCCAAGGTGGCTCAATCAAATTCTGATCTATTACTCCAGTCAGCATCCCTTTAAGTGGTAAATGACATAAATCCATTTTCGCCACAGTTTGAGGTGTTTCTCCACTATCCCTCAGACTTTGTTGGGATTGAAGGCATATCAGAACTCCTGAACCTGTAAGCAAAAAGATGTCTGTGGTCACAGAGCTGCTTGACAGATAAGCCCCATGCCAGATTTGATTTTCATCAGAGAAAATACACTGAAGAGTCTGTAAAACTACTAATAATTTTAAGTAAAAGATAAAGCAATTCAATTGAAATAGCTGGGCAGCAAAGGGAGTGTAACTCCCTTACACAAAGGGAGTGTTGTGTAACAACTTACACAAAGAGTGTGTAAGTTGTAACGACAGGGGGTGGGGACCTTCTCTGTTACTGTGGAGTGCAAATCTGCTCTGTGAGCATGGAGTTACACAGAAATTTCAGTCCAACATTGAAGTAAAATGACCAGAGGTCACACAAACTTGACTCTGAGAAGTCACTAATCTGAACATTTTACAGGAGACATAAAACTGTAGCTGGGACAAGCAACTTTTCACATCTCTGCAGGGGCTTGAAGTGTAGCAGTGTTTTTCAGGCAGAACACAAGCCACATGTTGGTACCCACCTTAAAGAAAAGCAGAAAGGTGAGATACTCTAGAGGACACCTGCCAACGGTACAGAAACATCTCAGGAAAACAGGAAGAACTAAAAAACGAACAGTACAAGAATTAGAAAATGCAGAACACAACCACTACCAAGGAATGAAAAAGACCTGACCATAACATCTGGATAATTTTCTGCAGCATCTTCTTCCCTCAGCATGCTACCCCAAACCCGCCAAGCCACATTGCAGGGCAGCACAGCTTCCATGCCTGCGCCTGCTCGCAGCCTGCTGAGGTTTCAGTGCACAAAGCTCCACCTAGTGAGAGGACAGGCTGTACTACACATTCAGCACCCAAGGTAAGTTTGGACGGACTCGGCACAAAAAAATCTGGAAGGCAACAAACCCTTTAGCATTATGCTGCCTCGGTGCTGATAATCCATCACACACACATACACAAAGTCCCATCAGACGAGAGTACAGCCTCTCTATGTTCAGAAATACTTTCTTCCAGCACCACCTTGCTGAAGTGACTTTGTAAGAATGTAACTGAAGTGACATCACTTGGCTTTCATCAGCTGGCTGCTGCTCACCTCTCCAGGTGAGGGGACTGACCTGAAGCTCTGACTTCACTGGAACTCCAACTTCAAACCAACCTCCTCTTTCTGATGATCAAAACAGATACACCACTAGTGCTGTAGGTCCAAAAGCTTTAATACATGGTCCTTACTGTTTAGAAAAGTTATTGCATTAAATTCTAATACATAAATTTACCTGAATTTTAAAGAATAATTTTACACAATTTTGCCACAGCACCAAAGTAAAACAGATTTTATATACAGTTGTCTCAAAAAAACCAATATTAGTGCCTTCTCAAATTAGCAGAACTGTAGTTCATTCAGTAGTTACTGCAAATATCATTCAGTAGTTACTGCAAATCCCAACCTGAACAACACTATTGCCACAAGTGTACAACTCAGGAAAAGGAAAGTGCCATTCCAAAACTGAAATTTATTAAACTATGACTTGGCATACACTGATTTTTCTCTGTTAACCAAGTTAACATAAAAGGGTGTTTAGTTTAATTCCACACCATTTTCTTTATGTTAGTTTTTCTTTTGTGATTACTTAGAGTCACAAGTTACAAAATATCAATACCACTTTTAGCAGTTCATACAATCCACGCCTGTTTGAATTGTGACAGGCACAAGAACATGATGTTTGATGGCTCAAATGAAAAGATTCCCTGATGCATTAAAACCAACATCAGTGTAAGCCCACTGCTCCATGGATCACAGCAGAGACAAAATCAGCAGCTCAGTGTACCATAAATAGACTGATGAAGGGCTCAGTGAGAGGCATAACAGAGCATATGGCAAAATTACATTCTACATTTCACCCTCTGCTGAGGGTAAACTGCTATACCAGCTCACAACAGAAGCATGAAGAGAGCTCTCCTCCTTTTCAGCCTCATGTGAATGCTTGGGAATTGGGAAACTACCATTCAGCTTCTTGTATTAAATCCCCGAGCATCACAATAATCAGTCTAGAACTCCAGATCTAACTCTTCTCTTGCAAACACACACACACAAAGATAAGGCTCATCTGTATTTATTCTGCTTTCTTCTGCTGTTAAATAAAAAGAAATATATCCATGTTCACAGAAAAAAAAGCCATCTCTTCTCCCTCTCCTCCAAAATACCCATCACTACAGAGAGCTCTCTTGTCATTCACTTGGAAGTATTTCTCAGATTAGGTTTCCCACTTTAAACAGATGACAGAGATTGTATTACTTTGCTATATTTCACTAGGTTCTGACATCAAAAACAGTTCACTACTAAAATAACACCAATAGGACTTTCTCTCTCTTTGACAGAACATGTTACACAAGTTCTAACTCACTGTCCCTGTCCCTTAAAATAAACGTAGAGCTATTTCACCAGTTTTCAATCAATGCAAGCTGGGAGCAACAAGTTACCCTTTAAAAACATTCTGTATGACTTTTTTGTGAGTTTCTAGCAAAAGGCCCAAACATTGAAAAGCAAGTGAGCAGAGACAAGAGGATGCTTTGCAAAATCTGACAGTTCAAAAGGCACCCAAAGAGCAAGAGAACAAAACCCAGCCACTCAAGTGGAAACTGCATTGAACTAGCACTATGAAAATGGGGAGAAATTAAGAAACTTCGGTATAACAGCTACACAGAATGTTTTACTAGTGATACCTTTTGTTTGCCAAGGCATTCATTACCATGGTACAAACTGCAAGAGCTTTAATTTGAAAGTGCTATAGGAATAGGATATTTAATTATTCCAGTGAAGGACACTTCCTGAGGAACTGATCACAAGGTCCCTTAGCTGTAACATGATTTTCTCACAACTGTTTGCAGAGAAGCAGAAGTTTGCACAGCTTAAAAGTTGAAGCTGACAGCTTTCCAAAGCCATCCTTGACACAAGACGTGGCTTACTTTACTTTCACAGACATACACTGCATGAGACAGCCAACACCATTCAATCCAAACATTAAGAGCATTTGTATAAACTTTCCCCATCAACATTAAAATCACCAACCAAATCCTTGTCATTTCTGCAAAAAAGATAGCTCTTCTTGCTTATTGCTGTATTACAGGAAATGATGCTAGTTCTTGCAGGAGACAGTGTATATTTCGAAGTTCACATCTCTTACAAAAAGCCTCACAGTCTCTTCACTGGGTGTTGGTTCTGTACAGCAAAACTAGCATTCCATTTCTTCCAAATGAAACAGTCCCTTCAGCCCCTCTCCCTGCCCTGCATGTCTCAAGAGCATTTATGCCTCTGCACTATGGTTCCAACCAGGAGACAACAGCCCATAATGCATTTGTGACAACACCTCAAGCAACAGTGCACACTTCACTAAATGGACACGACCCAAATTAGATGCATGAGAAAACATGGAAGAGGAACACAAAGAGGAAGGGAAGCAATTTATTCTCACTTCTCTTGAAGCGAACAAATGGTTCTGACAGCAGGTTTGTTTTCAGACAGCTATAACTTAGGCTCACAGGCCAGCTTATTTAACCGAAGAAGCCCCTTCATCCAAATACCAGAACCTATACTAAAACCATTTTTATTTCAATCTGCCTCTGAAATTAATAATCTCAATGTTAAAGAAAAGTCTGCATTGCTACCACAAAAATCACATTGTGCAAATCCATGTCATTTATCTACAGTGCTGAGTCACATCTGGGTGGTGGATGTGCCTTCCTGAATACCACACCCTGGGAATGCTTCCGCATTTCCCCTCCTACCAGAACACTGCCTTAAAAAAGAACTGCTACAGTGACACGATGAGACTTGATCTTTTCCTGCCATCTGCTGTACATGTATTTAAGACTTGCACAAACAATTGGCCAAAATTTTTGTATTACAGTTATTCCTAAGTCACAAAGACTACACAAGCCCTTCGTACAGGATATGCTGTCCAAGCACACGTGACCTCCACCTCCTCATTTCCCTACACCCCATCCACCAAGTAAAGCATTGCATGCTTGCTGGGATTGATTCAAAGTCTTCAGGTTCTGGAATGCAGCAGACAAGAGTTCTGCATCTTTCAGTGACTCAAAAAAACCCTGTTTAGTTCACCTGTTCAATGTACAACATCTTCAGTAAGTGCTGCCACCTTGTTCCCGGGAACAGTTAGGTTCACTTCACACCACAGAGGTGGTACTTTCCGGATTTACACGCATCAATCTTGAGGCATTTCTCAGATCCTGCAGCTGCTTGGCTGGCTTTCCAACTCCTTCCTCAAACCTTTTTTCCACAACAGGAAGGACAGTTTCATACAGGAAAGAGGCGTTCTGCCTAATGAATGCTTTTTTCTCAGGGTCCTGTTCACACCGTAAACTGTAATCGACATGCTGGACAGCCACCAGGATGATTTCCACAAGACTCTCCAGGAGAACCATATGCAGCTCTGGAAAGTAAAGCTTTAATGCTTCCTCCAAGAAGGCCATAGTCTGCTTAGTGAAAGCTACTACAGTGTAACTGAGGTTGACCCAGCAGTCATCACCTGTGTATTGGTCAAAACTGCCCACCCCACAGCTCCTCATCTCCTCCCTGAGCTTCCCCAGCGCCTCTGGAGTCATCAGGTTCATCTTTCTCCACATCTCCTCAGAGTTGCGGTGCTTGGTGGCCTCGATGATGATGTCCTTGTAGCTCTGCAAAGCACCTTTGATATCCTTTACCAGGAGAGCGTGAATGATGAAGGTGAGATCCAGTCCAATCTCGCTCAGCTGCTTGCAGTGCTCTTTAGCCACCTGGGATAACAAAGAAAAGCAAAGGATGGTATTACCGTGCAGGCTCCCTTTACATTTTACACATTCATCAAATTTATCTCAGAAAACTGAGAAGGGTTACTCATACTTATTTCCCGTGCTTTAAGAATCTCATTAATGAGAAATTAGTAACTGAAAGATACACTGGCTGTCAAAAATACTCTCAACAATTACACACATAAGCTTTTTTTTCCCCTCCTCCCAATTCGCAGCTGAAACAAAGCATAACCTGAGAAAGTTAGTCTTGCAAAAAAAGTATGAAAATGTAGTTAAGGACAGCCTTGGAAAACAAAGAGAAAGTTTTGAAGTACTTGTAATTCAGGTGTAGCTCATGTAAATTTTAGGACCTTCTACTAGTTAAAGGCAAATTGAGAATCAACACATTTTGCATTCCTGATAAAGGCAGGGTTTTCCTTGACACGCATTATAACCTTAAGGCTTTCCTCTGTTAAACTGAAAAAAACAAAACAAACCTCAAATTAATATTGATCTTTCAATGCTCTCTGGAGACCCACACAAGAGTCAACAACTAAACTAGAGTTAGAAAAGATACTTTAAAGCTTTGAAGCCTTTGTTTCAGTTGCTGTGCCCCACCACCCCCGCGTTTGGACTCTCCTACCTTGACACACTCTGCCGCAGTTGACAAACTCTCTTTGCTATCAAATACTTGCTTACTGAAGGCATCTACAAACATCCTCATGGACGAGCGGGCCCAGACAACAAAGGCCGAGTAGCAGCCGTTGTTGCCGGCGAAGTCCGTCTCAAACTCCCTGGCCGTCTCCAGGAGGCTGGTGAAGAAGACATGGCAGAGCTTGTGGATGTAGAGCAGCGTGGCGCCCTCGATGCGCAGCTGCCGGATGGCGGTCTGCACCGCGGCTGCCCGGTTCTTCAGGAACAGCTCGCAGGCCTTGGTGGACTGGCCCAGGCGAATGAGCTGGGACACGGCTCGGCGAGTGGCCCGCGGCCCTCCTCGCAGCGAGCGGTCTGGAGACAGCTCGAACACCAGCACATCTGTGAGCTGCCGGACGCGCTCATCCACCTTGGCCCGCAGCTCCTTCACGGGCTGGCTCACAGGCTTGTCCGCCAGGTACTCGTTCAGTTTATCCAAGAGGTCCACCGCCCCCTCGAAGTCCCGCTGAGCAATGCAGACGTCCAGGTCCTCGGGCAGCTCCTGGATCCACTCAAGTGACAGGTCAACGACCTCCTCCTCAGCGGAAGGCTCATCCTCCTCCTCCTCGTCCTCGTCGAAGGGGTTGGTGGATTCGGGGGGCGTTGGGGCGGGCCGGGGCAGGGCCTCCTGCTCCAGGCGTCGCTTCTCGCTGAGGGCACGGTTGCGCTTGGTCTCCTCCAGCACCTCCAGCCACTCCTTCTTGATCTTGGCGTTCTCAGCCTGGAAGATGCGGCTCTCGGGGAACATGAGCAGCTTGAACATGTCCTTCATAGGCGGGTTGTCCTTGACGTTGACCACGGCCAGCCCGTCGAGAGGGTACAGGGCATCGTAGCGGTAGGCGCCGCGGCGGTTGGGCAGAGCGGTGGCCACGAGCAGGCAGTCGTTCATGAGGAAGGCGTGCACCCGCTGGATCTGCGCCATGTGGTCGGCGTCGTACTCCACCAGGTCGCCGTTGTAGACCAAGTACTTGCCAGGGCTCTCGGGCAGGAGGTCGCGGCAGCCCTCCACCTTCTCCAGGAGGGTGGTGAGAGTGCGCTGCCGCCCCTCCT
Organism: Pyrgilauda ruficollis; assembly: GCF_017590135.1. NCBI lineage: Eukaryota > Metazoa > Chordata > Aves > Passeriformes > Passeridae > Pyrgilauda > Pyrgilauda ruficollis. The sequence goes on along the minus strand of NW_024508213.1, from coordinate 171,633 downwards.
CGTTGGCCGCCGCATCCTTGGCCGACAGCGGCAGGAAGGGGTCGGCGGCGGCGGCGCGGCGGGCGCCCAGCGCGGGGTCGTCGCGGTCGGCCTGGAGGAGCAGGGCCTGGGTGACGGCCTCCATGATGCCCTTCTGCTCGGTGAGGATGTGGCTGAGCTGGTACATCTCGCTCTCCAGGTAGCTGATCTCCCGCGCCGTCTCGATGAACTGCCGGTAGTTTTGGTAGACGTTGCGCTTCAGGCTCTGCGCCGTCTCCTCGCTCAGCGCCTGGATGCGCTGCCGGTGCTCCTGCAAGTCCCGGTCCCCGTCCGACTGCTGCGACAGCTGTTTCACGTACTCCCCCGCCGCGAAGCCGCCCGACTCCAGCTGCCGCCGCAGCCGGCTCCCGCCGCCGCCCTCGCCCAGCGACAGCGCCATGTCCGCGCCGCAGCCGCCGCCCGGTACCCGCCCCGCCGCCACCAGAGACACGACCCCGCGCCGCGCCTGCGCCCCGCGGCTCGGCGGCAGGAGCGGCTGCCCGCGGTGACGCGATGGAGCCGCGCCGGGCGGGGCGAGGGCGGAGGGAAGGGAAGGAAGGGAAGGACGGGAAGAATGATGCGGGACGCTGGCGGCGCGCGCACTCGGAAGGACGCGGCAGCCGCAGCCCGCGGGTCGGTGCTGCGCGTGCGCCGCGGCGGCTGCGGCTTCCGATTGCGGCTCTGCCGGCCGACGGGAGCCGCGCTCGGGATGGAGGACGAGGATTTCTTGTTGGCGCTCAGGCTGCAGAGGGAGTGGGAAGAGCAGGACAAGGCGGCGGCGGCAGCAGCAGCAGCAGCAGCAGCAGCAAAGCGCCCTGATGTCTCTCCGTACCGCTCATCCCTCCGCCCGCTGTCGGTGGTGGACGAGGCGTGGGAGCTGCTGGACCCCAGCCCCGACGTTCATGGCCTGTTCGTGCACTTCAACCAGACGCTCTTCTGGGGCAAACTGGAGGCTGTCACGGTGTCCTGGAGCCCCCGCATGACCAGGTGCGGCACCGGGGGCTGTGGGGCGGTCGCAAGGGCGGGCAGGCCGATCCTTGTGTTTCGGGAGCTGCCCGATCCTTGTGTTTCGGGAGCTGCCCGCCGTGCCTCCGCCCCGGCAGCGGGCGCCGTGTCGGGGCGGCGGGAAGGGCCGGCGCCCGTGGAGCCGCAGCGTGGGGCTGCGAGTGTCGGGGAGGAGCTGTCACTTGTCACTCTGTGCTGCTCCTCGCTGTGCCCCCATAGCGCCGTGCTGCTGCCGTGGCTTCTCTTCCCGGGCACTTGGATGTTCTGCATCTCTGGCAGGGTTCCTACGGCGGGACATGAGTTGGTCGCCGTCGTTGTCTCGCTTGCCTTGCATCTGTCGTCCCTAGCAGCCATCAGTGGCTTTCCCCGGGGTGCGGGCAAGCCGGAGGGATGTTAAAATGGAAAAAATTACTTTGTCTTAGATGGTGTGTGTGGAAACCTCACGTACTCGTGTTACTGCTCTGGTTCTCAGTCTTTATGATAGTTTTACTGCACGGCAGATAGGCAAATATGAACCAATAATAGTATATTAGAAAAATGTAGAATGGGCTAGGAAGGAGAATATAGAAGAGATCTGAGGTTAAACAAACCCAGGAATCTTTGAAGTGCAGTTCTGAAGTCTGCAGTTCTGCAGCAGATGCAGTTGCTGGCGGCTGGAGTCCCACCGCCTCTGCTGGCTGTGGTATTCTTTAGGCATTTGGAAATAGTTGCATATTGCACTGATAGGGACTAACTCAGTAGGACTAACACAGACAAAAACCGTGGTGTTTGCTGGATTAGTGCACAGAAGTGGAGGTATATGTAGCTTTGCTATGAGCCAAAAGTTGATGAAGCGTGGGGAGAGAAATTGAAACAACCAGCAATTAAGTCAGCATTTGCTGCCGTGAATCTCCAGCCTCCGTGTAGTGTGTTTCAGTCCATCACAAGTTCTAAAGGAAACGTTCTTCTGCCTTCAAAACAGATTTTTCTACTTTAAGGAACTTGTTGGGTTTTTTTTTTTAATGATGCTGAGCGTTTCAAGTAACTACTCAAAGTGATTTTATTCCATGTTCTGTGTGGCCTAGCATGTGTTTACAGGGGATGGCATTTTAGCTTAAATTCTCCATTTTCTTCATGTGCTGCAGAAACAAATAGATTTTCATATTTTCTTTCTCCTTTTCCTTTCAGCTCTGCTGGTATCTGTTCATATCATGAAAGAAGTGGGCTGTGTTCCATTCGTCTCAGTGAGCCGCTTCTAAAGTTACGGCCAAGGAAGGATCTTGTGGAGGTATTTGGACATGGCTTAAGAATCTGCACATAAAGTGTATTGTGCCCACCCCCCACTTCATACAAACATTTTAGATTTCATAGTGGGATTCTTTTATGCAGTAACTTACAGGTCATGAAATAGTGGTGGCTTTACTGTTACATTCATGTAGCTTGTGTCACAGTACCATGGTAATCTTTAGTTTTATGCTTCTAAGTGGGCAACTGCAAGTGGAAGTCTAAAGTCACTCGTTTATTTTATTGACTTTATATAGAGAAAAAAACCCCCAAGTTTTTAACTCCTAAATTATCCTTTAATATTCAAAGCAAACGTAGACTGTTAGTTTCTAAAGGGCCAACAGCAGAAAATAAGGATATAGGATATAACTTAACATGACATTTTGTTGCTCCTTGGGCCTCTGCCAGAGCTGGCTGGGCCTCAGCTGCTTTGAGCTGGCTGAACATTCAAGTTTGCCTAAGAACAGAAGTGCTGTAGACTTTCAGCTTGCTCACAAGTAGCTCTTTTTTCGGGGCCTATAGGGGATGATGTCTTTAAAGATGTGATTTAAGTTTGAAGATTATTTCTTCTTTTTGGAATGCTGCTTATTGGAGTGATATTATGCAGCATGTTTTAGTGATATTCAAGAAACAGGGATAATTTGGTTTGATAGATCAATTACGTTTTTATGACCCAGACCGAATATGTGAATATAATCAAAGATAAGATCAGTAACTACAATCTGTGTAGAAGAGTGAAATACTTGCAGCTTAATCATGAAACTGAAAATGCAATGCTTTTCAATGACTATCTAATGGTTGCATAATTTCAGACACTGTTGCACGAAATGATCCATGCCCTGCTCTTTGTTACTCATAACTACAAAGATCGTGAGTCTCATGGACCGGAGTTCTGCAAGCACATGCGTCGCATTAATCTCTTGACTGGAGCCAATGTCACAGTAAGAATAATCCTCTTTGCCTGATTTAACAGAGCTTTCTTCCTGGTTTGCTGTTTTAGTTAACTGGTGCAGAATAAGTAATGTTCTTATTAGACACTCCACAGTTGGTACCAATACAAATTTGCATCCAAGTGTGTGCCAGTGCCAGTTATTTGCTGGGGATGGTGGTGGGAACAGGTTGGGGAAGCTGTGGCGAGCTATTAGTGATGTAATTTTCAGGTATGTTCTCTGTAAGAAATTGTCTTTAAGCCTTTTTGGTAAACTAGAAAGAGCTTAAATGGTAGCAGGGACATAAATGCTCCATGTGAAGAGCAGTGAAGATTTATGTCAATAGAGGGTAATGATATTTATGTCAATATTTAAAAATAATATGTCTAATAAGATCAATTAAGGTAATAGCTGAAAGGAGAATACAATACTGGTATTGTTTGCAATGCATTCTAAACAGTTCATATTCTAGGTGAAACTGTAGATAGATTTCCAAAGTGATTTTATTGCAGTTCCAACAAGATAACCAGGACATATTCCTACACATCCTATCTTTTTTTTTTAAAGTTTTGTTTTAGTGGTAGCTAAATGTTGATCAAATTTTACTCAGGTCCAGCTCTTTTTACTGCTAATATAAAAATCACAGCAGTAGTGTAAGGAATTGAATGGAAATAGATTATTTAAAAAATATTATAGAGCTGGTGATATAAAATTTGTAACTTCCTGAATGACTGTTTTTTTTGTGGTTTTTTTTGTTTGTTTTTTTAAACATAGATCTATCACAATTTTTATGATGAGATTAATTTGTACCGCCAGCACTGGTGGCGATGCAATGGCCCCTGCCAAAGCAGAGCACCTTACTTTGGATATGTGAAGCGCTCCATGAACAGAGCACCCTCTGCACATGACTTCTGGTGGGATGAACATCAAAGGACATGTGGGGGCACATTCACAAAAGTGAAGGAGCCAGACAAATTCTCAGAGAAGTCCAAGCAGAAAACTCAGACAGCAAAACCTCCACATTTCAAGTCAACTAACAAAGGTATTTTATGATTTATTTTTTTTCTTTTCCAAACTGATTTTTGTCTGGATGTTTTCTTGAACGAATATGGACCAAACACTACATCAGCTTGGTTTAGGTGTTACTGTTACGTAGCCAAAGAACAGGGCCTATTTGTTTGTGCACTTCTAGGCTGCCCCTCAACTGAATTGTCTGCAAAAAGTTTAGTTTGATGCATTATTTTCAAGCAGCAGATTTTTTTTGTGTGAAGCAACTCAAAAAATAATCCCATGATTTTTTAATTAAAAAATTATTAACTTATTTTTTAATCTGATTTTGCAGGCAAGACACAAATGCATGGTAATTGCAAAGACCTGACTCCTTTCAGCGGGACAGGATATCGGCTTGGAGGAGGAGATGGTGTGCTTTCAGAGAAAAACACAAATGCCAGCAGTTCCACTGCAAACAGTGAAGCACACGGCTCACTTCATCCTTCAGCAGTAAGGACAATACCAATCCCTAAAAATGAGATAAAACTGGAAAAACTACCCCATGGCAGCATCTTTCCGCTTCATACCAATGGTGCCAGTGAGAAGAGCAACTTAGCTTTAAAGCGTGAGTTTCCGAAACTCTCTGCTGCTAATACAGAAGGTGACGAGAACGAGTGCGGATTGCCTGCTAGGATGGCTTGTGTTGCTGAAGAAACATCAAGCCAAGGCTCACCAGTTGGCAAGAGGGCTATGCCATCTTCTAACTGGTCACCAAAACGAATTTGTTTGGAGCACACCCCAAGAGCTTGGGGTGCATCTCAGAAAAAAAGCTTAGAATGTGTTAATACACTGCAGCAATGGCCAAAAAAGGAAGACAAAACTGCCTTTGAAAAGTATTTCAACAAAAAGGGGGGTACTGATGTTACTACAACCACAAAAACCAGGGTTGAATTTACACAGTCCTCTGCAAGTCCTAGCAATCCCGTGAGACAGGAAAGAAGAGTCAGTTGTCCTGTCTGTGAGACTGATGTTTTGGAATCTGAAATAAATGAGCATCTTGATTCTTGTCTTTCATAGAACAGCAGAAAGTTTCTTAAAAAGATAGACCAGGGCTGGAAACATTGTTTGAAAGGTAATTTTTGCTCAGGGTTTGCTTAGCTGTGGTTAAACTCCATGTGCCTGTTCTGAAATGAAATTTAAAATGTAGCTGACCTCCATATCCTCACAGTAATAAGTAAAAATTGTGTGGAATGCTGCTAGGAATACTGATAAAGACTGTTCCGGTAAAGACTGTTCCTGGACATGTCATAAAAGCTTTCATGATTTCCCAGTTGAACTTCCTTCAAGTGCTCTACAGGACAAATTAGGATTAAAGTGACATTACTTGCCAGTCTTTATTTTGCTTCTTCTGGAAGCCAGCCAGGTTCATGGTTAGCAGGCCAGTCAGTTGAGTACTAAAGCCGCTGTGCCATGAAAAGTTATGAGAAGCCTGGAAGCCAGGCAGGCACATGTGTTTCTTATGTGAGCTGCCTGAAAGTTTCTCTTGGTGCACTAAGGTATTTAATGGGTTAAGCATGAAACAGTAATTCCTTACAATCACTAAAACTGATTGTATGTTTGCTTAAACATAAAAATTCTTTTATATTAATAGCTTTTAAACAAAATAGTTTTATATCTTGTTACTGTAATTTTAAATGGCTGTACATGTTTACAGTGTTACTGCTGCTCTCTTAACTCACTTTAAATGCTTCATATTTTAAAAAATATTGACACTACAGAAGTTTAATGTAAATTACTTTGTTCTTGCATACTCTGAATAAATTGTTACTGAAGTTTAAATTTCCACTAAGCCTGGCCATTTTGTGTCCTTACCAGTGGGTTCACCTGTATATAACAGTCTTGTTTATTAGAGCCTTTCTGTATTAACATTTTTCCTTCTTAAATTTCCCTGTAAAAACAGGTGCTATTGAATACAGATTGCATCAGCTGCTGCTTTCTCCATCCTGTTTTCAAAACAGTTTCACTATTTTTGCACTTCTGTGAAAAATTTTATGAATACTGATAGTAAATCTTGCTTTGCCATGTTAATTTTCCATACTTCCTTCTTAAAGCTGCAGCCATCTATCAGTGCTTCCAGTGATACTTGACATTTTCAAGGACAGGACTACCAAGAAATATTTGTATTATCTTATGTTTTTAAGATGAGGGTGAGAGTTACACCACAAAGCATCTCTCACATTATGAAGCATTTTTGAGAGATATTTCCATTAAAATTGCTCTCTGCAGTTTCCTCATTTGACTTTCCTATTGTGACAGATGTGAGTAAAGGAGGAGGATTGTGGGTATTGCTAAATGTGTGGATTTTTCCCGATGTCTTCTTTTACTTCTGAATTTGAATGACAGAAAACAAATGAAGAATTTAGTGAATAGTGTAGCCTGTTGAGGGAGGGGGGAGCTTAAGCTGTAGGCAAGTCTGTCCCTCGTATACACATCCTAAAATAGATCATTGTCCAAACAACTGAGCAATTCTGGATTAGCTATGGAAAAATAGCACCTCTGTCATGTGTTTTTACAAGGAAGTATTCTAAGACTAGGATCTCTTTTATTCAGAGAGGAAGGCTTTGCAGTTACTATTGATTGCAGGCTGTTTTAATGGGTCATGGCCACCTTCATTTTGAGTATGTTACTACAAATGCTGTTTCTGTGAAATGTTGTGCTTGAATACAGTGTCCTGCCCACAAGGATAACAATGACTACCAGTATGTTTTTTAAATACGCTGCTCAATTTTGGTCAAAGATGAGAAATTCCATCCTCTCTATCAGCTTTGTCCTTGAGTGAGTTTAGATACTGCCTGGAACAACACACACTGTCAGTGTTGAGCCTTAAACAAACCCACTTCACTGAAATGCAGCCTAGGTTGCCTGAATGGAAACTTGAGAAACAAGTTAATAGGTTCTATTCCTGAGGCAAAGCAGCTGTGAAGGAGGGTCAGACGTGTGTGTGCCTTTTGTCAATAGAAGGTTCTGCAAACTAAAGGAAAAAGCCTTCTCATTTTGTGGTGACCTACTAGGATTGCTCTGGATAATTCAGAGAGGAGTTCCAGAGGTTAAAACTGCCAAATGGAGTTTACTTGGCCCTTTCATTTTTATCAGAAGAGGCTGCTCTTCAGTTGCCTTGAAACTGGTTATCAGGCAAGAAATCTTGAAGGTTGAATATTAGCAAGTATTTTTTACTTTGTGGAAATGTTACCTAGGAAGTTTTCATAATACTTGAGTTCTGATGAAGCAGCGGGAAGAATTTTTCCTCAGGGCTACTAAAATGTATTAGTGTCTTGCAAGAAGATATGCAATATAAATAGTCTGGTTTAGAACATATTTTAGCAGCAATAGTGTGTGTTCATGTCTCCTTTAGTCCAACCTCTATTTGTTTTCACCTGGCATATCTGGGTCACATGGGAGAAGTGTGTTCTCACAGTCAACCCTAATGCCGGTGCATAAGCTGATGAGGAGGCTATTTACATCTGGGTGGAAGCAGGCCCCTCAGGCAGGGCAGGCCCTGCTGTTCACAGAGTTGAATCGGGACCTCGGTACTTGAGCCCCCTTTCTAGGAACATTTTCCAAGTGAACAACTAGAGGAGTATTGCTCATTTGGAACAGGCTGTGCTACCTGCCTCTGGGCCAATGTAATGAAGGTCATCAGGTAATAATCTAGTACAAAATTAAAGGCTAGAGAGGGCTTAGACATACCTGGACAAGAAATTAATAATTCCTGAGGTGCAAAGTAGCTGTTCAAACTTCCAAATTCCCTTGGTGCAGCAGGAGGACATGCAATAGACTAAATGGCTCGTGAGGATTTTCTTCCTCATGTATTCTTCTGGAGCCCCTCAGTTCTCCTGCATTTTCCATACACATAGCATCTCTTCAAGTAAAGCAAGACACACTTTGCTGAAGGGTTAATAGCAAGAAGGAATCAACAAGAAGTTTCTGAGAAAAAAGACCGATGGACGTCTCTTCCAAGGGGGTGGAGCAATCCATGGCGATGGTGGTATGGTGCAGACTACTCTGGCTGGAGAATGTTAACAAACTGTCACCACAGCAGTTTGCCTCAGCACTGCTGGGTCTGGTCATCCTAGAACACCATGTCTGTGCCTTTTGTTGAATCCTGTCACCTTAAACACTAAAAGGTTGGACCGGGTGACCTCGTGAGGTTACACCTGCCCACATACCCCTGTGAGCATCTTTGTTGCAGCCTGATGATGGCAGCAGTGCAACTGCTGGGCTCCAGCAGCTGCTCCCTAACAGAGCCAGCATTCTTCAGTCTTACACTCCAAAATGAAATACCCAAGTTCTTACTTGCATCTGCATTACTACTGCTCTCTTGAAGCCTTGGGATTTAAGAAACTATTTTTTAAAATATGAATGTAAAGACTCTGCACAAAAATTACCCTTGAAGTGTGGTTTGTGGGCAGACAGGCCATGAAAGAGACTTGCATTTCAGTACATGTGAAAATATGTGTGTGTGTGATTTCATAGACTAATGCGTATGGAAAAAAAAGTTAAGACCCCAGAAGCTTTGTGTGGAGCTTTGGGATCCTTCAACAGGCCGTTAGGTGGCACTCCTTGCACGTAAGGAATTCTTATTTCGTCCTCTAACGTGTGCGGGGGGGAGAACAGAGAGTGCAGGACTGCAGGCTCGTATTTCACCTACCCTGAGCTCCAGACTGAACGTGGACCAGCAGCAACCCTGACTGGGCCACACACAAGCTAAAGGAGGAGGAATAGTGCTGGTGGGGGGGAAACATCTGCACCTTGCTGGGAAATGAAAAGTAAATTCACAGTTTACTAGATTCCGTGAGTGATTCTTTAGCACTGTTGCAAGGACTGGGAAGATGAGAGAGTATCTCGTTTTTCCACTTCAGGGCTCAGGAGTAAGCCCAAAGGCATCCTTTTGTGGGTTACACATACCGCACTGCTTGCATTCGTTGCAGTGACAAAGCTCATTTTCTGTCACCATTTGGCATCAACACAGCTCTGCAAGACACGGAGGACAGAGTTTTAGGAAGTCAGAGGGGTTTATAAAAAGCCAGGGAGCCAGAGGGGTGTAACAGGCCCAGGGAAGGGTAGTATACTATAGGTGAGAAAGCTTAAATGGGATGTGGCCATGGCCTTAATTCCTGTTTCCTTTTAGCTTCTGCCAGGCCAGGCTGCTTTAAGACTAGATTAAATTTCTAAGCAGGTGCAGCAGCTTGGCCTCGATAGCTCACTCTGTCTCTGTTCCATCCATCACCTTTCATTTACATAATTTCACCTGCTCTTTTGCCTTAGTATGTCTTGGACGTGACATTTCCTAAACTGTATAACAAAGAATTTTTGAAGGGGCAAAACCCAACAAGTCAAGTATTTGGCTTCACCATTGCTTAAAAGCAGAGATTGCTTTATTTCTCTTTAACTGATGTCAATCTTTGGATCATAGTTTTTGTATTTATTGCAAGTACCTTCTCTTCAGAGAGCCGTCACTAGTGGCATAAAAAGTCTGGGGCAAGATGTGGGCTAGAGCTCAATGAAGGCCTGGTTCAGGATATGAGCTATATTATGGTTTAGTTGGAGGTTTTATTCTTCTTGTGGCCTCAGTAAGCAATTTACAATGGCAGGAACGGTCATAGGGCCCCTCTGCTCTTACCCCGCTTTCTCCCCACTATGTTGCTGTCCTTCCTTTGTTTTCCCACTGACACTGGTCTCTTCCCTGGAGCATCCCAGTAATGATCTGCTTGCTTCCCAAAGGATCCCCTGAGTGGGTGTGCTGCCACTGATCCATAAGCAGTTTTTGATTTGCCGGGAAGGTGTTGTGTTTGCAGGCAGGCACAAAACTGAAGTGCAAGTGACTCACTTGGAAGGTGGCCTCCTGCAGCTGCCAGTGCAGCCTCCGCAGGGTGGCACAGGGCCTGGCTGCAGCACCAACAGCAAGCAAAGCTCCCTGGTGTGTCACAGGGCTGGGCACAGGCTGCTCCGGGTACTGCGGCTCCGGAAGGACACGGCACAGATCTGGGCTCCTCTGGCAGATGGCAAACAGAAACATAACCAAAGGGAAGAGTCATCCTGAGGATAAACCAACATCCCAGGGGCTTCAGAGAGGATGGCACCTGTATCAGGTGCCAGGATTATGGATAGCTGCAAGTAAGGGACTCTGGTCTTAAATCTGCTGTGTTCCCCAGGCTGTGCTGCTAAGAATCCTTTGGGTTGTTCCTTTGATTTACATTTAGCCGTACCTACATGGGAAATTTAATTTAAAGAAGAGAAAAAAATTTCATTCAGCTAGGGTGGCTGAATATGGGAAGTGGTTTTCTGCAGAGGTTGTGGAGGGTCCATCCTTGAAGATACTTAAATCCCAACTGGACATGGTCTTAGGCAACCAGATTTGGGTGACCTTGTTAAAGGGCAGGAGAGCTGGACCAGACCACCTTCAGGAACCCCTTCCCACATAAACAGCCTTGGGTTTCCACCTAACAACCCCAGGAGCACTTCAGGTCAAATTGAAATTGCAGTTGAAGGCAATTAAGGTCCACCTGCTTGCCCTTGCCCTGGTATATCCCAGAGGTGCTCACACCCTCTCTTACCATCAGCTGACTTCCAGCTGGGCATTTCTTCCTCTCCCTGCAAGGTTTGGCGTGGGCAGCTCTCATCACTGCCACCATGCAGACCGTGGGGATGGGGGATAAGTCTCCTGTCACAGGCATCAGAGACCGGGGGACTTCAGGCAGGAGCTGGGCAGGTGCCATGACACAGGGACAGGTACAAGGAAGCTCTGCCCTGCCAAGCCTAATTGCTGAATCCTCTCCAAGCCACACTGTGGGGGGGAGGATTATCAGCCCTGCAAACAGCACAAATGAAAACTCAGACTTAATTAACTTTGAATGTACCTAGAAGAGATTTAGAATGCCAGAAAAGCATCCCATGAGAAGAAATAGGAGGTATTTTGTGCACTGCAAAAGCCTATCCAAGCTATCAGGCAGCATTTCCCAGGCAATATGGCAGAGTTAAGACAACTCTTCCAAGAGGTCTCACTGCTGACATTTGGGCTTAGGCCTGGGCCATGAAATGCCATGTTGCTGAAGCAGACACACATCCCAAGTGGTAAGCAATGCCATGACTTTGGAGCTGTTTGCAAGGTGTTACGGACACAAGTGTTGAACACAAGCATCCCCTGAAGGAATGGGGAGCCCTCAGTTTGAAGGAAAACACTGAAAAGTCGTTGCCTTAATGTCACCTTCCTTTTAATCCCTGCACAGGCTCCAGAAACGTTATCTTCTCCAAATCAATTCTGCAGTACTCCCACCCTAAACAATGCCCCTCGCATCCTCAGCTGTGCACAAACTGAACCATACAGAGGCTGCAGCCAGTCCATGCACACCCTGCAGCAGATATGGAGGGAAACACTGCCTTAACTTCTTCGGGAAGAGGAGAGGGAGGGAGGCTTCTGCTGTTGGGCAAGCCTCCTCACCCAGCTATGAATTGTTACAGGATGGGTTGAGCCAGCCCTCAGCATGTTTTCACTTGTGGATATGGGTGTGTGCTGAAGTGACACCATTTTTAGGAGACTGACAAGTAGACGTCCTGTCCATGAAACCTGCAGCAGCTTTCAGTCTCCTTCTCTCTACCTCTCTTCAGCAGAAAGACTACCCAAGCCTGGTGTAAAGCTGTTGCTGGGTGGCTGTTGCATGGTTAAGGGACTCTAATGCAGCGCCAGGTGAAGGGTATGTCCCATGAACTGTCGTGGTTCAGCTGTGTCATGTATATCCTGACCACCTCTGCAAAGGACAAGGAGCAATTCAAGGTTAGTTGGCCTCCCAGAGACAGCAGCTCAGCACACAGAGCTTTTGTCAGGCAGCACCAACTCAGGGCAGGCAGCAGCACCAGCCAGAGCCTGTGCTGCAGCCATGACTTGGTAGCCACTATTCTCAAGGCATTTTGTGCAGCCAGAGCTTGGGTAGCACCTGACCACCTGGAAAGGCAGCCACCAGCCTGTGACCAGCTGTCACCTCACAAACAAACCCCACCCCAAATGTTTTCCTCAGCCAAGCACGTTACAATTTACTCCAACCCCCACTCAAAGGACACAGCAGGAGAGAAAGGCCTGCAGCTCATTTGACAGCAGGTGGGACACTGCTCGGGGAGCCCTGGAAGGATGCAAAAGCACTGGGGTAGCAAGGGGCCGGAGAGGCCCCCAGGCACATGTGGGAGCGGAAATGGCAAGGTTGGAAGCAGAGCAGTTGCTCTCCAGGCACTCTCACATGAGGAAATGAGCAAATTTTCAAACCTACTATAAACACTGGAGGTGTAACCACCCCCATCCAACTTTCCCCACTCCTCCATTCCTGCCCCAGTGAATTTTTATTTCACACAGCATCCTCCCCCTGTAAGAGAGCAGTGTGTCTCTGTCACCTCTGGGACACAAGGAATGTGTTTTTCTGCTTTGGGACGAGGCCTTATCCTGGCTGTGACACAGCAGGACCCCACCTGCTCTCTCTCCAGTCCCACGAGCCTGAAGCATTTCTGCATCCCACTCCTAGTGTCCCAGTCACAGCCTGGCCACAGCTGGGCCCCTGCTCCCCACCTGCCCTCTTGGATTTGTACAAGCCTTGGGTTCATCGTGAAGTACGTGCCCTCCCTCCTCATCTCATTGCATAATGTTCCATGGTTGCAGAGCTACAGCAACTCTCAGCTAGATACAGTCATTTCCTAATGTGCTATTTTAAATAAAGGGTTAAAAAACCCCCAAAAAAGAAATCAAACAGCTATAATGTTCTTAAAGTGCAGGTGGGAAAAAATAAAAGTAGTCAAAGAAGTTTCAAAGTTGCTACCTACAGGAGTTCTTCAAGATACAAGAAATATTTAGGATTGAAGAGTTAACTTTGTACAGTTTCTGCTTGTTCATTAAAATATGACTGTGCAGAACACGTGTCCAGCACCACATTACTCACTATTATGTTGTGGCTGGGGAAGGGGAAGCAAAGCGAAAATAAATATGCCTAATGTGACAGCTCAGACTTTGCTCTTTGCTATCGAGGACACCATCAACTGGACTCAAATCTCAGAAAACAGATGGTTATTACCCGCAGCCCTCTGGCAAACATCAGCGGTGTCCACAATCACATTTTTCCTGAGGAAATATTCTCTTTGACGTCCAAAGATGTTCTCAAGTGATCCTATAAAAACAGTTCTGAAGTATCTTTTGGCTCTGGTAACTCACAGTACAGCACTCACCAAAATTTTACTTTTCAGCTCTAGGGGTGGTGGCATTTAGTTTGTTTCTGTAGTGGTTGGTTGATTCACTCCTATCTTACTGCATGAAAAAAATTCTCAGGATTCCAACAGCCATTAATCCAGTCCCAAAATCCTAGTTTCCTTCTGTTCCTTAGAGCTGCCACCATGTCTTCTGCTATAATGCAATCTTTTTTAATACTTTATAAAGCTTGCTTACATGCAGTAATGTAAGCAAGACACATTTACAACCAGTGACTTGCCTCCAGGTAGTTTTGAGAGGTTTTTATTCTTGGCTTTTTGGTTGACCCTTGCTTTCTTTAGGTAGCAAAATACAACTCACAACCCAATATGATATTCAGGCACTAGGCTTTTCATTTGTGAGTAAGAGTCAAATCTCTACACTTTAGTTATGATGAGTTCATCTTTTTGCTGTTAAATAAAATAAAACAGAACCACATCAGCCCTTGAAACAAACCCAGGAGAGGAACTGGTTCCACCCTGGCAAACCACGCTGACAGAGACAGACAAGCCCACAAGGAGCACTGGATATTCAGAATATTCAGAGTGAAATTTTACTTCCCGTTTCCAACAGTATTTTAAAGAAATAATGGGTTTCAGTTCAGACACTGCCCTGAAGCATGTGCCTTTTATCACAGCTTGTCTGCATGTGATTCTGGTAAGTTGTTAGCCCATCTCTGTGTTTTACATCCCTCCCACTCTGATGTGAGGCATGCCCTGCAAACTTTTAGCCATATGGAAAGGATGGTACTGGGCTTAGAAGCTGAACGAGCCAGTCACCACTTCCAGCATTTATTGCCATGTTACAAAGGTAGTTACAACAACTTCTCCAGAAGACCCCATAAACTATTACCATTAGAAGTTGAATCCTAAGCTACTTATTTAATAAGGGGAAAGTCCAACAACCTACTTTTGGTATACAGACAAGGAAACCACTCCTAGTTCAAGTAAAGTTATGAACATCTCATCTTCAGAGATAAAAATATGCTTGTTTGCAACACACATGCATGAAGAAAAGGACGGATGGGTGCATCAACTGTCTTTTCGGAGACAAACATTTTGTGCATTCTTTTCCCCCACACTTCATGTTCCTCTCAAAGCAGACACCTATAGTATATTTTTAATTGGACTGTCCCATATTCCTCATACCCATCCAACATGTTGTATCTTGGTCTCATGCGCCAGTCTCTTCACATCCTACCTTACCATTTCTATTCAACTCGTTACCTCCTCCCTCTCCTGCTAAAGACTTGAGCCTATCCCCAACGGGTTGGCAAGTTACATCTCATCTGTCCCTTCCACTTTCAGAGCCAACTCATTTGGGAGCTGTGAGTTTGGGGTTCTTTTTTTGTATTTCAGGAAAGAGACAAATGTTCTGTATATTCACTCAACTTCAAAGCCATGAGGAAAAGCTTAATGAAACTCAGTAAGTGGTAGTAAAAGTCAACAGAGCAAATTCTCTGGAACTGGTTTTTTCTGGTAGGAGAGAGGACCTTGAAACCTGCTTCTGTCAGCTGCTATCCACCCCTAACAGACAGGGCCAAGCAACTCTGATGCAGCAGATGTTCCAGAGTGAACACAGCTCCTGTACAAACAGACTTCAGTACATGTGCAGTAATTACTTACATTCAAGCTTTGAATGTGAAAAAAGAAAAAAAAAAGCTGACAATGGGAGACCCAGGGATCCATGCTTTGACCCCCATCCCCTCCCAACAGTAGGTGAGATCCAAATCCAGCTAAGACCCATGAATTTCTTCAAAGTCTTTGCTGCTCAGTACTCATAAATTCCTATTAAGTATTTGCAAGAGCATGCTGCTATCTGCATGCCTGCAGGCAAGGCACAGATGTGAGACTCCAGGAATTTTGCGACTTTGAGTTTGCTCTCATCACTTGGCATTCTCCCCTCTTCTTCAAAGCATGCACAGAAATGGCACTTTTCAGTCTGGCTGTACTTACCAGTATGAGGGAGATGTGATTTTTCCACTCCTGACCTTGAAGTGGTCAGCAAAGCCAGATGTTTTACATATGATACAGGCTGTCAGCTCTCAAATCTGCAAATGTCTTTTCTGAGAAACACCCAAGAAAAACACTTTATTTTCCCCAGTGTAGTGTTTAAATTTACTATGCAAAACAATCCCCCTGCATATTGTGCTCAACCATGTGATAATTTAAAAAACAAAACAAAACCCAAACCAGGTCTACACAGGATGGTTGCAAGAAAGGCTTCTTCCTTGTTCAGGGTAAAACTAGGATGGAGAAGAGGTACTTTCAAGAAAACTTGTAAGAAGTTATGCAGCATTGAACATGGAAAAAGCTTCAGAGCATTTTGCCATCAACTCAGTGCTGCTATACTTGTGTTTCAACCTAACAAAATGCCAAGAACCACCACTTTAGAGCAGAAATGTGCACAACTGGCACCCAAGTGCCATGGCAGGTGCACTAATGCTGGAGACTCATCTGAAGATCCAGGTAACTCTTTCTGAACCAGCTGAAGACAGACAAGCACATGCAGGGGGCTTCACAGAAGTTAGAGTGATGTCAGAAGCACAGCCAGACAGCTGTTTCCTTGACAACCATCCAGCCAATACAAAGCTCTTCAAAACAGGAGGAATAGTGTGTGCTATCTCTTACAGTTTTGCACCTGCAGCCTCTACCATTCTTCTGTCCTCCCTCAAGGGCCCATAATTCATTGGAAGCCATGTAAAACTGAGGACATCCCATTAAACCTTACAAATCCTGTTTGAATGTGACTCATTCGGACCTCACATACTTGTCAAAAGTCGTGGAAAAACTAGAGCTGACTCTACATCATAATCACTCTTCAGAAAGCCTAAAAAGCTTTGTTTTTAAGAGAGGAAATCATCAGGAAAATGGTAACCACACCCAGGTAACTGTAGGCAGTGCAAGGAAAAAAGTCCCAGAGCCTTCTCCAGAGCAGAAACAGCTCTGATTAAAAAAAAACATAAACAAACCCCCCCCCCAAAAAAAAAAAAAAACAAAAAAAACCCAAACCAAACAAAAAAAACCACCAAACCACACCACCAAAAAAAAACCCCGCCAAAAACACAACAACAAAAAACCCCAAATGCAAACAAAAATCCCAACCAAACACCCACAACAAAACAACCAAAATTCCACATACCCCCTTTATCAGGAGGCATTATAACTTACTTGCTACAGAGTAGTTTTAAAAGTTACAAAGATTACAAATAACCACATAGTTTTCAAGAACCTTTATACATCATCTTGTTTAATTAGATTAGCTTTACAAGCAACTTGAGGAGATGTTTCATAATGAACACTGCTTTTGAAATTACACAACTTTATAGGCAACCTGTAAATGAATATTGAATTTCTTTGCCTGCTATAGATAAAGGTCTCATATTTCACAGCCAGCTAACATCATGAATAAAAATAGCATTATGAAGCTTTATTTTTAACCAGGACTAGACGCATACAGATCATAAGACAGTTTAAAAAATAGTTTTAAAACAAGGACCTGCTTGGTGATGCTCAAGACTGACTATTCAACCGACATGAAATGAACAGTTTCTAAAGGACATGGAAGAAATGACTGACCTGATTTGTTGATCCTGTTGTAATGACTTACATGGAGTGAAAAATTAAGCACTTTTTAAACCTGTCTGGCAAGCACAAACCTACAGTGTGATTAGAATTTGATACGCAGTTTAACTGCAGCAGTTTGAATTACAGAGGGACTGAAATGAGTTTAAAGGCTTATGCTTACATTTCTAAAACAAAACCAAACTTCTGTTAAAGGAGTACTAATGAAGATGAAGTAGAAGAGGTGACTTTTTTGCTTGTTTCACTGGTAGCCTAAAAGCACTGCAGACCAGACAGTAATGAAGATTTGCACTCCTTGGCCAGGTTGGCAGAGGCACTTACAGTAAAGGTATCCTGTCTGTTTCTCTGGGAAGAAAAGAGGAAAGAGGAAGAGAACTGTACAGGGCAAGAACTTACTTAAAAAAAGGAAAAGTAAAATCAAAACAAAGATGGGATTTCTGTTGGTTCTCCTAAATGATATACCAATACTGAATTTTTCTCCCCTTCTGTCAGTTTGTTACTAAACAATTAGCTTTTTCATGTTTTACATGAACAATAGTAATGTTTTTAATAAAAAATTACTGAGCTTTCCATAGAAAGGGTCTTTAATTGAATACAAACTATACAGATGCTAAAATTGTCACAAGTTGTAATATACACAGAAATATTTCTGTACACTCACATTGTTTTGGCTAAGTTAGGAAATAAGGGACAGATAGAAAACTGCAGTGGGTAAGGTGAACAACCCCCAAACTCCTGTAAAGATGAATGCTGTCTTTGATAAGTTTACTTTTGTTTTCTCAAGCTTTTAAAGCTCAGGAAAAAAAAAAAAAAAAAAAA